>NC_080044.1:53802741-54149469 GCF_012489685.1 Lotus japonicus
TATGCACTCCCAGGAAACATCAAATGCAAGACTCACCGTTAACTATAAGAATAATCCCAACCCAGATACTTGAGCCCTTCAATGCCAAAACTCTATCCCATATACATGATGGTGTTTAATGAAGACTTTATAGCGTTGCATTACCTCTTTGTGACGGTGAGGGTTTTGGGTGTTTATTGGAGAAATGAGAGGAAGAAGGCGATTGCTAGGGAAATGAGAAAGAAGACGATTCTGATGAGTGTTGTGAGGACTGGTCGAAGAGGAGGGGCTTTACGGTCAAAACATAAATGAAATTACAATCATTTAGAAACATAAAATTACTAGTCTAACCGGTTATAGATATAGTATCTTGGCCGAATATTCATTTCTATGGTTGTAAGACATCATGCACTAGTGCAATGATCAGATCTAATGGAGAATGAACCTTGCACTAGTTCTTAGTTTAAGACCTGTATGATTGTATCTTATATTATAAGATACCCTCCATTGAAGAAGGCTCAACTGGATTTGTTGGTGCCTTAATTTTTCTCTCTCATGCCTCAACCAAAGTGTACATTTGAGCAAAATGTGAGATCCAATCAAAATGTGTATTGAAGTAAAAAAATATAAATATATGAAGTACTGTAGGGTCCAATCAAAAGTTAAATAAGATACTAACGTCCGTTTGAGCAAAATGTGCATCGATTGCTCATAAATACCCTATATCCTATGATCAAGCCCACAAAAATGTTGATAAGGTATGGTCTTATACGACACCCTTTATAATTCATAATAATTAAGAAATATTCTACCATTAAAAGTACTAAAATTTGTTGATGATGGGCATGAAATGAAACTACCACAATACTTCAATCGGGTCATCCAGTCGGGTTATGGAATACCCGCACTCTAGATCCATACCCGCAAAACCAGTCGTTAAACCCTTCCAAAATCTACATCTTCGTTGCGCAGCGATTTTCCTCTTCTCTTCCAATACTCCACCGTCTCCGCCGCGCAGCGATGATCCGCGTGAAGGCAATAGCAGTAGCCACCTCCCTCCGATTCCTCAACTCGTCACTCGCCACCCGAGTCCTCGCAACTCGGAACCAGGTGACTCACTTCTCTTCCTACACTCCACAACCCCTTCTGGGTCGCTCTCACGATTTGCGTTTTCCCTACACTCACCATAGAATCTACTTCTCTTCCAAACCCACCTCCATTTTGGAGCTTGTTCTCACCAACGATTGGTCCCAAGGGGTTGAGCAAGAGTTAGAAAAGTGTTCACCGTCTTTGACCCATGAAACTGTTCTCTTCGTTTTGAAGCGATTGGACAAAAACCCAGAAAAAGCTTCGTCGTTTTTCAACTGGGTCAGTGAGAAAGAGTGGTTCAGGGCAAGTTCTACTGTGTATAGTTTGATTGCTAGGATCTTGGCGAATAAGGAGACGATGAAGCAGTTTTGGGTTACTCTGAGGATGATGAAGGAGAAAGGGTTTTACCTCGATGAAGAGACGTATTATACAATTTCAGTTGGGTTTAAGAGGGCAAAGATGAACAGTGATTCTGCAGCTCTTACTCATTTCTACAATAGGATGCTTGAGGATAATACTACACAAAGTGTTGTCACCAAGGTGGTTGGTATTGTGTCAGGGTCTGAGGGGGGTGATGATGGTGAGGTTAAGAATGAGTTGGCGAAGCTCGAGATTCAACTGTCTGATAATTTTGTGATCAGGGTTATGAAAGAGCTTCGAAGAAGCCCTTTAAAGGCTTACACATTCTTTAAGTGGGTTGGGGAGCAATCTGATTATGAGCATAATACAGTGACTTTCAATGCGATTGCGAGAGTTCTTGCGAGGTCTGATTCGATTGAGGAGTTTTGGAGTGTTATTGAGGAGATGAAGGGGCTGGGTCATGAATTGGACATTGATACCTACATAAAGGTATCGAGGCAGCTTCAGAAATTTAGGATGATGGAGGATGCTGTCAAGCTTTATGAGCTTATGATGGATGGTTCATATAAGCCATCTGTTCAGGATTGCTATATGCTTTTAAAGAACATTTCTGGCGATGATAAGCCAAATTTGGATTTAGTTTTCAGGGTCGCTAAGAAATACGAGTCGGCAGGGCATACTCTCTCCAAGGCAATCTATGATGGGATCCACAGGTCTTTGACACGTTCTGGGAAATTTGATGAAGCTGAAAATATTGTTAACACTATGAGAAATGCTGGCTATGAGCCTGATAACATCACCTACAGTCAAGTGGTTTTTGGACTTTGTAAGGCGGGAAGGCTTGAAGAAGCATGTGAGGTGCTGGAGGAGATGGAATCTTGTGGATGTATCCCTGATATCAAGACTTGGACCATCTTGATCAAAGGGCACTGTGATGCAAATGAAGTAGATCAGGCATTGGTTTATTTTACTAAGATGATTGAAAAGGGCTGTGATGCAGATGCTGATCTGTTGGATGTTCTGGTTGAAGGGTTTCTCAATCAACAGAGAATAGATGGTGCATACAAGTTAATGGTTGAGATAAGTAATAACTGTCGTATATCTCCGTGGCAAGCTACGTATAAGAAAATAATTGAAAGGCTTTTAGGAATCAGAAAGTTTGAGGAGGGACTTGACCTTCTTCGCATGATGAAGAGCCACAACTTCCCTCCATACCATGAACCTTTTGTGTCATATGTTTCAAAGTTCGGGAGCGTGGATGACACTGCAGAGTTCCTGAAGGCATTAAGTGTGAAAAATTACCCATCTCTTTCATCGTACCTTCAGGTTTTTGAAGCCTTCTTCCAAGAAGGTAGATTATCTGAGGCCAAAGATCTATTATACAAGTGTCCTCACCATATACGCAATCATAGTAAAATCTGTGAACTTTTTGGTTCACCTGAGAGTGGCATCGCCGCTACTTGACCCCTGGAATTTTTCTTTTTTAGCCTTGTCATCAGTAGCATGTTTTTCATCTTTCTTCAAATGATTAATGTTATCAACTGTTAGGTGGATTTGGTCTTTGCCCGTTTGAAAAACAATTGGACATAAGGTATTATGGTAAGTTAAGCTTCATTCTTGAAAGTGTAAGAAATTTTCGTGTGTGACTAGTAATGTTACCATTCATATTTATGTTTTTAAAAGATTTACACATTCCAGCTTTTATATTTTTCCAAAGGAGATGATGGATGTTCATGCTTGACAATTCATGACATACCTGTACGCTGCAAATCCCAAGTACAAGTTCCCTTTTTCATTTTTCATTATGTTTTCCTGAATTTGGAGCTTCATCTTTCCTGGCATATGTTATGTACCCTTCAATAGGAACTCCATTATTTTTGCTATCTAAGAACAGTGCATCTTTTTTACTTTTTTGGGGTAGCTTCAACTTGCTCCTTAGGAATTGTGTAGGTTGGTTGGCGATGTTCCTTGTATTCTTTTGCTGAGGATTGTAAATTGGCTGAGTTGAGACTATGTTTTTGAATCTCTCCTCTGATTGTTGGATCATGGATGTACTGCAACAAAGTCAGTTGATTCAACTTGGAATGTTGTTGAACCCTCTATGTCTGAATATAGTTCATCTTTGTTTGTCTCCTCGAGAGAAGGTTATTTATGCCTATCTTGCATGAAGCCTGGACACTCCATTGGATTTGGGGTGATCTATATACATTTTGATTATGATACGCATGAAGGTCTTAACAGCAAATATGGGGTAACCGACATGCTAAACTTGTTGAACAGGTCTTGCAAACTGGGTCATTAGTTGAGTTCGAGCTTGTATGTGAGTCACAGGAAAAAGAACGAATGTGCCTAAAGTAACTATAATTAAGGTTTCCAAATATTAGAACCCTAATCCCAACAATGATAAAAAAAATTCGTTGGCTACAGAGATGAGTATTTTAAATCTACAATATCGTTCCCACAGGGGTCAATGTCAAAAACAAGAGCTTACTAGCTTAGGGTATGTTTGGTTCAAAGGAGGGGAGTGAAGGGCAGAAATTTAATGGAGGGAAGGGGAAGGGGAAGGGGAGGAAAGGGAAGGAGAAGGGAGGGATCAGGGGAGGAATTTTCAATCTTTTCATGTTTTGGTTAAGAGAATGAGGGGGGTAGGGAGGAGAAATAAGTCAAATAACTAATTAGGAGGGAGGTTTTTTTTTAAAACATGTACATTATTGCTCTTACTTCTCTTGAGAAACTCAACATAATGGAGAATGCCAATGAGTGCCGATCACAGTGGTAAAAATGGTTGTTTGAACCCCAAGGTCGAGAGTTTGATTCATGGGAGCCGCACTCTTGGGGAGATCTTTGACCTTCACCACACCCGGGTTGAGAATAATTCTACACAAAAAAAAAACATAATGCAGAATATTCTTGTCAATGAAATATTTCTCCTCCGATCCTCCCATTTTTTGCGGGGAATCAAAATTGCGTTAGGAGGTGTTTTAGTCTGTTCATTCTCGTCCCCTCTTAAAAATTGAATCAAACAAAATAAGTTTAAATAAACTTTTCTCCTTATTCTCTTCCAACCAAACACTATGCTAGTCTTCTTGGCTATTTGGACTGCCTTATGGTTCTTATAAAGAGAAAATAAGAATTAACAAAAATAAAGAGAAATAGGAGACACAGCACACTCAATGGTTATGCGATGTTTTTTTATCGCCAAAGATCGATCCTTGCACCTGCATGTCTTTTAGCTCTTTAGCACTTGAGATGTACTTATTCTGCTAAACTCATAATGGTTGTGCAAATTTAATCAAATTGATACCAAAGGGAAAAAATCTGTATATAATTTAGTTTAAATTTTTTTGAATTGATTTTCAAGGATGAATTTAAAAATCAATTCAATCCAATTTTTTTAATTCTCAATTTTTAGTTTCTTTTATTAATATTTATTACAAATTTTACAATTCAGATTGAGTTGGACTGGTTCTTCAACAATTCAACAATGCATTGCCACTAGCCACTTAAATTAATTTTGCACCTCATAGTCACAAAAATGAAATTAAGATAACAAGGACAAAACTGCTTTCCTGTTAACCAGAAAAACAGAGAAGCTCTTTCTACCTCAGATTATCCCTTTCCTCTTGAGGCTGTTATTTCCTCGAACCTACCATGACCACAACATAGCTCCGTCCATGAAGACAAACCTTTCTCCGGGAAGTCACCATGAAGAAGAGGCCAGAGCTTGAACAGCAACACCATGACCAAGACTTGGAAGTGATGAAAGCAGTTGCACAAGCCTGGTACAGCCACTCAGGCAGTTCAAGGCCTATGAGTGAATTCGACGCGCCTCGAGGAAACTTCAAAGGCAAGCCTTCAAGGTTCAAGCTCGAAGCACTCAACAAGCCATCATCATCATCATCATCAATAACAACCATGGTCACAACAAGCCATAGTAGTTGTTGGGATTTCAAGCAATCACTTTGGGATCCTTATGAGCTTGTGACTGTGTCCAGAAGGATAGAAACAGGATTAGCCTTAGATAGCCCATTTGATGAATTTTTGTGTTGCTCACCGAGAATCCAACAACCAAGGGGTAAGCTGGAGAGTAAGAATAGCCTCAGGAGTCTGTTCAAACATTCTAAGAGGTTTATTGCCTCCAAAATTTCTAAGGAAAATGAATGATACATGAGTTTCATCTTCTTTTATTGAAAGAACAAATGTGAATTTTACTCTTCATTTTTCTCAATATGATCACTGATATTATGGCTTACTGACCCTTTGTTTCTCTGTCTAGGATGCAAATCTTATCTTTGTCCCATTTTCAGTTTCATTTTCCTGTTCCATCAATTAATTTGGACTCGGATTCCATGCGGTCAGAAAATCCTGCATTCACTGAAGTCATGGTTCTGTGATCCGGTGACCTTTATCAGACGGCTCTGATCCAAAGAGGATGTTGTACACATAAAATAAATTTATTTATATTAGAGCCGCTTGGTCAAGATCAATCGGTTATGGTTCATGACTTCAGTGAATTCAGGATTCATTAACATATGTGAGGTGATTATTAACTAAAATAGGTGTTTTTCACTAAAAGTGAAAATTTCATTGGTGGGACATGACAGAAGATTCTAATCCCTCTCTCAAGTAGCATTTAGTTTGATTTTGGTTTCTGAAGGAGGTTTGAGGATGTTGAGACTCACAAAGCATAACAGGTAAAGTTGAAAAAGAAAACAATAGGCCATAGCATACTTGCTAACTAAAATATGTCAGGATGTAATTCTGCATAAGTGCATATGCTTCATTGATAGATCATAATGATACATATAAAAATTGAGTGTATAAATATAAAATATACCAATCCAAGGTTAAGAAAACATAATAGCTGGCCAAGCATGCATTTATTTCAATCAAACGTATTGCTGATTTTGAAGTGTTGAATTGCCTGCATAGCTAACAAGGTTCATGGACATAAGCTCGTTAAGGCCTAAAGGTTTCCACTTATGCATTTCAACGAGACCCTGCTTGTTCTTCATTGGATAGTACTGATTGGTTTCAGCATTCTCGTTTTCCACGTAGACAACTTCAACCCCATTCTCAAGACTGGTGGTTTGCTCATAAACAACCTGCTTGTTTCTGAAGGCAAGGTGAGCACTTGGGTAACGAGGGACATCAGTGAGAATACTAGGTGTCCTCTGCACTTTTGAAATGTGGGTGAGGTAGTCCTGGGAACGTACCATTTTGGTGGTTTTGTGCTCACAATTCCAGGTATAAGCACAAGCACACTGGTAATTAACTCTGTTAGCACAAGTTGGCATTTATAGGCAGATTTTCATGCTTTGTTTTATGCTCAAATTGATGGGATTGGATCTAATTCTGTGGCATTTTGTCGAATCTAAATGTTTAGTAAAAGGGTAATTTTGATTCCATTCTTCAATATTTATGGGGAAGGGAATCTGGTTCCTTGGCAAGGTATGTAAAATGCCAAAACAGAGGCACATTAGACAAAATTCTGATATATGGCCCTAATAGTCATGTGAATAGCTTAAAAGAGAAGCACATTAAAAAGACAATTTTGCTTAGGCCAAACAAAGTTGTGTTGAGATGGACAAATTCCTTTACTTAAACACCCTAATAGCATGTCTATTTCCATACTATTTCTCCTATTGCCCAATTTACCATTCAATTCCATTTAAAACCTTCTACATTTTTCACCTTATAAACTTCAATTCCACTTAATTTTTAATGAACCTTAAGAAACAGATACTAAATCTGGTTGTCTCACACATTCTATTAAAATTCATGTGTTGAATTTTCGTAACAGTACACCATGATGCCATCCAAGAGCATCAAAGAGTTCTAGCAAGGCCCAGAGTCCAAAAAGCAAAAACTGTAGTGATAGGTCATAAAGAACTCTTGTTTATGTAAACAGCAGACAAAACTGGTTGACATAGTCACATAGCCATGATATATTATGCATGCTTTCAACTTTCACCACAACTGCACAACTCCATCCAGTTGACCTAGCCACAAAAAGTTTGCACTTTGAACTTATGTGTGTCCCTCTTAAGGTTTGCTAAACCAATAGCATCAAATAACATTGATGTTGGTGATTTTAGTATCATCAATGAATTTTAGTAGTAATGTGATTTATTGTAGGCCGATGCGATTACGCGTTAAGCTCGGAATCGAGTTAGGACAGTGCAGAGTGCACGCTTGTTGAGCCAACGCATAATTGACCGCGATTAGAATGCGGGGTTCCAAGGGGCGGAGCCCCTGGTTGAGGAGTCATTTGACCTCAGATTTAAAAAAAAACAGAAACGATACATTCTCTTTACATTCCTGATCTGTTTTCTATTGCCAGAAACAGATTGTTCTTCAAGAATTATCCCAACAAGGATTTCGTGAACCCAGGCAAGAATAGAGTCGAAATACTTTGTTCGGAAAGTGTACGAACACGATTCTTCGAAGTTATCTAGGATTATCATACCCAAATTTCTAACAATTGATAAGTAAAAGGCTAGGTTGGATTCACCACAACCACTGCCAAATATAGTATCTTGACCGAATATCCATTTCTATGGTTGTAAGATATCATGCATAGTACAATGATCTGATCTAATGGATAATCAACCTTAGATTATCTCCAATGCAAAAACACTGCACCCGTTCTTAGCTTAAAATCTATATTTTAAGATAACTAACTATTGGAGATGACTGCGTTGGAGTTGTTGTTGCCTTAAATTTAAACCTCGTATATCTAGCAAGCCATCCTCCCAAACATGAGTTTAAATAAAAATAATTTTTTTTTCTCTTTTTCATGCTTCAACCAAAATGTACACTTGAGCAAAATGTGAGATCCAATCAAAATGTGCATTAGAGTAAAAAATATAAATATATAGAGTATTGTAGGGTCCAATCAAACGTTAAATAAGATACGAACTACTATTAGAGCAGTATGTGCATAAGTTGCTTATGATGTTTTTTATATCTTATGTGACATTTCGGCTTTGCTTGGTTTGAAGGAGAGAAATGTGTCGAGAAATGAATTTGGACAACTACACTTTAGTCCAAATTCATTTCTCGGCTTCAATGTTTTCTTTCCTTCATCTTTCTCTCCTTCAAACAAAAAATAGTGATAAAGTACCCACCCAAAAGAAACCAACCATCAATGCTAGTTCTTAATTCTTAGCACTATTTATGTGAACTCATAGTGCCACATGTGCTTAAGCAACTCTCAAGCAATTTTGCTCCAACCATGAGTTCTTAGTTCTTAGCACTATTCAATTGGTCTCACCAACCACATTATTTATACTTTTTATTTTCATAAAGTGATAAAACAAACTCATAAAGTAATAAAGTAATTTGGATGAGAGAAAAAAAAATAATTGTTAATGCTAAGAGCTCAAAAAGCAAAACTTCTTATACAAGAACCTTAGTTCTTATTTTTAAGAACTAAGAACTTCACGTCATCCCCTCTAATGGTTAAGAACTCAGTTCTTAGCTAAAAAATAAGAACTAAGAACCTTGCATTGAAGATGGTCAATTCCATAAATAAAAAACACTCTACCATTAAAAATTTAAAAGTAGTTAAATTTGTTGATGAATTGGGCATGAAACTACCACAATAATTCGATCGGGTCAACAAGTCGGGTTGTGGTATACCCGCAAAACCAGTCGTAAAACCCTCCCAAAATCCCTCTTCGATGCGCAGCGATTTTCCTCTTCTCCATCGTTTCCGTTCGCAGCGATGAACCGCGCCGTGAAGGCAATAGCAGTAGCCTCTTCCCTCCGATTCCTACACTCGTCACTCGCCACCCGAGTCCTCACAACTCGGAACCAGGTGACTCACTCTTCTCTCTACACTCCACTGCTCCATTTGGGTCGCACCCACGATTTGCGTTTTCCCTACACTCACCATAGAATCTACTTCTCTTCCAAACCCACCTCCATTTTGGAGCTTGTTCTCACCAACGATTGGTCCCAAGGGGTAGAGCACGAGTTAGAAAAGTGTTGCCCCTCTTTGAGCCATGAAACTGTTCTATACGTTTTGAAGCGATTGGATGAAAACCCAGAAAAAGCTTTGTCGTTTTTCAACTGGGTTAGTGAGAAAGAGTGGTTTAGGCCTAGTTCTTCAGTGTTTAGCTTAATTGTTACGATTTTGGCGAATAAGGAGACGATAAAGCAATTTTGGGTTACTCTGAAGATGATGAAGACAAAAGGGTTTTATCTTGATGGAGAGACTTATAAGCCTATTTTAGCTGGTTTTAAGAAGGCAGAGATGTGGAAGGATTCAAATGGTCTGAAAAAGTTCTATGATCGGATGCTTCGCGAAAATGGGATGCAAAGAGTTGTCACCAAGGTGGTTCGGATCATATCGGGGTCTGAGTGGGGTGATGAGGTTAAGAAGAAGCTGGCAAAGCTCAAAATTCAACTGTCAGATAATCTTGTGGGACTGGTTTTGAAAGAGCTTCGAATTTGTCCTTTAAAGGCTTACAAATTCTTTCATTGGGTTGGGGAGCAATCTGGTTATGAGCATAGCACGGTGACTTACAATGAAGTTGCGAGAGTTCTTGCGAGGCCTGGATCGATTGAGGAGTTTTGGAGTGTTATTGAGGAGATGAAGAGTCTGGGTCATGATTTGGACATTTATATGTACGTGAAGATATCAAGGAAGCTTGAAAACGTTAAGATGCTGGAGGATGCGGTCAAACTTTATGAGCTTATGGTTGATGGTTCATATCAGCCATCAGCTCAAGATTGCAGTATACTTCTAAACAGCATCTCTGAAAGTGATTCACCAAATTTGGATCTAGTTGTCAGGGTAGGCGAGAAATATGAATCCACTGGGAATACTCTCTCCAAGGGAATCTATGATGGAATCCACAGGTCTTTGACAGCTGCTGGAAGATTTGATGAAGCTGAAAATTTTGTTAAGATTATGAGAAATGCCGGCTATGAGCCTGATAACGTCATCTATAGTCAAGTGGTAATTGGACTTTGTAAGATGAGGAGGCTTGAAGAAGCATATAAGGTGCTGGAGGAGATGGAATCTTGTGGCTGCATCCCTGACAGCAATACTTGGTCCGTCTTGATCCAAGGACATTGTGCTGCCAATGAAGTAGATAAGGCATTAGTTTTTTTGCGTGATATGGTTAAAAAGGGCTGCGTTCCAGATGCTGCTGCAATAGGCGTTCTGGTTGACTGTTTTGTCTGTCAAAAGAAAATAGGGGATGCATACAAGTTGCTTGTAGAGATGGTTAGTTATCACGATACATCTCCATGGCATTGTACATATAGGAAACTAATTGAGAACCTATTAGGAATCAAGAAGTTTGATGAGGCACTTGATCTGGTTTGCTTGATGAGGAAACACAAACACCCTCCATTCATCCAGCCTGTTGTGCAGTATATTTCGAAGTTTGGGACGGTGGAGGATGCTGCAAAATTTCTCAAGGCATGGAGCAAGGAAAGTTGCATGTCCCATTCAGCCTATCTTCATGTTTTTAGATCTTTGATCGGAGAAGATAGACTCTCTGAGGCCAAAGATCTACTGTCCAAGTGCCGTTCTCGTATAAGGAGGCGTAAAGAAATCTGTGACCTCTTTGCTTCAGTAGAGAATAGCATCGCTTCTTCTTGATACCTAGAAATTTTCCTTGTCATTATGCATCTCATCTCTGTTCAAATAACTACAATTTTGCCAATGAAGAATGGTTCAACTCATGATTCAAACTGAGTTGAAAGTCAAATGTCTTGGTTTTCCCTACACTCACCACAGAATCTACTTTTCGACGTGCGCCGAGGAAACTTCAAAGGCAAGCCTTCAAGGTTTAAGCTCGAAGCACTGAACAAGCCATCATCATCATCATCATCAATAACAACCATGGTCACAGCAACAAGCCATGGTAGTTACTGGGATTTCAAGCAATCACTTTGGGACCCTTATGAGCTTGTGACTGTGTCCAGAAGGATAGAAACAGGATTAGCCTTAGATAATTCATTTGATGAATTTTTGTGTTGCTCACCGAGAATCCAACAACCAAGGGGTAAGCTGGAGAGTAAGAATAGCCTCAGGAGTCTGCTCAAACATTCTAGGAGGTTTATTGCCTCCAAAATTGCAAAGGAAAATGATACATGAGTTTCATCTTTTATTAAAGAACAACGCTTAATTTTACTCAATATGATAACTGATATTATGGCTTACTGGCCCTTTGTTTCTCTGTCTAGGATGCAAATTTTCTGTCTTATTTTCCTGTTCCATCAACAATAGTGGACTCGGATTCTCTGCTGCGTTTACTGAAGTCAGGGTCCGTGATCGTTCGTTCTTAATGAGACGGCTCTGATCTAAAGAGGATATTGTACACATGAAATCAGCCTATTTAAATCAGAGTTGTCCAATCAAGATCAATCGGTCAATCGGTCCCTTCTTTGATTGCAGGATCCTAATTCAATTAAGGCTTGTCATGTAAGTTAAAAAAACATAGGTGAGGTGATCATTAACTTACATAGGTACCTTTTTGGTGGTATGTGACAGTATTTGGATACAGAAGATTTTAACCCCTCTATCAAATAGCATTAAGCTTGATTTTGGTATTTGAAGGAAGTTTGAGATGTTGATACTCACAAAGCATAACAGGTAAATTTGAAAAAGAAATCAATAGGCCATAGCATACTTACTAAAATAAGTCAGATGTAATTCTGCATAAGTGCATATGCTTCATTGATAGTTCATACATGGAAAAATTGAGTGTATATATAAAAAAAATATACCAATCCAAGGTTGAGCAAACTACATAATGGCCAAGCATGCATTTATTTCATACATATTTTTTATTTCAAATTGTTGAATTGCTTGCATAGCTAACAAGATTCATGGACATATGCTTGTTAAGGCCTAAAGGTTTCCACTTTTGCAATTCAACGACACCCTGCTTGTTCTTCATTGGATAGTACTGATTGGTTTCAGCATCCTCATTTTCCACGTAGACAACTTCAACCCCATTCTCAAGACTGGTGGTCTGCTCATAAACAACCTTCTTGTTTCTGAAGGCAAGGTGAGCACTTGGGTAACGAGGGACATCAGTGAGAATACTAGGTGTCCTCTGCACTTTTGAAATGTGGGTGAGGTAGTCTTGGGAACGTACCATTTTTTGGTGGTTTTGTGCTCACAATTTCTGGTATAAGCACAAGCACACTGGTAATTGTTTCTGTTAGCACAAGTTGGCCTTTATAGGCAGATTTACATGCTTTGTTTTATGCTCAAATTGATTGGATTGGATCTAATTCTATGGCATTTTGTCGAATCAAAATGTGTAGTCAAAGGGTAATTTTGATTCCATTTCTCAACATTTGTGGGAAAGGAATCTGGTTCCTTGGCAAGGTAAGCCAAATGCCAAAACAGAGGAAAAAGGGTAGGAAGAGGCAGATTAAAATGTTGGAGTTAATTTGTACCATAGTAATTAGTAAGTAGAAAGTTAATAATATATGTCTATGCAATGAGAAAGAGAATATATCATAATTCTGATATATGACCATAATAGACATGTGAATAGCTGAAAACAGCTGCAGATTAGAAAGACAGTTTTCTTTAGGCCAAACAAAGTTGTGTTGAGATGGAGAAAATCCTTTAATTTAACACATTATGTCTATTTCCATTCTATTTCTCCTATTGCCAAATTTTCCATTCCATTCCACTTGAAACCTTCTGCAATTTTCACCTTATAAACTTTAATTCCAATTAATTTCTAATGAACCTTAAGGTAGCGTTTGGTGATGGAACAGAACGGAACGAGACAGAACATGATGGAACAGGACAATAATGTTCTCTGTGTTGTGTTTGGTAACTCAAAGTCATTAGAACAGAACCATGATTTTAATTACGTATATAACCCTACATGTTTAATATTTGATTGAGGAAAACAAATTGAACTTAATTCAACATTTTGCATAGAAACCGTTTGTTATTGCTTACTTCATGAAATAATCACTTATTTCTTTAAAATAATCACTTATATATTGTTTGAGTTGTTTCAATATGCTATTGAAAAAAGCAGAAACCTAATTATTTATTTAAGCGATTTTAAGTGTGTTTATTTAGATTAAAAAATAATGATTTTTAACTATAATTTTTTTTAGAAATTTTGAAAAAAACATAAGTTGATTCGTGATTTTCATGATAAACTAAAGTAATTGTTTCAAATAATCTGTTTTCAGCTTCAGCTGAAACAAACTCAAAGTGATTTTTTAATTTTAAAAGTAATTTTTTTGATTAAAAAGTGATTTTTCCAAAATAAGTTGAATCAAACGCACTCTAATTGACTCGTTTATCATTGCTTACAAAAAGTGGTTTTACTTTTAAAAAATTAATTGATTTTATTTTAATTAAGTTGATTCGTGTTTGACTACTGTAATTAAAATCACTTTTTTTTTATCTCCTCTCATCTATTATCATAGATTTTTATGATAAGTTAAAGTAACTGTTTCAAATAATCTGTTTTCAGCTTCAGCTGAAACAAACACAAAAAGTGTTTTTTGATTTAAAAAGTGATTTTTTAATTTTAAAAGTGATTTTTTGATTAAGAAGTGATTTTTCCAAAATAATTTGAATCAAACTCACTCTAATTGGCTCGTTTATCATTGCTTACAAATCGTGATTTTACTTTTGAAAAAAAATGATTTTATTTTAAGCGATTTTTTTAAAAAAGTAGATTTTCATTTAACCTTGTCTACAAATATAATAAGTGCTTTCAATTTTAGAAGTGATTTTAAACTTTTTAGATACATAAAATTTCAAATATAAATTAGGGGTATTTTTTACCATGCAAAAGTTTTAAGAGAGTGTTCTGTTCCCTTCCGTTCCACTATTTTCCAGGGAACCAAAGTGTCCCGTTTCTGGAGCCTTTTGTCCCGTTCCGTTCCATCTTAAAAACATGACAAACACAGAACGGAACCCATGTGTCCTGTTCCGTTCCCTTCCCACCTGTCTACCAAATGCTACCTAAGAAACAGATACTAAATCCGATTGTCTCACATTATATTTAAATTCTCGTGTCGAATTTTTGTAACAGTATCATGATGCCATCCAAGAGCATCAAAGAATTCTAGCAAAGGCCCAGAGTGCAACAAGCAAAAACTGTAGTGATAGGCGCCTCACTGGCATAAGGAACTCTTGTTGTTTAGGTACACAGCAGACACAACACAACTCAGGATATGATTTGACCCAAAACCGGTTGACATAGCCTTGATATATTATGCTTTCAACTTTCAGCATAACTCCATCTGGTTGACATAGCCACAAAAAGTTTGCACTTTTAACTGACGTGTATCCCTCTTAAGGTTTGCTAAACCAATAGCATCAAACAACATTGATAAGTAAAAGGCTAGGATGGATTCACCACAACCACCACCAAATTTACTTAAATGTTTTTTTTTTATATTTAATCAATGATGCAAATCTTGTTCGAGTTGGCAAGCCACTATAGGCAGTAAAATTCTTCTTATCAAGTATTTAACGCAAATGTATTTATAGGGACTCGAAGCCGAGACATGTCAGTCTATGCGCTTGTTGGATTTTTTCCATGTGCTTGTGTATTTTTTCCATGTGCTTACAAAACCATATATATGACTCGGGAGTAGGAATAACTTGGGAGAATATATGGTGGATGTTACTTTGGAAGGACTTTAGTGCTCTTGGGGAATATGGCTCCATTATCAAGTGGAGACAAAGAAAATGCCTTCCCAATTTCAGAAATTCTTTCTTTTTGGCTTTTAGGTCTTTGGTGATTTGTTTCATTTTAGACAATTAAAATGACGTTTTGGAATAAAGAAATAACAAAGTGGGATTTGCCTAGATGCAGGAATATGACAAAGAGGAAGGTAGTAGTATTAATTTAGAAAATGAAGAACAGTTACGAAAAATCATCAATCTAAAGAAGAAAAAAGTCTAAATGAGCGACAAATTATTAACCAGTTGTAACTTGTTGCCCAATGCCCTTCACTCTTGCTTACCATCAATAAAATTCAGGCATCTCAGGACTTTCAATTATGTTTCAAGAATGTGGCGCGAACTATCAAATGTTAATTTCTTCAACATTATTGTCAGACTCCACTCATTGATTTGTAAACAGCTCATTTATGTACCTCAACTCTTCAAGTACTAATGCATATCATGATAAGGCCAAAAAGGCTTGTTACGTTAAATTAAAAATAAGGCCAAAACTTATAAACCACAACGTTGCAGCAATATAAAACATAATAATGTACATATATGTAGTATTGTAGTGTAGGCAGTTTCGAATCATAATTAAAATCCAACATAACATCGATCAATACAAGATCGAGAAAGGAAATTAGACAATTATCTAGAGTACTAGGCGAATATATTTTGCATCCTCAGAACATGTTTCACCAACATAAACATTATAACCAATCCTACTCCTTGCTTATTAAATCCATAACAACACCCATGATGCTTCCATTGTTTTTCATCAGCAGCTTCTTATTTTTGTCATCATCTCCGAAACCCTGCATTCAATCCAACAATAAAAACAAATTGATTAAAAAAATACATCATCAACCAAACCAAATAATAATAAAAAAACAATCCAGTGCAGAAACAATATACCATCTCCTTTAACTCTTCAAGGATAGGATCCCATCCAGATTCATCGCAGAGATCAACTATTGCCTGCTCCAGATTGTAGCCATTGTTCCTTAAAATCTCTTTGTTCAAATCAACCTGCTTAAACCCCATTTCATCTAGCTCTTTGAGAAGAGCCTCTTCCACAGGATTATTTCCACCAATCCCAATAGATGAAGACGGGGCATCCGCGGCTGAGGTTTGCTGAATAGGACCAGGCAGGGACACTGTTTCAGCCATGTCAATATCAACATTCGGATAGGGAAGATATGAAGGTACTGCAGAAGTTGCAGGAGGTGAGGCAGCAGGGTCAACAAATGCGTCTACATTTTCAGCGAATTCGTCTACTGACTTCTCCTGCCTTGGTTCCTCATCAACCATTTGATTCACATCAGCCATTTGATTCACAGGTTCAGCAGGTTCAGTGGGAGCACTAGGATTGTATTGTTGAAAAGAAGCATCATCTTCAATAGGTTGAGCATTGATATCTATACTCTGAGGCCCTTTGGAGCTGCTGACATCAAGAGGAATATTCAAGTTCAGGTTTTGAGAGCTATCAGAAGTTGTGTCCATGACAGAAGCATCAACCTGCAAGTATGATATTGCAAGAGAGAGTAAGAATGTTACTAAACCATTATTATTAATGCGAGTGTCCACGCCCAATGTGCAAGGGAGGGAAACCTAAAACACTCATTTTACCTGTATAAGGACCCAAACACACTGGCCAAATTCATGGCCGGAGGGGGATGCCATCCTCCAGTGTGATATATATCGACCAGGTAACTGAGGTGCTCTAAAATCAACTGCAATATCAATCTCATTCCCCACAGGTACGCCATCCTCAGGAGCCTGTGATGTTTAATCAAAATATTATATGGAGCGCTAGCTTGACTAGTGTACTACAGATTCAAGAACAACCAAAGTATGCCTAATGAATTTAAATAAATGATTACATTACAACACAAATATTTAGCAAACCTCTAATTTAACTGCAGTAGAATCACAAAACTCATCTCCTCCAATCCAAACAAGTTCAGTTCCCTTGGGCCACACTGAAGTGCCATTGTTTCGCATACGCCAGATCTTTGTAAATGCAGTAGATGGAGCCATCATTGTACCATCTATGATATTAACATCCAAAATGAACCGACTGTCTAGCTTTGGCCGTGCACGTCTATTAAGACATGGTGGAATAGTTTGCTGCACAATGAAAGACAAGGGTGTAAATGCACGTCAAGTCACAAAGGAAGAAAAGAGATGATAGTGTTCAAAGAAGGTTACAATTTTTTTTGTATGTTCATTTGTGCGTCGTGGGCCAGCCAAAGCAGATTCAGGACGGTCCATTCTGATATAATCAGCCTTATTACCCATTTCGTTGAAGCAAATGATGCAGAGGTCATAATTTTCTTTCCTGCATAAAAAGATACAGAAAATGTGATCCAAATACCTCTGGATGCTGTTTCTTAGTATCCAAATAAAATAAAGTACTTACACTTTGGATTTGAAACGAGACCCAGTTATTGGATAGACTCCACAGCCATCACAGCGGACTCCCTTGTGGAACATACCCCTCATAGCCTGATTGTGACTATGGCTCCTTTTAAAGGAAGGAAGGGAAGAAACTGGACAGTTTCCTATAGGAGATGCCCCTGAATGAAAAGTATTTGTCCCAGAAAATGGAAATTGGATGGGAGGACCAAACCAATTCGCAGTAGTCTGGGTTGAGCTGTTTCTAGGAGCTCCAGAACTTGTGGATGTCCCACAACATTCACCTTTACCAGCAAAACTATCATCAGTACACATTTTACATCCACAGCCAGCTGGCGAAAGTGGTGCACTATTTACATTGGTTGAATGAGATGAAGAAGGAAAACATGGGTGGGTATTGAGATCAACAGGGGCAGGGGCAGGGCCAGGGACAACCGCTACATGTCTAGGTAGGCTACTAGAAGCCAAGTCCAACAACGAAGGCCGGCCTACAACTCCTGCCACTCCACCTCTAATTGCATTTCCAGCCCCCGCCAGTTTACGGGCAATAGAAGAGTTCTTGGTAAATAAGTCAACGAGATTAGCACGCGCTTGATTTGAAGCTGCAGCTTGAGCTTGCAAATTAAGTGCATTACCAGCCCCCGCCTGTTGCCCGGCAATAGAAGAGTTCTTGTTTAGTAAGCCAGCGAGATTAGCAGGCACTTGAGCTTGACCTTGCAAATTAAGTGCACTCGCCTGTTGACTGGCCACAGAAGAGTTCTTGGCATGTAAGTCAGCCAGAACACGCAGTCGACTTGAAATGTCATGTTGAGATTGCCTATTAGGTGATTGCATACTAAGGGCAATTTTAGGACGAGTCACTGGGACAGGAGAGCTTAACGGAGTGGCACTTCCACTTGAACTAGCATGGACACTTGCATTGGAAGCGGAGGCCACATGTGGAGGCTGAGGAGTTTTTTCAGAAGTGGCAGAGGCTTCAGGAACACTATTTGCTGAGCCTGTACCAGTTGCAACATGAGGCTGGGGATGCGAATTTAGAATAGACTGTCCAATTTTGGTAATTGAATCAGCAAGAGTAGCCAGCACTGGACTTGAAGAGGCAGCTTTTGAAAGTGATGAGCAAAGAGCCTCACGTAATGGCTCTGGCAAAGCATCAAAAACATCAGCTTTACCAAAATCTCCACCAGCAAATGGGTTTGAGACAGGAGGAGATCTTAAAGGGGTGGAACTTCCACTAGACCCAAAATTTGAATTACCAACATTGTCATTAACCATTTTCACATCAATTTTCAAGAATTTCAATTTCTGCCTCATCACATCAAGCAAGTCCTCATCATCCACAAGAGTCACCGAGTCACCATCTTCATCAACGTATGTCAAAATCAGCTTCGCATCAGCAGCGAAATCGAAAATAGAACATATCTTGGCCCTCAGCCCAGCCATGTTAAGATCCAACCTATTATTCTCAGCCACAGGCGCATTAAACCGCCGAAGTGTATCACCATATTTCACCTGTACAAGAACAAGTAATGCAATGAGAAAACTCTTACAAAATTACAATACCACTAATCAAGACTCAACCAAAATCATGTTAAGCCATTTTATGTCAAAAATTATACAGTAACAGCAACACAATATAATTGTTGATGAAATTTGACAAAATGCATTGTTTAGGGTTTCAGTTCCATTCGTCTTCTGAATACTCGCTGCATGTGAAGGGGCTTAAATTACAACACCGTGTTCCGATTATCGAAACACAAATGCAAAAGGCGATAATAGAATGGATACACACAGTTATAACAAATTTCAATTACGAATTGAAAATCAATTTGATCACAGTAAATGACAAACCAAGAACGATTAATTTCATATCTTCCATGCAAAACCCTAATCGATTAAACAAACATAGCAGATCACGCAACCCTAATAGAAACTGATTCGATGCCGAGTAATCAACGAAAATAGGAAGGGACAAGGGAAATTGAGATGAGAAACCTTAATCACGAGTGAAGACTCCATAGCTCTGAGAACGGAAGCGACGAACGACGAAGGGAAGCGATGGAAACCCTAACCCTAATCGGAGAAGGGTGTTGTTGTTGTTGTTTGGATGAGAAATCAGAGGGAGAAAGAGTCGGTAGTTTCAGTGTGTACCCGCTATACAAGCTCCCCTCAAGCGGAAGTGTTTTATTTATACTCTGTTGGTGGCTTTGCGAACAAGAAATTTTCTTTATTTTTTTATTTATTTTCTAAATTGTAATACTTCATTGCAAAGTTATCTGTGGGCCCCCAGAAATGGATATTTATCCATATACCATTGAATATGTGTTCACATATAAACATAGATGTATAGTGAACTTATGATCCAACAAGGTCAGGGTTTATTGAATATGTGTTCACATCTAATACGTAAATAGAAGCTTTAGCCTTCTGTTGGATGATGGTCATCTCAGTTTGGTTTCCTTATAGGATTTGCTTTGAGATGAACTGTCTTCAATTGTTTTAGCGTTAGAAGAAGCCATCAGATTGTGGATTTTATTTAGTTTCTATTGTTCGTGATTTTCTTTGTTTTTTTCTATTTTTATTATGTTGAACTTTTTTTTTGTTCACCATGTTGATAACGCGTTGAAGATTTTCTAGATAGAAATACTTCTACATATATTGATAGTTTTGGTGGAGGAAGTTCCTCAAGGGTTCTTTTTTTTATGCACATTGATGTATTAACTTCTATACATACCTTTTAAAAAACACTTCTATACATCTTTCTTCTTGATTAATGTAGTTCAGTTCACTATTTATTTCAAGAGAAAAATATGCACTAACATCCAACATGAATTTGAAGATTTGGGTAAGTAATTTTTTTCCTTATTGTAATTTTTAGGCCTATAAGGAGAGGGGAGATGTCCCCGAATGATAGCTCAAGTGGTAGAGCTAGGGGACATATGAGTTGGGTGTGAGAAGTCCAGGGTTCAATCCCTTGAGGGTTTAATTTATCTTTCTGATGTATCAAAAGAAGAGGGAAAATAGATATATTGGATGCTAAAGATTGAAAGGGTAGCGAGGAAGATGGAGACACTTCCCAAGAGAAGGAGAAGGAGAAGGGCGACATTGTGAAGGTTCAGAGGTCTTCGAATTACATTAGAAGGTTGAGTTCTCATGTGTGGTGGCGAATCAATGCACCACTCTGCTTGGCGATGGTTTTGGCGACTAAATTGACTATGATCAAGTCAGAAAGTGCTTTATACAATATGTGTAAATTGGAAGTATTTTCGTTCAAAGGTAGAGGAGGTAAGGAAGGAGATATTATGCTTCAGAGGAGCAAGTCGGAAATTTGAATGGATCAAGGATGAACGAAGATGTTTTAATTGTGAAGTTGGCTAGGTCCTCTTTTAATAACCATGGGGCTTTTACTAATCGGGAGTAGGGAGACAGGGACCCGAAGCCTAGTTGGTGGACAAAAGGGAATGCCAAACCTTTGAGATGGTTTGGAGGGAGAAGGAGAAAACTATGAAGTCTCCTGTTAAAGTTTAGAGGAGGAAAGTGATGCACTTCCAGTTCAACAGAAGAGATATACAGAATATTGCAGTGGTTCAGGGGTTCTTCAACAAAAGCGGTTTGAATTCTATTTCTCTCAAACCCTTTGGGGCTCAAGAAGTGATCTGGAATTTGTAAGCCATATGAATATGGTTGAAATTCTTAGAAAAGGAAGAATTTTTGAGTGAGAAATTTGATTTAGTTAAACCGTATCCATCCATATTGTGGCTAAAAGGTCCTTAGTTTGGGTGAAGCTTTGGAAGGTGCCTCTAGTTGTTTGGAACTATGAACTTTTTTCCCAAGTAGCTAGCATCAAGGGAATATTGGTTTGTCTTGAATCTTGATGATGATTCTGCTGCTGGGAAGCGCTTTGATGTAGCTTGTATTTTAGTTGATTTTTTTTTAAAAGCAATGATACATTGAAAGAGAAGTACAAGGGGTACTTTAAACCCAATACAAAGATAAAAGGATACAAGAAGGAAGAAGAAAAGAAAAAAGACTAAAGTCAAAAAGCTCCCAAGAAAGACACAATCAATTCCGGAGTAAGTACAAAAAACACCCTCAAATCATGTGATATGGCCTATGCAGTGCAATGGGGTGTTGATCCACTCAAATAGGGAGCAATGGAAATCTGTCAGCATAGCATTGAACCACTGCCACGATTTCACCTGGACTTTATCAATAATATCACTGCAATCTGAGTCTGCATTCCTAAACACCACAGCATTACGATGACACCAGAATTGCCAAACCACTACCCCCCCCCCCAATTAGCCCACCACATGCGTTTTTGCTTTTTGTATTCCTCCCCAAAAATTCCTGCTGCATAAAATGACCTTTGCTGTCCTTTGGTACAGCCAAACAAGGCCCCAACCATCTATAATGTAACATTCCACATTTTACTATTTAGATTAGAAAATTTTTTACACTAGTAAAATTAATAAGTATATACATATATAAATATATATATAAAAAAAAACTAGAAAGAAAGTTATACGTAGGGATTATATATATATATATAAATAATAATAATAATAATAATAATAATAATAATAAATAGGAATAGTTTATTAGTTTCTTTTTTAGCACATGATTATTGTGCTCAATTTTGGCCATCCAAGTGGCCATTTTGATGGCCAAATCATGGCCCTTCATTCTTAAAATTTTCTACAAGATTCTAGAAATTAATCTTGACCATCCAAGTGTGTCATTTGTTGGCTTCATCTTGATCATCCATCCCATAATGCAATCCTAGCCCTCCAAGTGTGCCACATGAAGATTAAATCATAGCCATCCATTCCTAGGGACCTCAAGTATAAATAGCTCCTCCCTCTTCACTTCTCCACACCACACACACTTCAATCCACTCTTCTTCTCAAACACACACACCTTCACTAGTCTTCATACTCTTAATAAAGTGTTAGCAAATTCACTTGTAGTGAAGTACCAAGGAGAGGAGGCTTCAAGGGGATATCCAAGTCACGCCCAAGTTTTTTGAGAGGTAAGGGGGGATAAATTTCAAGTAGTTAATAAGAATGTGAGTAATAATAATAACTTACATAAGAAGAACTTTAATTGTAGTTACTAGTAGAATTTAAAAGATTTCAACATTATTATACGTGCTTGATGATTAGTTTTTTTCATATAAGTAAGTTAAAATTCGAATACAGTATATTAGACTACAAAACTATGTTCGTAGGTGATCATAATTTTCAATATATATATATATATATATTTGAAATTATAATAATGTCACTGTTACGAACTAAGAATTTAATAAAGAAAAGAAAAAAATAAATTAGACTATATATAAAGGAAAATCTTTGAGATCCTAAAACACTGTCATTTCGTAATTGGAGTGAAATGGATTGGTAAATGCAGAATGCAAAAATGTATTGGTAAGCACGGTAAAAAAGTAATACTAAATGTCATTTATATGTGGTTAATTTTTAGTCATACTTTATACGTGTTTTGAAGTAATAAGGAGGACTAAAATTGAGCATGCATCATTGAAGGTGTCTATTGGTAAGGAAGCTTATTTGATATTAGTGGGTTCCGATGTTGAATTCCGGAACGATATTATTATTTGATATTTGGAATGATATAAGTTGATGATGTGTTCCAATGCTAAATTTCCGGAACGAGATTGTTCTTTAATGTTTGATATATTATGATGTGTGACTTAAGCTTCCTAAATTTGTGTGATTGGGCCCACATTCATTGCATGCATTAGTTTGAAGAAGGAAGAGATGAAGTCCAGTATTAGTAGCGCATAGTGTGGTATGAGACACATTGTACACTACAATTCTGGAGTAGGACGGAGGTAAATTTCTTGCATACACATCATGCATCTCATAGCATAATTACATCATAACTTGTAAAATTTAAACTTACCTAATAATTTAATTTATTGCGTTAAGGTAAAATATTCTTTTCTAAATTCTTATTAATCTCTTGTATATTTATCCCACCCTTACACTGCTTTTTTTAAGGATGGACGTCCCGATCATCAGAGTGCACTTAGACTTTGACTACATAGAAGGGGTATGAGATTATAATGAAATAAATCGTCAATTTTTGTTTTATGGAATAGTGGGAATCAACTTCACCAGACCTGATATGGAGCTACCATACTATCCGCTGACTCTTCCTGCCATGATTTCTTTTGTCATGCCACCAGGTGTTTATATGGATCTGCCACCATTACCACCATCCCCTATTTCTGTGAGCGGATCTATTTCCCCACCATCTGCCAACAGACACCTTTGACCCTTGACTTGTACTATCATAAACTCTACTACCTATGTATAATGTAGCTGCATAAATGTTACTGTTACCCTAGTAGCTTTGTATAATAGCATAACCCAACCTATGAGTATGTGTTGTAGAAGCTAACCTCGTAAAATAGCCTAACAACCTAGCCTGAGTGTTGTATGTATGTAACTCTTTGTAGTAAGGGTTACGTTCTGATAGACGTATGTAACTCTGATGTTGATGTATAATATAACTCTAGTAGTCACTTAAAGATTTTATGTGTGCAAGTGCACTTGTGAAAAATATATATATATATATATTATAAAAAAAAGGCCAACTATATATATATATATAATTATTAAATAATGAGAAACCTAGTCCTTACATATAACATGCATTCCACACAGATGAAGAAAAAACGCATGTGAACAGTAAATAATCCATTGATTCCTCCTCCTGGTTGCAAAGCGGGCATGTCACATCCTCATCCATGCTCAGAATTCCCCTCCTCTTCAAATCTTGTCTAGTTTGAATACGATCCAATAGAACCCTCCATACAAATGCTTTGATGTTTGAAGGCATAAAGACTTTCCATAGCTGTGCGAAGCAGGGCTGGGATTCCGCTTCCAAAGCGACATCCTTCGACAAGAGCTCATACACAGACTTAACAGAGTACATTCCCGCAATATCAGCCTTCCATACCCATTTATCCAAAAATCCCCTCCTTAGAGCCACACCCTGCAGCACCCTGTGAAATTCAGTAAGTTCCTCTGCTTCCTTACCTCGCAATTCTCTCCCCCACTCAAAACCCCAATTCCAAACCTCGCCGACCCAAGTTCCCATATCGCTAACACGGTATTTCAATTGGGTCATAATACCACAAAGTCTCCAGAATTTCTGCTCAAAAGGAACCTCCCCAACCCATGCTTCACTCCAAAACTTTATATCAGTTCCTTCCCCAACCTGCCGGCAACACGAGGCATCAAACCAGCATACCTCCCCATTACTGAAGCATACTTTCAGAATGTCCTTCCACCACGAAGAAGCCTTCCTCAGAATCACCGCATGACCACCTCTCCCAGGTAAATCATACTTGGCTCTTATGGCTCTGGCCCAAAGACTATGGGAATCATGGAGAAGTTTCCACCTCCATTTTCCCAAAAGTGCAGTATTGAATCTCCCCCAATCCTTCACCCCTAGACCTCCATCCTCTTTAGCCTTGCAAATAACATCCCACTTAACCCACGCCACCTTCCGGCCGCCATCTTGGCTTCCCCAAAGAAAGTTCCTCACTATTTTCCTGCATTCCTTCGGAACCCCCACCGGCATTTTGAACACAGACATGTAAAACAGTGGGATAGAAGAGATATATACATCTTTTCCCATCATTCATGCTAATGAGTTGAAAGTTTTGATTGATGGTGTTCCTAGCTACCATGTTGGTAATCTTTTACTTATTACTCAACAATCTTAAAAATTGCAAGAATATGTACGCGCTTCTTAGGCTATATTTGGCACGTCTAGCTGCTAAGTTAGTTGAAAATTTATTATTTAGTTAATAGCAGATAGTTGAATGTGGAAATGTTAGTTGATTGAAAAAGCCTAATTGACAAAATTAGCGATGAAATACTAAAAAATATATTTAGATTAAAAAACACTTTCCTTACACATTAATATCAATTCATTTTTAAATGATTATAATTTTAAATATTTTTAACTTAAAAAATATAATATCATCTTTATTACATTAATAAGATAACATTATATTTTAATTAATAAATAAATTTATATTTACCTAAACTAATTAAATATTTAAGACAAGTGCAGCGTTGACAATTTCATAAGAGACGAATATCATATTTATTGTTTGGTAATTTTTAAAATATAAAAGGCCAATGAAATCTTAGTAAAATGATAAGGATAGAGAATAAATTCAAAGCTTAAACATGTTTTTGGTCCTTGGATATATAATAAACAATTTTAATCCCTGGAAAAATATTTCATAGTTTTTAATCCTTAGAAATATACATTGTTACATGCTTTAGTCCTTGACAAAGTCTTACTTACGAAGAATCACATAATGATAACTCACATTTCTTGGTGTTTTATTTACCTGATTTGACACAGTTTGACTAACTCATTAACACGATTTAATGCCACTTAGACTTTGCACACATGAGGAACGTAAGAAAAACTACTTAACAACAATAATTGAGTTGTGTAAATGAGTAAGTCTCACAGTGTCAATTCAGATAAAAACACAAAGTAAGAAGAGCGAGTCATCATTTTGTGAGTCTCCGTAAGCAAAATTTAACAACAATGCCTAACAAAGATAAAATGTATATTTGAAGGGATTAAAAACTAAGAAATATTTTTTGAATGACTAAAATCAACATTAGCTATATTTTAAGGAACAAAAACACATTTAATCCTAAAAATTACCTCAAGTAGCTTATAAAAAAAAACTACAAGCTACTAAAATAAGCTCTATTGCCAACGCTCTAGTAGTGTTTGGTCCGACTTTTTTTTTTGTCTTAAAGTTACTTTAAATTAAAAGTGAAACATAAGAGCTTTTAGAAAAAAGTAAAATTTGTTTGTCAGCTTTTATTTTTATTTTTTTAACTTAAAAGATACTTCTAATTTAAAAGCTATATGTTAGTTAGTAAATTCACAACATTGGGCGGTTGAAGCACATGATGATAGAGGGTCAGCTAGCATTGGTGTTGGAGGTCGGTTATACCTATTGGTAGTGGTTGCGGTGACGGTGGTGGGGATGATGGCAGTGGTTGTGCTGTAGAGGTGATGTTAGTGGGGGTATGAAGGAAGAGTTGACAACAATAACAGTGGTGGTGGTTCCGGAGGCGACAGTGGTGGCGGTGGCGTTGGTCGTGGCGGATAGCAACGATGGTAGCAGTGAAAGTTGTGGTGGAGGTTGATGGTAGAGGTGGTGGTGGAAGGTGGAGGGTGGTGGTAGCAATGGAGGTGATGGTGGTTGTTGCAATGAAAGTGGTGGTGTTGGTGACAATGGAGGGGGTGGCGGTGGTGGTGATGGTAGTCGTGGCGGTAACAATGGTTGTGGTGAACAATTGTGGTGGAGGTGATGGTAGAGATGGTGGTGGTGGTGGAAGGTGGCGGTAGCGGGGAGGTGGTGGTGGTGGTGGTAATGAAGTGGTGGCGGTGGTGGAAGGTGGTAGTGGCGGCAACGATTGTGGTGGTGAACAATTGTGGTGGAGGTGATGGTAGAGATGGTGATGGTAGATGTGCTGATGGTGGTGGAGGGTGGAAGAACAATGGGGGTGATGGTGGTGGAGGTGGTGGTGGCAATGGAGGTGGTGGCGGTTGTGATGACGATGGTCGTGGAGGTGGCAACGATGGTGATGGTGAACAATTGTGGTGGTGGTGAACGATTGTGGTGGAGGTGATGGTAGAGGTGGTGGTGGTGGAGGTCGAGGGTGGCAGTAGTAATGGATGTGATGGTGGTGGTGGTAATGAAGGTGGTTGCAATGGTGGTGGTGGTCGTGATAGTGACAACAATGGTGGTGGCGGACGGTTGTGGTGGAGGTGATGGTAGAAGTGGTGGTTGTGGTTGTGGTAGTGGTAGATGTGATGTTTCTACAACTTATTTGAAAAAACTCCCTCATTTAATTTTATATCAAAAAATCTTTTTTTTATTTTCTCTATAAAAGAGCTTATTATCAAGTGTAGGGGTGGCAATATGGGTTGGCGGGCCGGGCTGGGCCCAACCCGCCACTAACCCGCCGAAATGCGGGTTGGGTTGGGCTAGCCCACTTTTGGTATTTGGGTTCAAAGTCTCAACCCAACCCATATTTTGGCAGGAAAACGGGTTGGCGGGCTAGCCCACTTAGAAAATTTGGTGAAATAAAAAAAGATGTGCAATGAGAAATTTTAAGCAATCTTTCACATTTTATATGTTGACACATGAAAAAAGTAGAATTATACTTGTTCTTTATCTTTAAATGTTATGAGTTCAACTAGAAAGTCTCACCAATAGCAATACCAAAAAAATATTTATCATGTATGGTTATTAAAAGTTGTAAAACTATAACCTCACTAGCAACTATCAAGTGTAAGTTTCAATAACCTTCATCAAATCATTGATAAATGTCATTTTTCTTTGATACACACTCATTTAATATTACTTAACATCACTAAATGTGTTTTACAATCATCAACAAGAGTTTACTTTAGCTAATAATAGTCGACCAACAATTATAAAATATAATGTCGTGTAGGCATGAAAGTTTTAGACAAAATATAACCTACGAATAAGAGCTGCAACTTATATAGGTGAATCCATAGAAGGTCATTGACTAGTTTTCAAAATAGTTTTTTTTTTAGTTTAGGTTTATCATATTATGTTAAATCCATGTGCACGTTACAATAATCTACTTAAAGAATAAAAATAGAAAAAAAAATCAAAAATTAAAAAAAAAAAGTGAAAAATGGGTTGGCGGGCTAACCCAACCCAACTCGTCATTAACCCGCCAAAATACGGGTTGAATTGGGTTGACCTACTTTTAAATTTGGGTTCAAAATCCCAACCCAACCCGTCAAAAAAGGTGGGCCAAACGGGCTGGCCCAGCGGGCCTAGCCCATTTTGCCACCCCTAATCAAGTGTGTTTGACCTAACTTTTTTTAAAAGTAACTTAAAAGTCAAAAATAAATCGGGTTAAACATTACCTAAATAAACTTTTAAACTAATCAAATAACCTTTAGCTTTTAGTTAGTTGAAATGTCTTACCAAATATGGTTTTAGTGATTCATTTACCTTTTGCATGATACATTGTGAAATGGAGGGGAAGAAAATCACGCCTATTTTATCTCTATATTTAGAAATAGGAATAGAAGACAAAGAATGGAAAGATACGATATTGTTAGATAATAGAAAAAATTGAGGATGATAAAAAGTGAAAATTGTGGTTAATAAGGACCTACACTACTTTAAACATTTATCACATCTGAGTCGAAATTGTAAGAGCAATTTAACGAAAAAAGAGTGTAAATATACAAAAATTGTTGTGAAATTGCTAAATTTTCAGAGATGATTAACAAGTCAAATCACTTTGTTTTGCTTCCTATGAACAATTGCTTCGTAAAATCAAGCATTCTCCTTACTTCATTCATCGATAGGTCGCCAAAAAGCTGAAGACGGTGGCACAAGCGAGGGCAAAGAGACTCTTATGTGATCTGAACACAACGCTAGCCAAGTACCATGCCACATCAATGGTAATTCCCCAACCTCGCTGAACCAAAACCTTGCGACGGTTCCCTGCGAACGCCAGAAGCACCAACACCGTGACCCATGTCACCATGGTGGCCCGGAAAGCCAAGATCATGCCGGCCACGCAAAGAAGAGGTATTAGCACCGCCGCCGCCAAATAGAACAACCCTTCAACTTTCCAATCAGATAACAGAGAGACAAAACAGGGGACAGCAAAGGCGGCGACCAACAACGTTGTAATAATGGCAATCTTGTTCTTCATACTTTGAACTTTGAAGCCGAGGAAGACACTACTAATAATGATACCAAATTGGTGATTATATATGAAAGAATGCTACCAACTATCTTATACTTTTAATATATCGTGAGTGGTGGAGTATATTATATGGTGGCAGGCATGTGCAGCAGCTAGCACATGGAGTGATCAAGATTGGTGTTGATGTCTACGGCTCAAGATTGGTGTCTATAATGAAGGGCTGGAAAAGGTAATAAAACGTATAATGCGGTCTCCGGTCCCAATCGAATATTAGTATTGTATCTTTCTGCTACAATTTGAGATTCTTGCAGTCCAACATCTGGAGTATATAACCGCGTTAATTACATGATCTTTGATGGAAGAAACTCTGAGGAAGGGAGAGAAATTTGTGGAATTGTTAGGAAATTTAAGAAGATTTGATTTTTCTTTTTTGACGGTCAAGAAGATTTGATTTGATAACATTAAATTGGAAATTTTATTACATCAAATGCTTTTTAAATCGGGAAACATATTTGCATCAAATCTCACTTAGTATCATCATATATCTCATTAATAGTTTTTTTCCGACATCAATCTCATTAATAGTTACAGATTATATTTTTGTAATTTATTATTTATTAGCTAAAATAGTGCAATCTAATTAAGGAAATAATTTGCTAATCCTACTATAAATATATATACTTTTATTAATAGAAAATATCAATTATACAATTCAAAATTCTATTCCGTTCATAGCTCAGAGCATATTGAAACCATTAAAGAGGGAAACAAAAAGGTGAGGGGAATTTGTAACTTAGAGGGCTAGGGGAATTCGTTGGTGGGCATTGATGGCAATGAGTATGTTGCTATGATCATGTGGTTAGCGTAGGGTGGTCTTGAGAGGGGAGCGACCGTGATATTGATTTAGGTCTTTAGACATGGAAGCTCTTGACAATCTTGATTCTTCTTGGCTTTCTCTCCGTCGAAGCTATGCTCATGATGGCCTTGGCTGAAACCTCACACAAGGTATGATCGATCAAATTGCATTTGTGTCCAAAAAGCCTCAAATGTGTGTTATGCAGCTGAAGGAGGATCTTGCACTCGCAACCCTCAACACCCAATCTATTGGTGCTTTCTTACAACTCATCAAGGCCAAGAAAGATGAGTTGGTTGTAATTGACTAGCACATGTAAGATGATGACATCACATTATATGTCCTGGCTGGGTTGGATGCAGCGTACAAGGAGATCGATGCTCCAATCTGTGCTCGGGAGAACCCCTCTCCTTTGGAGAACTTCATGACTTGTTTCTCTCTCATGAAGACTATCTCAAGTGTGTAGAGGCACCCACACTCAGTCTAATTACCACAACCAACTATGCTCGAACCACGTGCACTTCATCTAGTCCGCGCCACTACCCGTCCAACTATCGCAACAATAGCTCTCAATACAACAATAACAAATCAAAGAGAGGGAATTTTTTGTTGGAGTAATTGCATTTTCGCGACGACTTTGTTTGTCAGTAAGCCAAAACAAAGACATGTCAGTAATATGATGCCATGTTACCGACAGTTGGAGCAGTCGGTAATGTGAAATACCGCCCAAAACCGAGGTTGCGAATTCACATTCACCGACAACTACTCGTCAATAAATTAATGATGGTTTTAACGAAAACTAAATCAATTTCAATAACCTAAAATCAAATCTACAGAAAAATACTAATAAGCGAATTATACACTTACCGAAAACTTATACATGATCAAAAAATTCGCCATTACCAACAGTTAAATTTAAAATCTTCACAAGGCTCCCATTTAAAACCTTGTTCTCCAAGCTGAGAATGGTTGACAGTTATCCCCCTTGTCCAGCATAATGATGCAGTCAACAGTTGTTAAATGTTAGTTATTGAATTGTTTAGTTATAAGCGGTTGGAGTAGTTTGTTAGTGAAGTTAACCGGTGGCGGAACCAGAAAATCTGGGAAGCTGGGGCAAATTTATTATTGAGTCCCCAAATTTTGTCTTACCTAGTAAATTTTGTCTTTTTTCTTTTTTTTTGGCCCAAAAACTTACGTGATCCAAAGAAATATTTTCTTTTTTTTTTTGTTTGAGCTAGGGCAATGGACCCACCAAGCCTGGTGGTGGATCCGCCACTGAAGTTAACATAAGAGGCTTCTTACACCTAGCTATAAATGTATGTTCCCCGTGTAAAATTCATTCATTCAATAATACTGATTTTGATACATTGTTATCATCTTATTTTCTTACTTTGAAGGACACAATTCTGAAACATTGTTATCATCTTATCTTCTTAATAACTAAGAATGGCAATGGGTAGAGTTCGGGTAGGGTACTAAAGTACCCATCCCCATACCCACGTTTTCAAAAAGTACTCGTACCCGTCCCCATGCCCGCGTGGGTAGCAACCCGAATGCCCGTCTCCGTACCATGTGGGTACCTATATGCCCGTACCCGTACCCGTTACCCACAATTTAGCTAGCGAAAATTTAACTTTCTTCATTAAAAAATCAAAATATAAATTTTATTATAAAATAAAAAGCATAAATTAAAAATACAAACGATCATCCGAATGTTTAAGAAGTAAAATCATTGGAATAGGTATAAATTTTATCTAAAAAAATAAGCGAGAGTTGAAGCTTTAAATTTATAAATTTAGATTATTAATAAACTCCTAAAGTTGTCGGTTAATAATTTATTTTAAAAATAAGTGAGAATAATTATGAACTGTATATATAATATTAAGACTTCACTTACATATTTTTTAAAAGAAGTTAGAAAGTTATACTTTAAGTTTATTAAAATATACTACTAATTATGTGTATGTATATGTATAATATGTGTGCGGGTATGAGGCGGGTTGGGTACTATAGTGCCCATACCCGCACCCGTACCCATTTATTTTTACGGGTATTTATCCATACCCAACCCCATACCCATCTAACGGGTTTTTACCCTACCCATTGTGGGTATTTTTTGCGGGTACCCAATGGGTATTGGACCCATTGCCATCCCTATCTTAGTTCTTACTTTGAATTAAATTGTATACAACAACCCGATGGTAGAAGGAAACAATTAGTAAAAACAAATAGTAATTAAATCTTGTCTCATTTACCTATCACCTGTAAACATAACTGCCACACTTATTAGCAAAAATGAAATTGTGTTACCTCCGACCCTCCTTTAGGTAGAATCTGTTAGGTAATATGCAGTAACAAGTAGCAAAAAAGGAGAGGCAGGGCCAGATACTATCTAAGAATCAATGACTTAGAATTTGCGGCAGGGAGCTGCAGAGAAAATAGTTGCAGATGGTCCATGTTGCTGATCTTTTGAGTCAACACAATCCGCAATATTTTATGGATCACCACTTCATAGGCTCATAGCTGCTGATTAAGATAAGCATCTCTGGGAGTTCTGGGAGCTTTGGGGGACATAACGGTAGTTTCGAGATACTCAGTTACATTTACAGAAACATTCTTTAACCAGGAGGTACTTCGAGTTAGCCACCCATTCTGCCCTTCTTCTGGAAATTCCTGTGTGTGTTTCCTATCTTCCTCTGCCAATATTTCAATCCACCTCTTGGCCATGAATGACTTTATGGCTTGGACACCATGATTTACAATCTCCATAGGTGGCACTTCAAGAGGGTTCTGCTCCAAGTTCAGCTTGGTCAAATTATCAAGGCGGCCAAATGTATCAGGAAGTGCATGAATTTGATTGTTGCTGAGATCCAATTCCCTGAGGCTACTCAGATCACCAAATGTTTCTGGAAGTTCTTGAAGATCACTGAAGTTGCTGCTCAGGTTAAGAACTTCAAGATGACTCAATTTCCCAATGGCATTAGGAAGCCCATGTAGCTCATTGAAGTGAGCATCCAGATAGCGGAGGGACTTCATCTCACAAATAGATGAGGGAAGGGATCGTATCTTGTTTAGCTGAATCAAGAGCTTCTTTAAACTCTGTAACTCAAATCCAATGTTTGTTGGCAAATATTGCAGACTGTTAAAGCTAGCATCTAGCTCCACCAAAGACCTGATCATTTAATACATGGGTGGTTCCATCAATTATATTTTAATCATTCATAGCTTGGATGTATGTGCAGAAATAAAATAAGTTTGAAATGGTCAGTAAGATATTATTTCAAATATTTGGACACCTTCAAGGTATATTTTGCAAGATGTAGGATTAAATTATTCTTAAATGATGTAGATATCTATGAATTTTGTTGAGACTCAACAAATTTTAAACACAAACAGCTTTGCTCATCTGGTTATGCAATTGTACAATTTTTTCCCACTTACATAGTTTCACTAATCTTAAGTCTGAGTTTCAAAACAGACATGTATGAGACTCCCTATTCTGATGTAGTTACAAAGTTAACCATCTTCTTTAAACTAATCCTAATGTTAGTATTCTATAAGGATGTCAAACCACAGTTTTTCCCCAAATTGACAAGCACTGACAATAATAGAAAGTGCTGCTCTTAAGAATTCTTCTATAGAAGAGTTTTCCAGGCACATACCTGCACTGACTGATTGAATCAGGAAGGGCACTCAGCTTATTTCCAGAGACATTGAGGATTTTCAACTTCTGTAACAAGCCAATTGAATCTGGCAGTGATTCCAAAACATTTGTAGACACATTAAGCTCCTCAAGATTTTGCAATCCACTTATTGAGTCAGGAATCACCTATTATATATTCAGCAATGAATTGATCTCATATGTATAAACAAATAAATCACATAAAAACAATTCCCAATAAATCTCTTATCAATCAAGCTTATAACAACATGTTTAGATCAGTTTTTCCTTCATCAGAATCAATTCTGGCATAGAGAAGCTAATCACTGTAGCTCCTCACCAAAATTGATTTTGATTTCAGAATCCATTGTAGAAGGATTTTCAAACACGCAATCAATCAACAAAAGAACCAATTAATCTTAATTAATCTACCATGAATAGAATCAATCAAAAACTAATCATACGCATCAAATGCAGGTAGAGTGATCAGGTTACCGAAAGCTGATTGGTGGAGAGATTGAGCACCACCAAGGAAGGGATAATGCGGCCAAATGCTTCAGGAAGCTTCCTCAGGTGCTGCCCGGAAAGATCCACATGCTCCACCCCTTTCCCACAAGCCTCCTGCAGCATCCCCGCAACCTGTTCCTCTTCCACAGCCACCGCCGCAGCGCCACCATCATTGTCGCCGTCGTTCTCATCCTCGCCGCCCTCGTAAATCTTCACAAGCCGCTTTTCCGCGTCCTTGAGAAGCTTCGCGTAAGCGTCATGCATCTCCTCCAGCTGCAACAGCGACTTGAACACGCGCCTATCCTTCTCCACGGAATCCCTGCACTGCGTCTCCCTCTCGGCGAGGTGAACCCGCCATTGGTCGTCGTTTACCTCGGGCGGCTTGGGGAGGCCGACGATCTCTTCCATCTGGCGGGAAAGATGGGCGTCGAGGTCCGCCAGTTTGGCCCTGGAGTCGTCGACCTCCTCGTGGGTTGGCCGCTCGCCGATCAGTTTCAGGACGGCTCTGGCCTGCGAGACGTCGGAGATTGCGCGGGTCATTGCCGCCAGAAGCTTCGGGTCTGTCAGATTCGGCATTTGGCCGATGATTGAGGAAGAGGACGAAGGGTCTGAGGGTGGTGATAGCGGTTGTTCGACGTCGGATTGGGAATTGGAAGTGGAAGTGGTGGTGGTGGTGGTGCTGGGGCTGAAGGAAGGGAGGCGGGACATGACGTAGGAGAGAATGGGGAAGGTTCCTGGGTTGGGATCCATGGCGGTGAACGGTGGTGAGTGCGGCGGCGAAGTTAGTTTTACGGTTATGGATCACCGGTGAGAATGGTGGTTGATTGATTAGTTAGTTAGATTGTTGAGGTGTGAAACAAAATGGAAATTTGAAGATATGATAGCGTTGATGTTAAGTAGGTGCGAGCGATAAAGTATAACAACCATGCAATGAAACGAGACATTAGGAATGAGTCATGCATTTTTGTATGGGCTAATCAACTAAGGACAAACAAAAAGTTATATTAATTCATTCATTTCCATTCACAAAATATAGTCTTTTTTTTTTTTTGCGATTGTTAGATAGAGAGAATCTTTTTTTTTTATTAGCCTGCTTTAGCTATGTCCGATAGAGAGAATCTCACTTTGAATGCGAATATATATGTCTGGACCAAACCTTAGCGTTCCTCTCCGTAATACCCTCACGGGCAGTCCAATAAAAACTTTCGGTTTTCTCGATTTTGGATCCGTTCGGTTTTTGATTTGATTGGATTTGAGTCTTTTTTATCGGTTTTTCGGTTTATATTGGATTGGTTCGGTTATTAACACCCCTAATCCAAACGGGTCAAAACTCAAGTATACATAAAAGACCCGTTTGGTAGGGACAAGGGTCACATTTTTCGACACAAACTTTGCATTTCTCTTGTTCTCTCTCTCTCTCTGAAGCTTGTTGGTAGTTCTATACCGGAACATAGACGCCCATCGTGGGGCCTCGAAAAAAACTTTTCCTGGGTTTCCAGCTTTCACGATGGTTACTCGATCTGGGGAAAATGGCGAGAGGAGTAATGTCATCCCGGACAATACTTCTCTCGATGTTTTGCAACAGATCTTGGCGGATCTAAATGGCCTCCGCAATCACAATTAGCAGTTACAGACTCAGATTGCTAAACTCAACCAGGTTCGAGATCAGAGAGAGGGCGAACGAAGAATGGCGGAGACAGTGGTGGATTTCCAACCATTCACCGAGGAAATTGCGGAGACGGTTGAAGAGCAAATATGACAACTTGATTGTGACAACGTTGTACTTTGAGCTTTGACAGATCACGTGCTCTTCTTCTCTTGAAACTTCTTCTCTAAGTTTCTAGTGCTTCTTTCTTCAAACAATCTTCTTCTGATAGACGATCTTGATCTATCGTTTTGTATAAGACGTATAGACTTAGACAGCTCGTCTTAGGCATAGACGATAGATGAAAGTGTTCCTGAAATATGAAAATTTTAGTATACCACTTATGCCCTTAAAATTGTTATCGTACAAAACATAACAAACTATATGATTAGACGTTTGAACTTAACACTGGAGATGCCTGATATTTTCCTCTTATTCCCATATAAATAAATTTTATAGGAATTAATTTGAAATTCAAACCAACCAATAAACCCTTGAAGGTTACATAACCTTCCCACTTCCCCACTTTCACACGTTTAAATGCAATGACGGAGAACATGCCCATATGCGCTGACACACATGCCTAGAATATAGCTTTGATGGAGAATTCAATATAAATAATGATTGATGCACAATCCCAATGTAACCAAACTCACTTTTTCCAAGTAGACTCTCGATCTCCTTAGTCGAAATATCTTAAAATTCCAACCGTCGCAATCTTAAGTTGAAATATCTTCAAACTCTTGACTGATTTTCTCTTAAAACAAAAAACTGAACTTTCGATCAACTCAAAACTTCCAATAACTACGTTAGTTAAAAAAAATTTAAAATTCCAAGCTAACAGATGCCCCTCAAAATACTATGCTTCGACAAATCATAAACTGGAGAGGCATGATATTTTCCTCTTATTCCCAAATAAATAAATTTTTTAGGAATTAATTTGAAATTCAAACCAACCAATAACCACTTGGCGTCTTGGCGATTACATAACCTTCCCACTTCTCCATTTTCACACATTTAAATGCAATGATGGAGAACATGTCCCTATGCGCTGACACACGTGCCTAGAATATAGCTTTAATGGAGAATTTAATATAAATAATGATTGATGTACAATCACAATGTAACCAAACTCATTTTTCCCAAGTAGACTCTCAGTCGAAATATCTTCAAATTTCAACCGTCGCAATCTTAAGTTGAAATATCTTCAAACACTTGACTCATTTTCTCCTAAAACTAAAAACTGAACTTTCGATCAACTCAAAACTTCCAATAACTACGTTAGTCGAAAAAAAAAAATACTTAAGATTTCAAGCTAACAAATGCCACTCGAAATATTATGCTTCGATAAATCATAAACTGGAGAGGCATGATATTTTCCTCTTATTCCCAAATAAATAAATATTATAGGAAATAATTTGAAATTCAAACCAAACAATAACCACTTGGTGGTTACATAACCTTCCCACTTCTCCACTTTCACACGTTTAAATGCAATGATGGAGAACATGTCCCTATGCGCTAACACACGTGCCTAGAATATAGCTTTGATAGATAATTTAATATAAATAAGAGCATCTCTAATGCAATGTTCTTAGTTCTTATTTTTGAGCTAAGAACTAAGAAATGAGTTCTTAACCATTGGAGGAGATGACGTGGAGTTCTTAGTTCTTAAAAATAAGAACTAGGTTCTTATATAAGGAGTTTTGCTTTTTGAGTTCTTAGAATTAAAAATTATTTTTTCTCTTTCATCCAAATTACTTTATTACTTTATGAGTTTGTTTTATTACTTTATGAAAATAAAAAGTATAAATAATATGGTTGGTGAGACCAAATGAATAGTGCTAAGAACTAAGAACTAAGAACTAAGAACTCATGGTTGGAGCAAAATTGCTTTAGAGTTGCTTAAGCACATGTGGCAGTACGGGCCCACATGAATAGTGCTAAGAACTAAGAATTAAGAACTAGCATTGGAGATGCTCTAATGATTGATGCATAATATCAATGTAACCAAACTCACCTTTCCCAAGTAGATTCTCGGTCTCCTCAATGTCCCTTTCCCCAACCTTCTTCTCCTATAAAAAGGAGTTTCTTTCTTACTTGATTTCTTTCACTAAGTAACTGAAGTCTTTCTCTCTACTTCTCTGCAAATCGTTCTCAGAGCTAACCCTTTCCTCTTCTAATTGTTTTTTTTTAAGAGATTATGTATTAAATGCTAGCACAAGAGGTGCTAGAACCCAATACAAAGAGAATTTTGATTATAAATGTAAATACAGAAAATCAATTGCTTAACAAAGTGAGACCAGAATAGGAAATTGTAAGCACATGATATCATTCATCATTTCAACTTATGGACGATGAACAAACTATGTCCATCATAATCCCACAGAGATGAGAACGACCCCTCTAGCACAAGCAAATGATCATTTAAGTCGAGACAAACTCTCACGGGGGTTAAAGATCCATTCAAAGGTTGAACAAATAAATTCCTTCTCTAATGCGTTGATCTACTTTCAGGTTCTCCACTGTACCAGTTCCAAGTAGCATGAGAAATCTGGACCCTCATTGCAGAACACAATCTTATTACGCAATATCCAAATCATCCACAACACTGCAAACCAAATTGTTCACACACCTCATTTCTGTTTCATGCTCCAACCTCCATGAACATGTTGCAAGAAATGACATCTACTATCGTTAGACTGGACAGTCTCGATTCCCAACCAGTTATAGCACGAGTACCACAAGGAAAACGAACGTTGACAAGTTATGAAGAGATGTTCCACTGATTACTCAAAATTCAAACACAGAGGACATTTTGCATCATCACCACTCAATACAATACCCCTTTTGATGAGGCTTGATTTTGTTTGGATCCTATCCCAGTGAACTCTCCACACAAACACCTTAGCATTAGAAGGGGCCAAGACATGCCAAAGTTTTATAAATACTTGGTCAGAGTCTGAATTCTCGAAACCACTGATCCTGAAATAAGCAGAGCTGATAGAGTAACCTTCAGTTGAATTACCACACCAGATCCAATTATCATTGACACCCTGCCTAATAGGAATCATATCAAGATCACTCAATAGGTCATCCATAAATTTCCTCTCCCTTTCCCGCAATTCCCTCCTACAACTGAGACACCAATTCCACTTATCCAATGCCCAATGCCTTATATCTTTAATATAACTCTAACACCATGTTGACAATTGGTATAACATGTGATATTTAACTTCCAGAGTTGCTATCCCAACCCATAAATCATGCCATAAAAGAACCTCATTACCCTCACCAATCTATCTAGTCAAGGCATTGTCAAACCAACACCCTCGTGGGGTTTCATAGCACATCTTAAGAATATTTCCACCACACAGAGGCATTTTTGGTTTACGTCCTTCCTACTACACCATCCTGGATGTTGTATTTCGCTTCAATCACCCGAGCCCAGATATTTTGGTTCCATTTCATCAACCTCCAACTCCACTTGCCAAGTAAGGCTTTATTGAATGCTCCCTAGTCCTTAATATGAAGTCCAACCTAGTCCTTAGGCTTGCATACGATATCCCATCTGACTCATTCAATTTTTTGTTGTTCGCCTTCCAATCCCCCCAAAGGAAGTAGAATAAGGGATTCTATTACATTCCCTTAAAACTCATGCAGGAATTTTGAAGAGAGACAAGTAGAATAAGGGAATAGAAGAGAGGGTACTATTAATCAGACATATTCTACCCCCGTAAGAAAGGGTCTTCCTCCTCCATTTAGACAACCTGATTCGAAGGATAAAGTCCCAAACTCCAATCTTCGGTGATTTCCCTCAATATGAATGCACAAATGCAAGAACATAATGCTCATCAACTTACAGTTTAGGATTGTAGTCAATACCTGTAGTTCGCTATCATCGACAACATACCCCACCGATTTACTCTTTTGAAAATTCACCTTCAAACCCGATGCTAACTCAAAGCACCTCAATATACTCTTCAAAGTGAATGCATTCTGTCTTGTAGCCTCTCCCACAAAAAAGGTGTCATCGACGAATTGGAGAATAGCCACCCCCACACCATCTGCATTCCCAAAATCATATCTCGTGAGCCTCTTAAGTCTTACCTCTAGATTCAAGTGCCCATTAAGGTCATCTGCTACTATTAAAAAAGGAAATGTGCAATTGGATCTCCCTGTCGAATGCCTTTCCCCATACAGAACTCCTTGCTTAGACTACCGTTAACCAACTCCGAAACTCTAGCTGATTCAATACATCCCTTAATCCAGGAAATCCACTTTACCGGAAAATTCATTATATTCATCATGTAGTAAAGGGAGTATCACCTGACTGAGTCGTATGTCTTCTCAAAGTCTACTTTAAATACCATTGAGCTCTTCTTCCTGCTTCGAGCTTCATGGACCCATTAGTTTGCCACAACCACACTATCAAGTCATCCTCTACCCTCCAGGAACACAAAATGACTTGCACCATTCATCGAAGGAAGAACCATTTTTATTCGATTAGCTAGGATCTTTGATACTATTTTATAAGCACATCAACCAAGTGAAATTGGTATATAATCATCCAGTCTAAGGGGGCAATCCATTTTAGGGATCAAAGTAATAAAAGATGAATTTCATCCTCTAGGCCACCTGCCGCGTTCATGAAACTCATCCAGAAGGTTTTGTATGTCCTTAGAAAATAAGTACCAAAAATATCTAATAAATATGAAATTGATACCATCATACCCCTGGACATTTTAAAATTTCCACATTCCCATACAACATCTTTCACCTCTTGGGGATCAAGCTTTGTCACAAGGTTCACCTTTTCCACCTTCTGTTTAAACAGGACCTCATCTAGCCTTGGAGGAATATCTTTGTCCTTCATGAAGTTCTTCTCAAAGAAGTCCTTAGCCTCACTCTTTACCAACACTGGATCCTCTTCCCATCTGCCATTAGTTTCCAGTCCAACCAAGTTGTTCAACTATCTCCTCTAGTTTACAAAGGAGCGAGTCTCCTTCTTGACCTAGGTCACTCATGTGACACGCGGGAGTACTTACCACTATACTACAACGACTGCTTTGAATGTATCTGACTGATACAAAATTTTATATTTAAACTCCTGATATTCTAGGATGTGTTATATTCTGTGCTCCAGTATCATTGAATTCGAGGTTTTCTACATGTTCAAACTTCATTTGAAGTTATGTTGTTGGCATTCAAACAAAACCCAGGGTGTGCAATTTTGATGTTTTGAAATTTTCTATAAACAGAAACTATGTGTTTAATTGATAATTGTGAGTTTCTTAGGGTACCTTTCCGCCTCATGAAGACATAACTTGGCTCGACAAAGGAGTTTTAAATTCGGTACAGGATCAGAATATTGCAGGTTGCGACACGTGCGCATCATTTAGTGGAATATTGACATTTGAAGCTGTAGAGAAAATTGAAGGGACTGACATTTTAAAAAACAATACTCAGAACAACATAAGGTTGATTGTTTACATTTTGAGTGTCAAAAATTTAGGGGTTCACTTTATGTTCAAACTTCATTTGAAGTTATGCGGTTGGCATTCAAACAAAAACCCAGGGTATGCCATTTTGATGTGAAATTTTCTATAAATAGAAATTCTGTGTTTAATTGATAATTGTGAGTTTCTTAGGGTGCATTTCTGCCTCATGAAGGCATAACTTGGCTAGACAAAGGTGTTTTAAATCCGGCATAGGATCAGAATAATGCGGGTTGCGACACCTGCGCATCATTCAGCGGAATATTGACATTTGAAGCTGCAAAGAAAATTGAAGGGACTGACATTTAAAAAAATACTCAGAACAACATATGGTTGATAAATCTCAACTTGAGTCCACTTGCATCTCAACTTTTGATATAATAGGGACTCTTTGAATCTAGCAGCTTTCTAGTAATCGACCTGTCGGATCTTCCTCTAATTTTGTTCAGCTACTAAAAGGCCCACATCTTCAAGTTTCCTGTCTAGCACATCCATCGCCGAACTGCTCACTATTCCAGAACTTGAGTCTTAGCTTCAACAATTTTATGTTCTCCTTAAATACATACATTCTAGAACCGAATACCTTGATTAAACCACATTCTCTTTCCACAAATTCCTTGAACTTAGGGTCAAGGCCATCAATTTCAACTTTGGTTCAGATTTTTCTTATTCTAATCATACATCCATGGCTTTTTCCAGCTCAAGCCAATATACCATTGTTCTTGTCGTTGCTACTCTTGACGCCACACTAATTGTAGGGCATCACCAATAAGTTCCAGAGCCTCCGAATGAAGAAGAAAAAAGCACAATCTGGAAAATCCAGGTACTTATCCCATTTACCATTGGTGATAAATCTTATGTATGTTTAGGAATTTATGACAGAGCCCAATATGCTAGTTGTTCAAAGTTCTTCCATTGTCTTTTACGTGAGGAAAATATTTTGGTTTTTAGGAAAGAATATAAGTTGTCCTTCCTCTCTGACCCTAATAGAGTATTCAAATTTCAAATCCCTCCATAATGGATAAGGAAAAATACCTTGACTGGCTGAAAATAGTAGAAGCTGAAAAATTTAAACAATGGAAAAGAATGGGCATATTCGACCTAATCCAGCTTTATAGGTTTAACTTGTCTTATAATTCCCCAATGTTGTTAAGTGCCTGTTTTTTCTGGGAACGTTCAATCAATTCGTTTCATGTTCCCTATGGTATGATTACCCCCACACTTTTCGACATTGATGCTATCACTGATCTTCGACCAATTGGCACTACTTTCAAAGCTAGGGGTGACCAAACATTCTGTCAAAATTTCTTTTAAAGATGCCCTTAAAACTTTCAAATCTTTCATAGTTTAGTATAAAGGCAGAGATGGTGAACCAGTTACAGACCAAGAACACACCGCCTTTCTTCTTTACAGGCTTGCCAGTTTGTCTTTTGCACCAAATCTCTCCAAATTCCTCTCAATCTTGTTGATCTAGGAATAGAGATTTGCGTCCGAAAATTACTTTTAGGAGGCTTATACAAATCTATAGGAGACATAGTGTTATATTTTCATACCCAAGTACTTATCCCCTTTACGGTTGCTAATTAACCTTATGCGTTTTTAGGACCTTATTACAGTGCCCAGTATGCTAGTTGTTCAAAGTTCTTCCCTTGTCCTTTACGTGAGGAAATTATTTTAGCTTTTAGGAAATAATATGAGTTGTTATTCCTCTCTGACCCCAATAGAGTATTCAAATCCCCCCCCCCATAGTGGATAAGGAAAAATACCTTGATTGGCTGAAAAGAGTAGAAGCTGAAAAATCTGAACAATGGAAAAGAATAGGCATTTTCAACCTGATCCAGCTTTCTAGGTTTAACTTGTCTTATAATTCCCCAATGTTGTTAAGTGCCTGTTTTTTTTTCTAGGAACGTTCAACCAATTCGTTTCATGTTCCTTGTGGTATGATTTCCCCACACTTTTCGACATTGCTGCTATCACTGATCTTCGACCAACTGGCTTGTCGGTTTTGTCTTTTGCACCAAATTTCTCCAAATTCCTCTCAATCTTGTTGATCTATCCACATTTCTCCACGAAGGAATAGAGATTTGCCTTAGCAAATTACTTTTAGGAGGTATATACCAATTTCTAGGAGACATATTGTTATATTTTCATATTGAACCTACAGGTCGAAAAAGCTTCAATCACGCTAGTCCTGTTTGGCTCCTTCAACTATGGTTTAATGCCATTTTTCAATCCAGACTTCAAGCTTCTGATTCAAAGAACACCATTTTATATAAATAGATTGAAGAACCTTGCGTCAATGACTTTACCCCCCAAGTGTGAAAAGAAATATGCTCAGAAAACTTCAAGGAAATTCTTTTCTTATTTCCTAGAGCTCACTGAATTCGAAGAGAAACTTGCTCCTTTTAGCCGTTGAAAATGCGGCCCATAATTGTTTAGAAAACTTTTTCCTGCTGAATCAGTTGGAGAGCAATTCAATGCAGTCGCTATGTGGATTGAATTCCTTACTAAACCATGTTTCTTGCTGGAGTTGTTCCAAAAGAAAGACGCATCTTTGCTTACCAACCTCAGTTCTTGGCAAGGCAATTCGGCTTAAGCCAATTCGTAGCTCCACTTAATCACAAAGAAGTTGGCATATTCTACTCCGATTCACTGATAGATTACAAAATCATCAACACCAACTTTGAGAAATAATTAAACAAAAAGCCGAGTCTTACACCTTGCCACTTCGAGCTATCATACTTCTGTACTGAGCTCTTTAATCAATGGTGAATGTACTAAAAGAATGACCAAAGTTGTTTCCATCATGTAGCTCAAGCCTTCAACAAAGAGACAACGAGGTATTTAAAACAAATATATTTTGTATATAACGTTTCTTACTTACTTATGCACCAATTTGAATTACATTTCTAAATTTTCAGGTCAAACAATTCCTCCCAAGGCAAGCACCACTGAGGATGAAGAAGAAAATGAAGATGAACCCATCCAATCTTCCCACTGGCAGAAACTTCCCAAAAGGGTTATGTAAGACAAATTTTTCATACTTAATCATTTTTTACTTATATCTTTAACTCCTGGCTTTTTACCTGTTTCAGGCTTGAAAACACAATTCTTCCAGTACTATCACTAGCCATAAAAAATGATAAGTGATAAGATCAAACTCTTCATAAAGTGATAGTGAAGAAATATAGGTAAATTTCTTTTACATTCCTACTAGTCAATTCTTCTTACACCTTATTTTCAGACTGAAAAAGGCACTCAAGATGTTTCTAATCGCCAAGACGATCAGGACCAAGAAATATCGGCTTTCATCAATCTTGACGAAAATGTGGGTCGAAAAGAACTAGATGTTCAGATTGACACTACTCATCAACTCCTAACAACTGGAAAATCTCCTTTAGAAGACAAAGAACAAATCTAGGACCCAACTAAGAGTTCAGAAAATTCAAGTCCTCCAAAGGATCAACCTGAACATGTATTGCCGCAAGTCCTCAAATTCTTGAAAAAATTCTTTATTGGCACAAACATGTTTTGTTGCTCTGTGTCCATGACCCAATCAACAACATTTCTCATCAGGTTTGTATCAGTGAGAGAAACCATGTTTGGCTTCACTATATTCTCTCCGGTACCGGAAATTCAACAGTGTTAGAACTAAAATAATTTTATGGAGCTGAGAGATACTTATATATTTATTTTCGACAACAAAAGAAACTTTATTCAATGGAAAGGACAACACCCTCAAGAATAGGAAATCTTCTAAAAGTGTGTTTAATTAAAACCTTCATTGAAAAAAACTCATTGGGATAAAAACCAAGGTAAGAAAAAAAAGTACAACACTCCCTATATTCTACATAAAACAACTTATCACTATTAGCAAAACAAAAAAATACCCCTTACATATTTGCATTCTATACCAGTATATGTCTATCAATTATTGATTTAAATCAGCAATTGTTTAGTTATGCTTCTGGCTCGGCCTTTCTTGCAGAGATTCTTGCTATGGAGCTGGGGCTCCGTCATGCTCTGGAGATAGGCTACAACGAGGTCTCGTGCTCGTCTGACTGCTTGAGGGTTGTCCATGCTCTACACGAAGGGACCAACATTACAAGCTACTGGAACAAGGAGGAGATATGTCGGGTTCGTGCTGTTATGGCGAGTATGCAACATGTTACTTTGTTCCAGGTTGATCGAGCCAAGAATAACACGACTGATAAACTAGCCCGGGAGGCTTGTCGCCAAGGCTCACCCGTTCAAGTTTGGAAGCAACCACCTTCCTTCGTTTATGATTCTTTGTTTTTAGATTCTCTTAGTAAGTTTTGTCATTTTGTTACTCTTCCTCCTGTAACCAAAAAAAAAAAAATCAGCAATTGTTTCAACGCCAACCACATGGCTCATGAGAGATACTTATCTTTCAAGAGGTTTGCTTCAGCCTTTCTATTTTTATTTAGTAGTGGCATCATCACGAACAGGTGAATAAACAGAACTTTGCTTCAGTCACTGCCCTGAAGCAAATTTTTGGTAGACACTGGTGTAAATCCCTCAACCTGACTTTGTCCTCAAGGTTAACACAATTAATTTTCTAACCCGTGCCCTCGAGACAGAAAGCAATGAAACACTCACAAAATTTGCCCAGAAAATAAAATAGAATGACTGGAATGTGCAAAGAGGAGAAGATGAGTATTTTGTTGATATCTTTCTTTCGGCCCTTGTTCTGCGAGAGCAATCCATACAATAAAAGGGCCATCCTCCAATATTAATTATATTAATTGCTAAAGATATTCACGTGGTCAAAGCAACATTAAAGCAATTATTTGCGACTGTAATTTGACCATTTAATGGAGCAGCTTAAATGCTAACCTGTAGAATTCAAAATCAAGATTGACTTTGTTCAAAATCATGAAGACTATTTAATTTAATAGGAAGAATATTCGGGGAGAATAGTAACGGATGAAAGGAGTAATTACCATGAATAATTGCCATTATTTCACCTATGGTTCGTAGCAATGTATGGGTTGAGGATGATCCCTCGAGACTATCATTTTCTGGTTTTTGATTCATGTTATTCCTCTGATTCAATTTAATGGAAGCTCCATATTTCTAAAAAGTAAAAACCCAGACACACTTTGAGATGAGAATTGAGAATTTGAGATCATGATAAAAAGTAAAATCCCAGTAAGAGCACTCTACATAAAACAAAAACCACATAAAGCGGCACACTGTATATAAACGTCACCGAATTGTCTGTCTTAGCAGCAAAACAGGACTCTCAACCACCGCCAGAACCCTCAAGCCCAAGCTTAAACTAAAATTTAACAAATTAAAGAAAAGAATCATATATCATAGCTCACTAATATGCCATTTTGATTCTTGTTTTCATATTTTTCATCATCATCATCATCATCATCAACTTAAAAACTATTGCTGTATCATATCAGTAGCAGTAACTAACTATTGCAGTGATGCCCCCCAGAACCGGGGACTCCCGGCAAGGCTTCCGTCTACGTGCCGCGTGTACCAACAACCTTTCCGGACACCGATCGGGTACCCAAGCGGCACCCGGGAGCAACGGTTGAGCCGATACGCCGCCGCAGATGGCGGGGAGTAGGCATGAGGGGAACTGGATGGAGAGTAGGAGGCGGAGGACGACGAAGAAGACGGAGGAGGAGATGATAATTTCTTCGGCGGCGAGAGAATGGCTCTGATCTTCAGCGGACTATCCAACGATGATGAAGCTCGATCGTATTCGTCAATTATGTTAGCCAGATCCTCGTCGCTGGTGATCGAAATCAAAGTCTCCAAGTCTCCTTTCGGCAATTGACACTTCAGTGTCACCGGCGATGAACCGCACAATTCACCAAGCTTCTCCATCAACTCTGCAAAAACGTGAACACTCGATGAGTAAATCGTTCAAACTAGCGAAGAAGATGAAGGTGAAATTGCATAGAGTAATGATTTATTCACGCTTCTCTTTCATCTCATTTACATTTTTTTTTTATTTTCAATCGCATCAATCATCATATGTCTCAATAAACATTAATTTAATTGAATAAGCGAAATAGAATAGAAACGAACCTGAGAAAGAGGTGGAAGAATGGTGGGTGATGACTCTGGTGTGGCCGCCGGAGTAGCGGAGCGTGCCGTCGGTGAGGCGGGGGAGGATCTTGCCGCCGTAGCTACAGAGGAGCTTAATGGGTTTAGATTCCATTGCGGTTTGTGAGTTTTGGTATTGGAAGTGTTGTTGGCACTTGAAACCTTGTGGTGGTGAGTTTCTTGGGCATTTATAGGGAGAGCAGGACTGTGACACCGTTAAGAAAAGGCACACGCGGACACTACACCTCACAGGATGTTTCTTAACAGTGAAGTGTTACCGACGTTTACTTTAACAACTGTCCCTTTTCAACTGTCTCTCATTTATCTCTTAAAATTGATTTGTGTGATTGTGTCCCATTAAATTAAATTAAAAATGGGTTGTGATGATCTCATATGATTTTAACTAATCAATGAGAATGAGAGAGTATTGGATTTAAGATTACAATTTTGGTACATTCACACTTATGTTTTCTTCTAACTAATTTTCACCTACCTTTTTATTCTATTTGTTTTTTTTATTCTATCTCATCATATTTCTAACTTATTTTTTAATTTATTTTTAAAATATCTCTTTTGAAGAAAGCGAAGTTGGAGTTAGGATTGTCCATCAGCCGGTTACGGTTAGCTTCGGGTAGACAACGTCTGTTTCATCGGGTGAAAAATGTCAAACGACTAGGCCTGCCACAGTCTGTTCTTGTTCTCTAACTATGGGTTAGTCGAGTTCGGTTATGACGGGTGATGATTTTGCCGGGTGGGTTTGCACGATTTGCCTCTGAAAATAATCGGAAAAAAAATTAAAACGAAGATGAAAGTAACATAATCATATTCCATACAGCGCAAACACAACACTAAAAATCTTAACAAAATCCTACCAAAGAAGAAAAATGATAACAAATCCCAACCATAGAGGGTTATACATCAAATTTAGAGCTAATGAAGTTTCATCGCAAATTCGTGGAAGTTGTGCTACGTCGCACAATCAACGCTTTGCCACGCCGTCAACATTATCATGATGTTTGGCGACGGTGGAAGAAGGCATGCAAGAAGATCTCCTCCGTCGTGCGCTCTATGGCTTCTAGGTTTGTCACCTCAATGTTTTCACCCTCATTGTCTTTCCTCTCACCCTTGGTGTTGGAATTTGAGGCATGCCAGAAGATATCCTATGTTGTGATGAGATTGCTCTTCCAATCTGCAACAGGGAGGATAAGGACATGAATCTTCCACAAATATAATAAAGAAAAAGCTTCCACAAATTTGAAATGGCGAGGATCGTGTTGTTGGTGAAGATGGTGGGGGTTGGGCTTGGTGAATGGCTTTGCGACGAAGGAGATGGGAAGACCAAAAGTGAAGTAGGGAGGGTAAGTGAAGTGAGAGTAGAGGGAGATAAGAAATGACATAGAGACTTGAGATTGAGAAGTCAGAGAGGGAGAAGCAACTCTAGGGGTTTTTGAGGGTGAATGAGAAAGAGGAGAAGAATGAGAAAAGGATGGCCGAGTTAAGTTAAGTAAAAGGCTGCACTCATAGAATATGGGTTAGGCCCAAGATTTTCTTTTAATTTCCATCGTTGGTTGGTCAGTTCAGTCGAAAATGAGCCCATACCGAAACTAATCGATTCAAACCACATTAAACTATTTTTTGTCATCCGCCCAACCCGCCATCCGACTCAACCCACCCCGTTTGGACAAAAAAGCCCGCAATTTGTTCGGGAGCAGATTCGGTCGGGCCAATGTGGACAGGTCTAGTTGGGGTGAGCATAAATTATTTTTCTTAATGTTATTTTCCTAGAACTTTAGGAATATTTAAAATATTCACAAAAAAAGTAATACCAATCAACGACTCCTGATATGTCTAGTCAGATCAAGACTGTTCACATGAGCTTTATGAGCGTTGTCTAAATGACCCATGAAAAAGTTTGGGTTAAATAACTCATCATTCAATTACATTTGAGATAAGTGAGTTGGAAATAAATTAATAAATAAAATATTGAAATTTTAACTCACTTATCTTCAATGTGATTGAATGATGGATTATTTAACCCAAATTTTCTCATGGGTCATTTAGACAACCCGAGTTTTATATATCAATTTTGGACAATCAATTTTTTTTAATTACTTTTGGTCAGTTCTTTTCTTCCTTTGCATCTTCATAATCACCATATATTCTGACCATCAAATGTCATAGCGCCATGGCTCCACCTCCTTATAATATCTTCTTCCATTTATCTTTCTCATCTTTTAATTATATATTATTCATCAAATTTTATTTTTTTTCTCTTTTCTTCTTTTTGGCTTTTTTTCACCGCTCCATATACGCTTTTAAAGAAGTGTGAATGAGACTTCCTTCTATTTCCACTCCTATATACCATCACATATTCACATGAAATTGAAGATGATAAATTGGTGACATATACAAGGAAATTTATAGGAACCTCACTTTCCAATTTCCAAAAATGTTGTGAAAAGTTGGGCACATTATATTAGTCAAGCAAGTCGCTAGGAAATGACAATTTACACGTTTGTTTATTTCACCCTTTTTCACCTTTGGTCTCTCTAGGATCTGAAAGTACAATCCCCATTTAATAATGACCGCAAATATCATTAAACCTATGGCTATATGTCGACTCCTTCTTATCTCATATTCTTCTGATTACAACATGTAAGGCAATATTCTATCGACACGCTGCCATGTTCATTGGAATTGTATCCATATCATATGACCATATCATATGCCAAATGCCAATATGTACTATCCTGCTTAAAATTCGTTATGTTTTTTTTTTTTTGATAAGCTTAAAATTCGTTATGTGATGTATGACCTGTTAGGAGCAAGCACCACACCACATATTCTCTTTATTACAAAGGTCAATGATCTGAATTTATAGCTACATTCCTCCATCGACATATCGAATTTTTGGTGGACAATCTTTAACTAACTTAGCAATAGTAACCGTTTTGTGATTTGTTTTTGAATAGACTTTAGTAATCATATTAATAATCATATTAATTATGATATAGCATTAATAAATCAAAACAATACTAATAGACCACATTTCAATTCTTAACTGTAAATTCAGATCTATACTGATAGTCTGTACGTTGGGTATTTCATTGAATCTCAGATTGGGTGGTGGGCCTTTATAGCTGTGTTGTTTTTGTATTTGTTTAATTGTTCGCAATACTTCTTAATAATGGTAAATTCTGTAGTATTCTGAATTTTTTTAGATGTGATACTCGTATTAAGTAATTTAATAGATTATTATCATGTTATTCAAGGTAAATACTACATATTTAAATTTTACTTTACTTATCAATTAACTTTATCTCATGAAAGTCAATTTTTTAATGAAAAATGAATGAGTGGTGGAAACAAATGATGGTGATGGAGATGCGCGTAAAATAAATATGGTTAATGGATGAACAAAACTCAGAAAACACAACTCGCAAATCTTACGTCCCTAAGAATGGAACGCTGCATTACTACGATAGAACAAAATCAAAATTTTAACTGGCACATGAGTCTTTATTATCGAATCAACTAATTTTGGGTACCACACCTTAATCTGGCTTAAGGTACCACAGCAAGCACCTCTTATAATAGGGTTTGAGCATCCCTTGTGCTTCTTTTATTCAGTTCATTTGTTTTTTATAAAAAAAAATCTTAACCATTAAGTTAAGAGTTCAATCTTCACTTATAATAATGAAATACACTTCGTGACTAACTGTTTAATAGAGATGGTAGAAAAACTCACCCCCGCGGGGCCCGAGCCAAACCCAACCCGAAATTTCGGGCGAAACCCAATTTCTTTGAGTGTGGGTTGGGTTTGGGTTTCACCCGAATCAGAAAACCTATTTGGGTTCGGGTGTGGGATTGATTAAACCTGCACCCAAACCCAAACCTAAACCCGAAGCCTTATGCATGTAATTGCCCATATATATATGATTAAAGTTACTAATAAGTAGGGTTTTCTTTAATTAGACATTTAGAATTGCGATGTTTATAAATCTATGAATTATGTTGTTTATAAGCTTATGTTCATGAACTATATTTTTCCTTTGTATTTGAAAGATGATGAAGTTTAATCTACTTATGTTCATGTTGTTCTCTATGCACAAGTTGTTTCCGAGTTGGATTTTTGGATTTTTTTGCGAGTTCGGTACTCACATCGAGTTTTGGGTTCACTACTACAAAAAGTACTTTTCACATCGGGCGAAAAGTACTTTTCACATCGGTTATCAACCGATGTAAGCAAAGGCGATGTGGTATGTCCCCACCTTTTCACATCGGGTACATCGGGCGCGTCATATAACCGATGTCAAAAGTTATTTTTCACAACGGTTGGTAGAAAATAACCGATGTGAAATGTACATTTCACATCGGTTATGTTCGAAACCGATGTAAATTCTTTTCTTTTTTTTTTACATATTTTACATTAGCTTATATTCTAACCGAGGTGAAATCTCTTTTTTTTTTTCTTTTTTTTTCCAGTTTTTTTACAGTAATTTGAGCTGAATAATTTTACATCACCAATCTTCTTTAAAACGAGTAATTCATTGATAAGTAATAATTGATCATGCATTGCCAAATAAAACTGATCATGCATTGCCAAATATTTTTTTGAAAAAAACCAAATATATATATATAAAATATAGGAAACGGTCCAAGGCCGAAATACAAAGTAACTGCAAAGTAGCCAAAACAAAGGATGGCTAAACAAAACAACAAGCTACAATAGAAAGAAAGATAAACTAGCTAAGCTAAAGAAAAGACTAAGGTAGTAAGGTCTCGAACTATGATGAGCCGGGATTTAAGGCTATTTTCCTGGTTTATTTGCATGTAGTTTAATATAGTTTTTATGATATTTCGAACATTTTAGGACACTTTAGGCTTAGTTCATGCATTTTAATGTTTTCATTTAGTTTTAGTATTTTTCTATATTTTTTATGTTATTTTTATAGATTTCATTAGGATTTAATCAAGTTATTTGAATTCGGTATCTTACTCTATCTTCTAGTTAATCTCTATTATTGGTTTTTAATTATTTTCCTTTATTATTATTGTTATTTTAGGAGAAGATGTGGAATCAATGAGCAAATCAAGGGAGAGAGCCAAGAATCTCGAAGTCTGGAGCAATCTGGATTTCTTTGCGCTAGTTTTGCGCCAATTTCCTCTTGCATCTCGCGCATTTACGCGAAGGAATTAGCTTCTGAAATATTTTGCGCCAATTTTGCGCGAGGTCCTTCACAGAATTCGCGCATTTGCGCGAAATGACAGCCAGACTCTATTTAAGTGCGTTTTTAACCTATTTTATGAATCTTTTCACGTTGAAACATTTGGGGAGACCTTTGGAGGCAGAGCTCTGAGTTCTTTAGAATCCCTTACAGGTTTCTATTGTAATTTTGATGTTTTGCTACCTTTTTCTTGAATTGTTTCCTATGACTATGAGGAACTAATCCTCTCTTGTACTGGGGATATGGTGTAGTTTTCTCTAAACTATGTTTTGATACGTTTCAGTTATGGTGACCCCTAACGTGGACCACTTTTAAAGTGGTCTAATTTTAGACCACATTTTTTAACCTACTATAACAGGTCAACACATCTTTTTTTAAAGATATTTAATATATGACAAATTTTTAATGATGTTTTTTCTTAAAAAACATAATTTGTTGACCTGCTATACCCAGTCAAAGTATGTGGTGTAAAATTACACTACCTAAAAATGGTGCATATTAGGTTCTCCCTTCAGTTATATATGAATGGTTATTTTAATTCATGAATTTCTTCTTTACTTCTATTGAATCCAATCGCGAAAGGGTTTCATGCTATCGTTTGCACAATTGGGAAATTGGTAGATGATAGGGATTTAGGAAGAAATTAAATAAGGGTCTCTACGCCTTAGGGATAAGGGTAGCAATTTATTTGTGTTTGCCTGAACATGAAATTGAATCTCTGGTTAATCAGGATTAGGTACTAAGGAATTAGCTATCACTAATTAACTAGAAGGGGTGCTTGACTAAGGGATTAGCAAGTAAACATATAGGCTCAGCACCAGGAACAGATTTAACTAATTTCATATATAATTGTAGCGGGTAGAAACATAGCAAGGGTAAATGAAATCAATTCCCCGGTGCGCTTTTCTCTAAGTGATTTCAAATCAGTAATTATCTTTTCCACGTTTTCTTGTTACTTCGTTCTATCAACCAACTAAACCCTCTTTTAATTTCGCTTTTCGTCCTTACAGCGAGAATTTGGTAACATTAGGAAGTAAACTATCACAATCCTTGAGGTTCGATAAATTAAAACCCCGGGCGAAACTGTACACTTGTAGTTTTGCACATCAAGTTTTTGGCGCCGTTGCCGGGGATTGTGTTTAGTTTATTTTCTATTTTATCTGAATCTAATTGTTAGGACTTTTATTTTTTAATTTAATTACTCTTGTGTGGGTGCTACTGACTATTGTTTGCTAGTGCATGCAAGGTACAATCAAGCGGACCCCATGACTGAAACACAAGAGGAGTTTGAAGCAAGAATCCGGGCTAAGTATGAAGCGGAGCTGCAATCTAAGATTGAAGCTATGAATGCCCAGGAGGAGTTCGAGAGAAAAGTCCGAGTTAAACTTGAAGCAGAATATGCTCAAAAAAGGCGTGTTATATTGCAGTTGGAGAAAGAATTTTATGCTAATTGGAAGTGTATTCGTGAAAGTGTATCTCATGGACAAGAACACGAATGGATAGCCCAATCCAATGTCCTACGAGAAAAAGTATCTTGCATTCTGCGGACGCGAGCAGGTCATCAAAGTCATGATGAATCACCTATTGGTCATGAAAGTGATTCCTTGGAGCAATGTGAGGAGGAACCAATTGAAGAAAATGAGAATTGAGAGTTAGTTGAAGAAAATATCTCTCGTCAAGCCATTGAGGAAGAAGAGAAAAAATTTTCTGAAGAAGAACGCACAATTTGTCAAGAACTAGAAAAAGACATGACAATGGGTGAAGCGTAAGAAGCATTAATTGACTATGAACCAAAAGAAACCTTCAATGAGAATTTTGTGCATGGAGATGAATTGATGATTAATTCAGGTAAGCCTCAAAGTCTAAGCCTATATCTTAATGACCTATGGATCAAAGGTGAATATGGCAAGGGAAAGACGCACCCATGGAAATATATTGATAAGAATTTCCTTAGCCTCCTTATTTTTTAAGTTGATTTATTTGGCCATGATCTTTGAGAGTGAATGCATTGTGATGATGAACTTATGTGAAAATTTGCATGATCAAAATGATTTAATCGAATTTGCAATAGACCCTGGATAGTTTTCTGAGTCCGGGAAAGTCTAACAAAGACTATAAAATTGTGCTTCTTGGGAGACAACCCAAGAGAAATTTAGCGTAGTAGAGTAAGTTTTATTTATTTATTTTAGTGCATTTTTTTAATTTTAGTATGAGTTCATTATTAGTATTATTAGTTAAAAAAAACAAAAAAACAAAAAAATTTCAAGTTTTGCACGGAACTCGTGCAATTCCCTTCATCCACAGTGCATGTGCATCAAGGTATCCCCCTCTGGAATTTTTTGCACCAAACTCATGCAAATTCCATGGTCTCGTGGGGGCAATTGCACAGGTTTTGTTTTAAAATTTTATTTTCTTAAATAAATAATATATATATATATATATATATATCATCAATAAAAAAAGAGAAAAAGTTTGATGCACCGACGGTGTAAAGTTTTTCTCACATCCTTGAAATCTGATTGGTTGACAGTGTAAAAAAACTTTACACCGTCGGTGCATAGAAATTAAACTCAAAAAGAGAAAAAGTTTGATGCACCGACGGTGTAAAGTTTTTTTACACCGTCAACAAATTAGATTTCAAAGATGTGCCACGTCAATTAATGAAATTAAATAAAATGAGAGATTTTCTCACATCCTTGAAATCTGATTGGTTGACGGTGTAAAAAAACTTTACACCGTCGGTACATAGAAATTAAACTCATAAAAAAAGGTAACATATCTCGTTTTTATTCTAAAAGAAATATCACCAGATCTCGTTTCTTTAAAAAAAAAAATTAAAAGATTTTCCTTTTTAATTTGAGGTTCTATTTTCTATTAAGTCTTAGTTTTCTCATGAGTTATTTGAGTTAAAATTGTGGTATTTTTAATTTGTGTGCTCATTTTTGCAAGGACTAAGTGATTTACAGGAATTAATATGAGCTAGAGGGCCCAGCTAACAGAGTGTTGGTGCTATCACTCTTTGCATTGAGTACAGGGAGTTTTAATCAGCCACTCATCTCTCATTTAATTTCATGATCATGCATTTACATTTTATTGCACACTAGTTCTGCATATGCTTTTATCCCGTAGTCATTTCACCTTTGTATTTGACTACTCAAGTGATTTCAATTCTGAATCTATGCCTTGTTTTTATGGAAAGTGTGATACACATGTGCAGCTAATGTATTGGACATGACATGATTTTGATAGAAGTAAGTGAATTTTAGGACTGAGTGATGTTTTCAATAGATAGTGTTGATAGGAGTTTACTGGGGTTCATCTCTTTACCCCTTGTTTTCTGCTGAGTGATGAGTGATCTCTGATGATTCCTGACTTGCTTGCACTTGCTTGGTTCTGCTTTGACATGCATATCGGTTCGATAGTGTTATGCTTGTGATTTGTTAAGAGATTATTAGGCATTCTTGATGGCCTTCAGACTTTGTTTCAGTTATTCCTTAGTTGCCCAAGTTGAGCCTAAATGTGAATTTTCTTGGTCCCTAACTTTGGAAATATTCATGAGTTGTTAAGTGATCTCAATTGTGAATTGAGCAAATAAAAAAGAATATTAGCGTGTCGGTTCCTTCTCTCTCCTAGTGTGCATGAAAATGAAGCAAAATGCTTGGAAAAAATGAATGAAAAAAAAAATGAAAAAAAAAAGCAAAATTTGCAAAATAAAAAGAGGAGAGTAGAGAGAAAGAACCTTGAGTGCTTTAAATGAATGCTCTGAATCGAAAGAACAAATAGATCACTTAACTATCTGTGAGTGTAAACTTGTATTATCATTTTCTTATCCTACCTAAAGTTACACCTTAGCCAAGTTACAACATGTGAGAATCTTTTTCTTGTTACATAGCATGACACTGTCTGATCTTGATTTGATTGATTATCAGAACCGAAGCATAGTGTTTGTACTGTCAGATGCACTAAATAATTGATGATTGATGATTAAATTTGTGAGTTTTGATGTGAACTCTGAGTCTCATTGTCCTATTGATTTCATTTTCTCTGGACTTGATTCCTTATTTCTCTTAACTAGTATGCTCATGAATTGATCTTTATTTGTTGGATGTGTATCTTGTGTTTTAAAAGTGCTGACAATTGATTTGGAATTGATTTATTCTGTGCTTGAGGACAAGCTTTCCTAAGTTTCCGCTTGAGGACAAGCTGCAGTTGAGTATAGGGGTGTGATGACCCGGGATTTAAGGCTATTTTCCTGGTTTATTTGCATGTAGTTTAATATAGTTTTTATGATATTTCGAACATTTTAGGACATTTTAGGATTAGTTCAGGCATTTTAATGTTTTCATTTAGTTTTAGTATTTTTCTATATTTTTTATGTTATTTTTATAGATTTCATTAGGATTTAATCAAGTTATTTGAATTCGGTATCTTACTCTATCTTCTAGTTAATCTCTATTATTGGTTTTTAATTATTTTCCTTTATTATTATTGTTATTTTAGGAGAAGATGTGGAATCAATGAGCAAATCAAGGGAGAGAGCCAAGAATCTCGAAGTCTGGAGCAATCTGGATTTCTTTGCGCTAGTTTTGCGCCAATTTCCTCTTGCATCTCGCGCATTTACGCGAAGGAATTAGCTTCTGAAATATTTTGCGCCAATTTTGCGCGAGGTCCTTCACAGAATTCGCGCATTTGCGCGAAATGACAGCCAGACTCTATTTAAGTGCGTTTTTAACCTATTTTATGAATCTTTTCACGTTGAAACATTTGGGGAGACCTTTGGAGGCAGAGCTCTGAGTTCTTTAGAATCCCTTACAGGTTTCTATTGTAATTTTGATGTTTTGCAACCTTTTTCTTGAATTATTTCCTATGACTATGAAGAACTAATCCTCTCTTGTACTGGGGATATGGTGTAGTTTTCTCTAAACTATGTTTTGATACGTTTCAGTTATATATGAATGGTTATTTTAGTTCATGAATTTCTTCTTTACTTCTATTGAATCCAATCGCGAAAGGGTTTCATGCTATCGTTTCCACTGGGAAATTGGTAGATGATAGGGATCTAGGAAGAAATTGAATAAGGATCTCTACGCCTTAGGGATAAGGGTAGCAATTTATTTGTGTTTGCCTGAACATGAAATTGAATCTCTAGTTAATTAGGATTAGGTACTAAGGAATTAGCTATCACTAATTAACTAGAAGGGGTGCTTGACTAAGGGATTAGCAAGTAAACATATAGGCTCAGCACCACGAACAGATTTAACTAATTTCATATATAATTGTAGCGGGTAGAAACATAGCAAGGGTAAACGAAATCAATTCCCCGGTGCGCTTTTCTCTAAGTGATTTCAAATCAGTAATTATCTTTTCCACGTTTTCTTGTTACTTCGTTCTATCAACCAACTAAACCCTCTTTTAATTTCGCTTTTCGTCCTTACAGCGAGAATTTGGTAACATTAGGAAGTAAACTATCACAATCCTTGAGGTTCGATAAATTAAAACCCCGGGCGAAACTGTACACTTGCAGTTTTGCACATCAAACTACTAAAGCAATAAGATAGTAAGAACTCTAAAGCTACTAATCCAAAGGCAAGAAACTGTCGAAATTTTACCAAGCCTCCAAGACCTACTTTCCAGATAACAAAAAGCTACCATATGCCTTGCTGTCAAAGAATACGGGTCTCCTTGTTTGCGCGATGATCCACCACCAATACAACAAAAATAGATTCACTACCACTTGAAATTCTGAGCCACGCAATTCAGCATAAAAAGTGCCTCATATGAATCCATTCAATCATCCCTCCACCAATCTACTGTCCATATCAGCAAAATTCCCAGCAATTCAATCAATCCAGCATAAACAAACTAATGAAATGATCAGTATTTCAGCTAAACAACTCAACAAGAAAACAAGTTGCCAAACTGTTTCGCAAATCATACAACTCTTCTTCTTTTAATGTTGTTGGATCATTAAATACCTACAATTTGTACAATGGGTTCAAATACAAGGTTTGTGACATTTTGATGAAGAACTCATGACTTAATCGATTAGCTCTCATCCAACTACAATTTGGAAGATTTTTTTCAGCAAATTCTAGAAATTCAGTCACTCCATTATTAAACTCATGACTTAATCGATTAGCTCTCATCCAACTACGATCCATAGCTACGTTCTGAAAATTAACAGATATTAAATTAAATTATTGTGCTAAGCTAGATCCAAAGTTAACATTATTGACACTAGAACCAAACTCATCAACATTTTTCAAATGATAAGCTAAACACAACCTTAGAAAATAAACTTACAGCAAGATGGAAGAGTTCTGCAGTGGCTGGAAGAGTTCGCCAGAGCTGGAGTGGGTGGAAGAGTTCGCTGAATTCATGAAGAAGAAGGTGTAAATCTGAGGCAAAGCGGCAGACGAGGGTTCTTGCTCTGAAAATCACAAGAAACTAGTTATCACTTATCAGCCAGTACCGTGTACAAATACAAAAAACAAGTATATCTAGATTCCATAGCACAACATGAAAGGAAAAGGGAAAAAACAAGCCACTCCTCCCCTGCCTCAACTCAACAACTCACCTTTAGAACTTCCATTTTTTATGCACTGTGATGATAAATTATGATGTGATATAACTCTGCCTGAAATCATAGAATGCCAGTGTCTATATTCTATCCAAAAGAAGAAAATGTTCAACAGTTCAGTTTTTTATTTGTCAAAAGCTCACTATTTTCTTTGACGGTCTACTCATTTGTTCCAAGTTTTCAATTTTAACTCAAATGTTGTAATCTATATCAAAAACCAAGAGGTTATGTTACAAGGAAAACAAGTTACTGCATACAAATTTTAGTAGCAACCTTGTCATTATTGCAACACATTACCCCAATGCTTCTACTCTACTGCTCATATCTTGTCATTACTTGGTAACTGGATTTTATATTTCCTGTCTTAAAACCTGAAAAACCTCTCATCAGTTATCACATATTCAAACCACTAATTTGAGAGTCGTGTAAACAGATAAGTTAAGGGGCAGGTGCTGTGACTGAGGATGCAGTAACACAAACACAATGAAATGGCAGCAACATCAAATCGGAAATTGTGTTACACCTCTGTTGCCATTTTCCTTGTCAAATGAGGACATACATTGACAACCCTACTTCATCTCAATTGACATAAATTTAGATGTGAATATAAAAGGAATACAAATACCTTATTAGCGAGAAAGCCTTGCCACTCTGGCTGTGTCCAATCTTTGCCAACTAAAGGCACGAACTTCCCTAAAACATCAGATTATAAAGGAAGAAAATAGCAAACTTATAAGGTGTTTATAGTGATTCTGAAACTACAATGCAACTCTGATAAGCACTTTTCTTTACTGAGTCAAGTGGAACTACTTTCTGTTCTAGTATACCCAAAGACCACCTTTGGTCTTGGAGTCAGAACATAGAATCTCAATAACATAATCATACAAGCATAACTTTGATATAAGCAAAATTTTCTCACATTACATTCCTGGATTTAAATTTGAATCTGTCTCTTTTTTAAAAGCTATTTTCTCATCCAAAAATGAAATTCCAAACAATTCAATGTGCTTAATAAGCATTAGGTAATGTTCATTGTCTTTCACAGATTCCACTATATTCCATATGCTACTTGATTAAAGAGGCATGCTTGTGCAAAGTGCAAACGAAACATACAAGAAATTAGAACTCACATTGTCTTCTGTTAGATGTCTCTGAACACCTATCAGAGAGCGAAACTGCCTTCCAGTGCCTGGCTCATAGTAATACTGCACAAACAAGACAAAAAAAAATCAAATTCCAGTAATAATTGGAAACCGATTTCCCTAAGATGGAAATCAATTTCTAATCTCCTCTGTTGCAGAATATTTGGGAAACCGAATATGTAAGCCCAAATTCCAGAATTAATTGGAAACCGATTTCGGAAATTACATTACCTTGTATGAATCGCAAAACCCCACCAAATTAAGCGACTTCCATCTTCTTCCTCCAAGTGTTAGCAAACTTAGGTTTTGAGAGAAGCACGAGCGGCGGCGAGTCACGAGCAGGAGCGAGGGCGAGGCTTAGCAACGAGCAGCAGTGAGTCTTAGCAAACTTAGGTTTTTTCGTGAATGGTTGAGTTTGTGCGTGTTTGGGTTTTCAGTGTTGTGTGAGGGACTTTTCCCCACGGTTGTATTATACCCGATGTGAAAAGTACTTTATTAAAATTTCAAAAATGCTACCGCATTTAACTTTCACATCGGTTTTTATATCAACCGTTGTAAAAAATGTTTACTAATTACTTTCCACATCAGACATATTATCAACCGATGTGAAATCTCTCATTAAAGTTCACTGTAATTTTAATATTGCCACCGCTTTATCTTTCACATCAAGTGTTTGATCCCCCGATGTAAAAACTCTGATGTTAAATCTATATTTTCTAGTAGTGGTTTGGGTAACCCAAAACTCAGGGGTTTGGGTTTGAGTTTAACCTTTGTACCCACATTGGATTTGGGTTCGGGTTTGTGTGTTAAGTTCGGGTTTGGGTGTAAGAATGACTAAACCCGAACCCACACGGGACCCGTTGCCAACCCTACTGTTTAGTGTGTAGATATCCACAATGAGTAAAAAAATACACTCGCGAGAAACATCTGGAAAAAATTAATAACTAGGTTGTGGGCAGATTGGATAGCACATTATCATGTCCATGTGCAGCTTGCCTCAGGCGTGGGAAATAGCTTGTAATGGGGGCTGTTATATGATAGCTTTTCTTGGCAGTAGTAGCTTACTAGAGGTCTTTTTGGTGTACTTTGTTTGATTCTTGAGATTGAGTACTCTTTTTCCTTCTCTATGTTTTTTCCACTGGGTTTTCTTTAGGAAGGTTTTAATGAGGCTCATTTTTTAGGTCTAAATCAACAAAGTATGGATGGCTTGGCTTATTGGCCTGCCAGGGTCTTTCCCACTTCATGAGAGGGTTGTTCTCATCGGTACTTTATCTTCAATAATATATTTCACTTTCAAAAAAAAAATTAATAACTAGGTAGAACAAAGAGAGTAGATTAATAACTATTGTCTACTAGCATACTTTATGACTAGCTGTTTAGTGCGAGCATCCGCAATGAGTAGATTAATAACTATTGTCTCTTGTCGGCAGTAAATATCATAATTTCACAAAAAATTATACACCGGCAAGAAACATCTGGAATGAGCTTGGGTGACATCCTTTTGAATGACAAGCAAAGAGAGTGAGCCCCTGTATCCTCCAGGTTTCAAATAATTGAAATAAAGTTGAAACATATAGCATCAAAAAGCCAAGCTGAACCTAACCTGCCATTTTCATGTTTGTTACCTCACTTTTCTTTTTAGATCCCAGACTTTACACAACTAGGTAGAACCAAATGAAGTAACCACTGTTACGAGACAATACCACTCATTCAGCTTCCTTTGGCCCAGTTGGCCTAACTTATCTGATTTCAGTCTTTGCCATGGTGAATCATGTACTCACTGGTCAGTGTCATCACCATATCTTAAACAAAGACTAGAAGCATGAGTATGTGTTTTTTTGTCTTGTTTCTCCTCTACTTGTGACGCGTGTTGTTTAATGATGTGTATGTGGTGCAAACCGACCTGGTGCCATATGCTGCTGTCTCAGAACGCACATTCGAAGACGCTAGGAATGCTATTTTTGTTTCCCAGAAAGATATTACTATCTTAAGTTACGGGAAGTTGAGAGAGGAATACCTCCACTTTTAATTGTGAATTGTGATTGTGACCTAGTGTCTACGCATGATAATTGTATACATAGCCAAATGTATGTACAAAGCAATGTGAAATTTGGATAAGGTCATTAAGTGTGAGGACTTAAGTTTTATAATGGTTTATAAGCAATGAAATTATACGTTCAGACTGATTTCGAAAGCTTGTTGTAGTAGTGATTGGTTTTGAAAGAAAAGCTAAGTTGTTTGGTGACTATAACATCTATTTTCCATAGAACGAAGGCCAAAGTGTAAATATTACCGATGAGTGTTTTAAATTGTAGGCTAATATTATCAACTAACGAGTGTTTTAGCAACGGATTGTTAATCGTTGGAAGACCGCCGATAATTATCATTACCGTAGTGATTTATAATTTTTCTTGTAGTAATTTGAGTTTTTCTTGTAGCGATTTGTGGTATTTACAAAGTAACTAACAATTATTCCTATGGACATAATAAACTAAGTGAAACTGACATCCCCTACGAAATTTCAAACTAAACATTTGGTTTTCAAACTCTTTGGCGCCGCCTTGATCTAGCTCCCCATGCTTTCGAACTCAGCAACCATCGAGAATATGGGTTTCGTGATCTCCATCATGCATAATTGCTTGATCGTGGGTGAGTGCTTCTGGAATGTGCATCTTGATCTTTGCTCATGGCTTGTTCAAACACACCCTCAAATGACTCCACATGTCAATGTCTTGTCTCAATTAATGAATTTAAGTTTCGAACCACGATCGTCCTCTTGTCATATCAAAGATTTCTTGAACCATGATTATGTAATTTCCTAAGTATAACCTTGAACTGTCAAGGTTACATTTTTCATTCTCCTTTGAATTATTCATATAACTTCTATGGCCTTCGAAAACCATCACTCGGATCCCCTCTCTTCTTGAGGGTCTCTTCTTTACTTGGTCGAATTCAAAATTTTAGTATTCATCACATTGAGGCTGGGAGTGCAATAAAGGAAACATATGCATCCGCGTTGCAGATGTACTTGCAAAAAGTATTAAAACTCAAGTTTGGAGAGAATGTCTCAAAATCTTAAAAGAGCAATATGTAAGAAAATGAACAATGCTTGTTTTATAGAATGATCAAACCTACACTTATAGAGTTGATATGAGTGATAATGAATGTGTTTAACCTTTATCATTGTAAATAACTTTTGAGATGGTAGTAAGAGCGGTCTTGGAACCACTAACTCTATTAGTTTTACTTTTGCTTGGCTAGCTAATTGGACGAGCCAGGAGTTGATAAACCAATAGGATACTAGCTAAATCAATACCAAACACCACAATCCTTGAAGATACAATCTTTATTTTATTACTGTGCAACGATTTGGTACACTTATTAAGGAGTTATAAGTACTTAGAAATTATTGGAAGAATTCGACGAGTCCTCCTGAAAATGACTGGTCTAAGTCAAACTCTCATTTTTGTACTCAAAAAGTGATCGAACAAAGTTGACGAGTCCTTTTCGAAAATGATTCATCATTTTCCGTACTAAAAAATGATTGGATGAAATCAACTATCTTTTCGAAACTCGATATCTTTCAAATATCATTTTCCACTTGATTGGAATTTAATCTCTAACAAGCAATTTCTCAATAAACATTTATGTTAATAACAATGGCTTTTCATAACTTAAGTTATCACAAACCTAGACCAACATAATCAACCAATATATATAGTTTCTATTTAAACTAAGACACATATCGTTTAGTTAAGTATATAGTACATGAAAACTCATATGACCAGTGTTTTACTTGATACTATGTCATGTGTCTCAATGAAGTGTCACAGAAACAACACAACTATATCTTTTTCCTCAAAACAATGATGTTAAAAATAATTAAATTGGTTTTCAAGAAGCCACTTGCGGCTCAATGGTCTGCTTTTCTCAGTGCTTAAAAAATCAAGCTGGACCAGATGGCCCAATCATGAACTGTGTCAATGATCGATCGGGCAGGTCTATCGATCATATACTTATATGCAAGTAACAGCCCAATTAAAATGGACCAAAAATAATCTAGACCAGTTTATCATGACTTTGGTTGAATGAAGAAAAAATTCAAAATTTTCCACTACCAAATAAACAATCTTCACCAAGTTAATTATGACTAATTCAGTTTTCATCACACTGGTTCAGCAACAATTCACTCGTTCAAGTGTTCAACGATTTCACTTTTAACCATTTTGTCTTTCTTTTTTACCATCGATATTCCAAACAACCACCAAGCTCCTATCTTACTTCAAAGTGAGGTCCAACACAAACACATACAAGTACAACAGCATGCTAGAGGACAAGTAAGAGGCTAGAGCCGTACAAGTTCATGTCCCCTTCCACATTCACGGAAGTACGACAGAATGAAGATGTCAATTTGCATTAATCAATGTTTATGTCTGCAGATAATTAAGCGCTCCTACGTCAATCAGTTTACTTCTGGTTTTTTATTGAAGGATATAAATTATGAAATAGTCAAACGTAATACTATAATAGCAGATGATAGAAATTAAGGCATGCATCATGAACTCCTCAGTTCTCTCATCTGTCTCTTTGTGATATGCCCACTGACTTTCAATCCATTTTCACATAAATTAAAAACATTATCCCAAGTTCCTGTGGTATTAAGAATTCGTGAAATCGATTTCAAAAAAAGAATCCGTGAATCTTGCCGTAGTACTTATATGTACGATAAATTTATGAGACAATCATTCCTTCATCTATCTGTAAAATGTTGTATTCTCTTTTCTGTAAAAAACATAATTATTAATGTATGTGTCATTTACTTAACGGCATACGTTTTTTTGGAATAATTGGTTCTTGATGCATATGATATTAAAGTTTCTATGACTTAAAAGTCTAGAGTTGAATCCCCACTGCTCCAATTTCTTCTAATAAAAAATGTTAAATTTCGGCGCATGATAAATAGGTGCATGTCTTATTTTCAGGAATAATCCTTCATATGTTTTATTACTGAATATATGCATTATTAGTAGAAATATAATAATTCTTATACCTTTACTCAATGATTTAAATTTTTGGAATAATTAATTTGTATATTTTTTTGCATATGTAGTTGGTATGTGTATCCATCATGGAATAATTCATAACATGTAAGCCAAAGTGGCAAACGTCTATATAAAAAAGCTTAATGCCTCCATCTAAAAACAGAGCAAAACAGATCACTAAGCATTTTGACCATTATAGTTCACTAAAATGGCCATCACTTCAGTAACTCTTATCAAGATGATCTCTGTCATCTTCATCCTCATCACTCTTTTCACTTCCCAAGCTGCAGCTGATTGTGCAACCGAAAAAGCAGACAGCTGCGTCAACAAGGAAAAGGCTAAGCCTCTTAAAATCATAGCCATCATCACCATCTTAGTTTCTAGCATCATTGGCGTGTGCTCACCCTTGTTGACGCGTTCAATCCCTGCTTTTAGCCCCGAAAGCAATCTCTTCATAATCGTGAAGTGCTTCGCCGCTGGTATTATTCTCGGGACCGGGTTCGTGCATGTTCTTCCTGATTCATTTGACATGCTCTGGTCTGATTGCTTGCAAGAGAAACCATGGCATGAGTTTCCATTTTCTGGATTTGTTGCCATGTTTTCTGCATTAGTCACCATGATGATAGACTCTTTGGCTACTAGCTTTTATACCAGAAGGAATAAATCTGGAGTTATTCCAGAGAACCATGTTGAAGGTGGAGAAGATCGAGAGATGGGTGCTGTTGTGAATGTTGGGCATTCACATGGTCACCATCACTTTCATCAAGAAACCAAGACAGATCGCACAGATTCACAACTTATGCGTTATCGTGTGGTTGCCACGGTAAGATTGTTTTAACTCTTTATAGCACTGACTGTACCTGATTCGTGTATCACAGATTACAGGCAAACATTGACACCTGAATTCTTAGTGTCGAAAATCACCATAAATTACAGAGTTTAACCGCGTCAAATTATAGGTTTAGGTGTCTATCACTATTACGAACCAGAATCATTTTTACTTTCAAATAAACTTTTGCTACATATATAGTACATAGTATATGTTGTAGATTTTGATTCATTCATACCTCACATTGTTTTCCATTTAATTTCCCCGCATTTTATTTTTATATTTTCTTTTATCAGATTACTCACTATATCTCTTTTTTCTCTTTCTTTTCTTTCTATATTTATCTCCTTATTTTTGTGTGAGTCAAACCTTATTGACTTTGATGTATCAACACCCTTATTAATTCCTTTTATATCTAATTTTTCACCTACTCTTTTTTCTATCTTTCTTTTCTTTTTAACACATCACCTATGATATATTTCACTTCTCTCTTCTATTTTTATCTTTCTCTAAATAGTGGAGGTGAAATTGGTGTGAAGAACGTATTTTTCCAAATTTTATTGCTACTTCAAAAGCTTAAAGTATTGTTTTTTTAAGTATATTTGGTTGACACTACTTTTCCACCCGCACTAAAGTAGAGAAATAAAAGATATAATGAATGATATGAACGGTTAAGTTGAAGCTCACTAATGATTTTATATTAAAGTCTTAGATGATGTTATAGTGTTTAAATAAACTAATTATCTAAAATACTTAAGTGTCTGTTTGTATTAGCTCAATGTTATGCCAATGACATCTTTTATCCTGTCATGTGAGTGATTATATGTGCTTATATTGGTGTGGATTGATCGATATACAAAGATATCCTAAGTTGTTGGATTAAATTATGAATAATTTTACATTATTTTTCTATTAAATTTATATTATATTTTTACCATATATATCCATCACGTAAGCTATAGATCAAACTTTATCTGGATGCCTAATAGGGGTGCACATGGCCGGGTCAACCCAATGAATTCATCTAACCCAATCCGATTCAATGGTAAAAATGCGGGTTGGATTGGGCAAACGGGTCAATCAGATGGATTTTATTACGATCCAATCATCTTTGGATCGGATATCGGATTCCATAATAATCCATCCAACCCAACCCGAAATCCAATCGTATAATAATGATATATTATTTAATATATATTTTTAATAATTTTAATTTTTACCTAACCTACTAGTAGGGTATGTAATTTATGGAGACTTGAAGTCCTACTATTTGAGTGATTTTTAGGAAACTTTGAGACTAATTTGTCTGAAATTACTTGTTATATTTAAAGACTTGAAGTACTAGTTTAATTAATGTGTTGTTGTATAGATGTATGTAGACGGTAGTTATGAATTTATGATGCAATTGCATGTTAGAGACTTGAAGTACTTAATTTTTAATATTTGACATTTATTTTTATTTTAATATAGCGATCCAATCAATCCATCCAAACTAACCCGAAGATTGTCGGATTGGGTTGGTTCGGGTTCTTAGGTGAAAATTCACGAAATCCAACCCAACCCAACCCAAACAGTTTTGATCGGTTCGGGTCCTGATTAGCCTGAAAATTCATCCAACTCAACCCATGTAGCCCTAATGCCTAATTGGCTTTTGCCTGAACATTGCAGACATCCCCTTATTTTATGTTAAAATTAGCTTTATATCAGAATAATTGGGCAATAAAGATGGAGTTTTAATTCACTTCATCATAGATAGCATAAACATATGCTTTCTTTGATATTCTAATAAAATATATACATATGATGGAAACGCAGGTATTAGAACTTGGAATTGTTGTGCATTCAGTGGTGATTGGACTTTCCATGGGAGCCTCAAATAACACATGCACAATAAAAGGACTAGTGGCTGCCATGTGCTTCCATCAAATGTTTGAAGGCATGGGGCTTGGTGGCTGCATTCTCCAGGTGACACCACATTATAAATAGTGCACGCATGGAAACATTTTTGCAATTGATTATGGAACTAACATCAGTTTTGATCGAGGAGAAGCTTTGCAAGAAGTTTCTGGATTTCATAATTAATTATGATAAATCACCAATTAATCAAAACATGCTTCTACTCTCAGTTCATTTCAGTTTAAGTTGTGATACCCATAAAGCTCTTCAATCTCTCAAATAATTTGTCTCTGAAACTGCAGGCAGAGTACAACTTCGCAAAGAAGGCGATCTTTGTGTTCTTCTTCTCAGTGACAACCCCATTTGGAATTGCATTAGGAATGGCAATGTCCACAAGCTACAAAGAGAACAGCCCAAGTGCACTCATTATTGTAGGATTGCTTAATGCATCATCTGCTGGGCTTTTAGTCTACATGGCATTAGTTGACCTGCTTGCTGCTGATTTTATGAGTCCAAGGTTGCAGGGGAGCATTAAGCTTCAACTAAAATCTTACATTGCAGTCTTTTTGGGTGCCGGTGCCATGTCTCTCATGGCAAAATGGGCATAATTTTCTCAGAACTACTTTTTTAACGCATTAATGTTAATCAATGAACCTCCTCTAGTGTGTTTGGATCAACATGCGTTTGCAAAATTGATTCTAATAAAATTGAGTATTGTAAACGTGAATAAAAGTTACGTAATTTATGTTTGGAAACATCTATCATAAAATGACAAATTTAAGTGAATTTCATTCATACAACTTATGTTAGAAATTTTTTTTTTACATCGAAAAAATATATTAGAATTGATTTTGTGTGTTTAATGATCATAATAGGGTATATTAGAATATTATAATCAATATACACCATAAAGATGGGGTAAAATAGGTGTGAAGAAAATATTTTCATATGATAACTAATCATTCTTCTAATTAAATTTTTTGTGTTGTCAGCAGCATATGTGTATTCATCATAAAGTAAGTAATAATGTCATGAACCAACTTACCATATTTTTCTTGGATAAATAGATCTATGCTCTACACGGTGAAATTGTTTGCAGCTCCCTCCTAGATTTTATTTTTAAAGGTTAAGATTGTTGCATGAAAAATAATTAGTTATAAATGTTTAACAATTATTGATGATCTATTCAAAAAAAAAAACAATTATTGATGCGAGACCCCAGGAGCGCCAGCTTAGGGCGACGAGCAGATCAGGGACTTGGGCCTCCTCCCAGAGGCCCAACCGGCCCATTAGGAATGGATAGAGGCGCCAAGCCCAACTTCACATCAATAAATAGGGGATGAATACCAATTGTAAATGACTCTTGGCTCATTTGTGAAATAACAAGATTGAAATTCAATTACTTTCTCTCTCTAAAGCGGTTACGCTCTCATTCTCTCTAGGAATCTCGCATCACGTTCCTTACACTCTAGGTACTATACCTTATCTCAATGTTCCTGGATAGAACATTTGGCGCTGTCTGTGGGGAACGGTAGATTTTGATTCCCGGACCACATGAATTGCGATTTGATCCTGAGAAGTTCGATTTTCTGTGTGATTTTCTTAGGTTTTTAGATTTTTCGGTCGAGTTCTTCGTCTCACTAGCGAAGATCGATGGAGACACGTCGTCGACGATGCGATGAAGATCAGGCGCGGTTCACCTCCGCGTCGCGTGAGAGGCAGGCCGCGACGCAAGCAAGTTCACCGTGAAGAAACCGATCAGTTAACTCCTCCGCCACCACCTCCACCTCCTCCTTCTCCAACGCCTCCACTACCTTCTCCGCCAACTTCACCGGAGCAGCAGAGGTCACCGGTGCATTCACCCGGAGCTTCGGGAGGGGAGACTCCGGCACCTCAAGCACCGATCTCGGGAGAAGATGGGAGGCGCTTGATCTGTAGCGTCGATGATATACGACAGCGAAACGATTACTTACAGGAACAGTTGGAATATTATCGTTACGAGCAACATGATGAAGGGGAGCGCGAAGCGGAAGCCGTGGTTGAATTTGAACCGTTCTCGGCGGTAGTAAGGGAGGTGGCTATCCCGGATAACATGAAGAATATTGTCCTCGAGACGTATAGCAGGAAAGCTGATCCCAAGGAGCACCTGCTATATTTTAACACAAAAATGGTAATTAGTGCAGCTTCCAATGTTGTAAAGCGCAGGATATTTCCAGTTACGTTCAAAGGCACGACCATGGCGTGGTTCACAACTCTACCCCGAGGATCTATCACGAATTTTCGTGACTTCTCATCAAAGTTCCTAGTCCAGTTTTCTGCCAGTAAAACCAAGCAGGTGACAATTGAGGATCTGTACAATATCCGTCAGTCCGAGGGCGAGACTCTGAAGCAGTACGTGAAACGATTCAGCGCGGCGTCCGTCAAGATTGAGGAATCAGAGCCGCAAGCTTGTGCGCGTGCCTTCAAGAACGGGTTGCAGCTAGGGAAGCTGAATAGCAAATTGAGCCGTAAGTCGGCTCGGTCCATGGCAGAGATCCGCACGCGAGTAAACACCTACATTCTGGACGATGAGGATGATGCTTTCAAGCGAAGGCGCACGAAAAAGGAGAAGGATGGCGAACAGAGGGACGCATCGCCAGAAGGAAAACAGAATAAGGAGAGAGGAGAGGGCAGCAAGAGGCGAGACAGGAAAGTGAGGATAGGGGAAAAGGCTATGAAGGAGCCATTGTACCCTAAGAGGGAAAATTTCGAGCGCCGCAGACCGTGGCATCAGACTGACTCCCTTCGGCGAGAGGAGTTAGAGAAAAGTCTAAATGCACATTTGACAGAGCTACTTCGTGAGGTCAAGGTGACCCATGCAGTTGAGGAAGGCGAGAAAGAGGCCGACCCGTCTCAAGCGGCGTTGGATAAAATGAAGTGGTGCGAGTACCACCGCTCAGCAGGCCATGACACGGGGGATTTCTTTACACTGAAAAACGAAATTGAGAGGCTCATTCGGGCAGGGCGATCGGTGGAATGGAGAACGACAGCAGGGAAACCGGTACAAAGGGGGCCGCCAGCAGGACGACCGCCGCCGTACGCAAACCACTGACAAAAAGGAAACACTGACAACAAGGAAGAAGGGGGCGGAAGAAACCTTTAATAAGGATCTTGAGCCGCCAGTTGGGACAGTAAACACAATCACGGGTGGCTTTGGTGGAGGCGATGATACAGCCTCGACGAGGCGAAGGCACGTGAGAGCAGTGACATCAGTGCAACAGTATGAGACCCCATTTGGTTTCCAGCATCCAGATATTGTGATATCATCAACGAATTTTGAGGGGATCAAAACGCACAAGGATGATCCTGTGGTTGTAATGATAAGGATCAACAGTTTCATTGTGCGGCGAGTTCTTTTAGACCAGAGGAGCTCTGCCGACATTATCTACGGCAATGCGTTTGATCAGTTAGGACTGACGGACAAAGATTTGATGCCCTACACAGGAACGTTGGTAGGCTTCTCGGGTGAGCAAGTCTGGGTACGCGGATATATAGATTTGGACACAATTTTTGGTGTCGACCAGAACGCCAAGCTTCTCCGAGTAAGGTATCTTGTGTTGCAGATCGTAGCATCATACAACGTCATCATTGGAAGGAACACGCTCAATCGCCTCTGCGCGGTGATTTCGACAGCTCACCTGGCGGTGAAATATCCGCTGATGTGCGGAAGAGTGGGAAAGATTGCGGTTGATCAGAGGAGGGCGAGAGAGTGTTATAACAATTGTCTTAGTCTATATGGAAAAAGGGAGCTGGCGAGGGACACGAGTGTCATGAGGTTGAGATCATTCAAGGTAACCAAGACAGACAGAGGGGATTTAAGCAGATCATCGACAGGAAGATGGCAAGGTCAGAGAGCAGCCAAGGACAGGTTAGGATAGATGGCAGGTCGGGTAAGGATGGATTGTTCACGGACGCTCATGCAGAAGAGCGTTGGGCAGGTGTGATCGCGGATTTAGAGACGTATAAATTCAGCAGAGGGGTGCTGGCGATCGGGCCCAGGCTCACGGTCAGTCAAGAGAGGCGCCTGGAGAAGCTAGTAGAGGACAATTTTGACCTCTTTAGCTGGAGTTCAAAAGACCCAGCGCTTTGGGGATTGCCAATGTTTAGGAAGCCGAATCTCTCGAATACAGGGCGAGATGAACAAAAGAGAAAATGAGTGACAATTCAAGGAATGGATCAGCGAATCGTCCAGCAAGGCAGCGACGAAAAAAGCGGAAACAGGGCGCGCGAACGGTCTAAAAACAAGCAAAGGGCGAGGAGAGGGAGCCCAGTGAGTCGCCGCCCAGGTAAAGGAAAAATAGAGGAAATATATTGGAAGCCGGTGGGTTCGGTAGCTTTCAAGCCGGGGACATCCAAGCGCGACAAGCAAAAAGGCAAGATAGGAGAAGTCCCTCATTACCATGAGGCGGGCGGGGAAAGAAACCAACCCTGCAATAGCAATGAGTGGGTGGCGAGCACGTCGGGCTCGAAAGATGAGGCGATGGGAGTGATACTTTGACCTGAGGGGCTGGAAGCAGAAGCATGTAGGAAGCAGGAGCGAGGACGCAGCAAAGGGACCAAAAAATTAGGACCAAAAATAAAGATGCACTATTTTTCTCCGTCACGGGAGTTTTTTAACGAGGCATCCCTCGATGTAAAATCTTTCAGCAAATCAAATACAAAAGGATATTCTCAAGCAATACTCCTAGCTCGACTATAATACGACGGTCGCCCGGTGGGAAAAATTCCCTGAAGGTGGCGATCCCAACACGACCTTGATGTCTGGGGATCGCTCCAGAAAAGTCCGGCGCGAACCGCTGCTACCCAGATAACAACTCAACTAACATGTCACGTTCGCCCGGTGGGAAAAATTCCCTGAAGGTGGCAATCCCAACACGACCTTGATGTCTGGGGATTGCTTCGGAAAGTCCGGCGCGAATCGCTGACCTCTCATTGGCGATGTGTGCGGATAAGCTACTTATCCCAGGATAAGCTACTTATCCCAAAAGTCTCCCCGAAATATGGGCAAACGAGACCTCCCCGAAATATGGGCGAGAATAAAAACTAGGCATAAGTCTGGGTAAACCTATATGGCCATTGGGTCCCTAGCAACTGTAAGTCCTCGCCGGGACAAAATCGGCAAGGCCACACCTGCTCTTACGGGAAATATCGGTGTGAAGAAAGCCTCAGTCCAAGACTGAGCAAAAGTCCTAGTTTCCGCTGGCACACATGCAAAATCGCTACACAAGCACAAAATACAAAGCTTAAAGGCACAAGGGCAAACACGAGGAGAAAAATGGACAAGCGAAATCGTGACAAACTTTCATTAAATAAACACGTAGCAATGTTAATTACAAAAAGGTAAAGGAAAATCAATAAAAAATACTCAAACTGCATTAACGTTTTTTGCTTCCCTTGCGTTTTCAGCAGCCGCAAAATATTCAGCGTTGAAGCCTGAGGGGTCATCAGGGCCGACCAATCCGTGGGGGGTAACCCTCTTGAAGGCTCCCATTCTGCCGAGGTTGATTCCTTCGTAAAGATACTGGACTTGGACTTTGGCGAGGAAACAACCACGGCCACACTTTTCCACAGCCTCAGCAGCAGCCCCGACCACTAACCTCGCCCGGAGAGTTCTGATCTCGGAGTTCGTACGGGTTTCCGCATCCACAACACATTTGGCTTTTGTTTCTAGTTGAGACCTCACCTCGGTGAGAGACTCGTTCGTCGACCCCAACTCACTACGCAGGAACGCGATTTCCTTGTCCTTAACAATACAGGCGGCCCTACTTACGGCGATTGCCTCGTTCTTCGCCTCCAACTCCTTCTGCAAATCATCCCGCTCGTCATTCAAGTCCTCCATTCTCTTTTCACAGGCGGATAAGTCGGTCTCGCGACTGTTCATCTCGATTACCAAATTGGTCAGCTTTGTTGTTTGGGCCACCACCTGAGTCAGGAACCTGTCACGCTCTCTGTACACCTCAAGTGTGGCGAGACGATAACTCTCAGCATTCTGGCGGAGCTCTTCAACTTCAACGGTTGTAGCTGAATCCTATGATAACTTGGCGAAGAGACACCTCGCGCGCAAAAGGCTCGAGATGGCTTCTTGCGCCACACCATCAAGGTCAGGATTCTCGGTTCCTCTCATGCTGCCAAGGAAAGGGTCAGGCAGCATAAAGTCGACAGGGGAAGGTTGCTGGTCTGAAGCATAACTCTTCTGTCCATCAACAATCGGATGGTTGGCAGATGGGGAAGAATGGCGAGGAGAAAGTGAGACGACGGGAGTTTGATCCTCACCACTATGACTCGTTGTGTGGACGGGGGAGGCTCTGGGTGAGCTTATCTGAGTTTGATGGCATGAATAGTCAGGAGAAAGGATTGTTTGGGGAACATCGGGGGAAGCGCCTTCAAGAGCGTGTTGACCAGCGATGACTTCCTCAGGGAAGGGCGAGGATCCCGCCTCGCCCTTGGGGTTTGGTTCATCCCCGCCCACCAGGTCTTGACGGGGAGCATATGTTTCACCGGCCTTGGCTCTCTTGACCCCAGACCTTCCATTTGTGCCAGGGTCGCCCCCTTTGGATTTTTGGGATTTTCTTGTGGGGGAAGGTTGAGCAGCGTCATCGGTAGGCCTCGGTGCCAGCTCGTCAATCTCCAGCGGAAGGGCGGTGTCTGGTACTGACTCACCAGGCCCAGGAGCAGCGGCATTTGGGGCTGTCCCGGCAATTTCGGAAGGGGCAGCATCGATCGAAGATCCAAGCGTAGGATCAGCCGAGGTGGATCCTCTGTTCCGCTTCTTTGAAGGAGAAACGGCGGTCTCGACATCAGCGTCTGCGGCAGCGTGTTTCCTCTTAATCCCGTTAGTGTTAAAAACGGGAGGGAACTCAAACGCTTTAGCAGCGAGGGCGCGCTTCAGCGCGGCTTCAGTAAAGTTCATTCCTCCTAGGAATGAGTGGAGGGTGTTTTTGCGAGCGGCTTCAAGCAACTGTGAGCACTCGAGGATGGGGAGCCCAGTGAAAAAGCCAAGGATGATTTTATCTTCATCACTCAGCGACGCATCTGACGGCAATAGAACGTCACGAGGGCTCTTGGTCCAATAGAAAGGAAACAGAGCAGTGTCGTCCCGAAGGGTGAAGGCTTCAGGGTAAGTAGGATGCACGATAAAGCGGAAGTACCGGCGCCCGGGTCCCTTCTTGACGTTGCTCTTGTAGGGTAAGAGGCGCTGCCGGCCCGTACGAGACTTCAAAGAGATCCACCCTGGGGTCGGGGTCTTCAAAGATTTTGGCTCTACGGCGTAGAAATAGAAGAAGTGGGCGGTCTTCGCTTCAAGACCGACCGCGTTGCAATGAATCTCGAAACACCGAATGAATGCCCAGGCGTTCAGATGGAGCTGGCTTGGGGCCACGTTAATTTCCCTCATCAATAAGGGGAAATCCTCCGGAGGGAGGAGGGTTAACCAAGGGAGGAGATGCGGGAGCGGCGCTGCGGGATCGGGAGGATCCTTTGGTGCGGCGTTGGGAAGTCATTTCTGCTAAAAGGAAGAATAAGGTTGAAAAAGGGAAAGGGCGCAAGGTTGTCAACTTCAGCAGATTGTAAGGATTGCAGAAGTGGTGAATGAGAGGGTGAGGGAGAATTTAAAAGTTGGGATGAGCAGCGGTTGGGAAATCGTGCCCCATCATGACAAAGGTGGAATGATTACTCAAGGGAGTGTGGCGCAGATTTCGGGAAACAGGGGCAACACATTAAATGAAAGGTTACAACGGCTAAAGCTTATTGGTTCGAATTCAAATTGACAGGCTTTACTACTATTTGAAGAGACGTTTCAAAGATAGCAGTTGAGATTTCGTGGATTCGCTGACCTTTGCACCACTCTGGGGCGCTACGCGTGGCGCAGGCTCAACACATGTCAAAATATCACGATTCAGGGCACGTGCGTAACTGTGACAAGGCAAGCAAACCAAGCGCCATCGCCACAAGCCCACTTGTGGACTCGAGCCGCCAGGGGAACGTAGCAAGAAGTTCAAAATGTTAATTTTCAAGCTTTAATTACCAAGTCATGTTGGCAGTTGTTCTCTGTTGTTAGACCTTAAATTTTAGCATTAATTAGCTTCTCATGGCCGTCGCCTTAGTTTTTCTACTTAAAGACACACTTAGCTCTCATGCTTCGAGCTCGGTGTCTTGTGGTTTTGTGGACTGAGCGAGACCCTAGGGTCCCTCGCCCAGAGCGCCAGCTTAGGGCGACGAGCAGACGAAAGACTTGGGCCTCCTCCCAGAGGCCCAATCGGCCCATTAGGAAGGGATAGAGGCGCCAAGCCCAACTCCACATCTATAAATAGGGGATAATACCAATTGTAAAGGACTCTTGGCTCATTTGTGAAATAACAAGATTGAAATTCAGTTACTTTCTCTCTCTAAAGCGGTTACGCTCTCATTCTCTCTAGGAATCTCGCATCACGTTCCTTACACTCTAGGTACTATATCTCATCTCAATGTTTATGGATAGAACAATCTTTAAATTTAACTTATTTACGATTAGAATAATAAGAGTAATAATAATCAAACCCTGGACTGCTTCGTCATAAGTCTAATCTCATGTTATGAAAAATTTAATATATTAGGTTGTAGACACACGGATTGTTTTAATAATTTATTGAGGTTCATTCCACTCATACCTCTATATATCTTTTTGCTTCCTCGGAAAATCTCACACCTCTATATGTGAGAGATATAAATAGAAGAGAAAAATGAGAGATGATAACTGGCGTGATAGAATAAAAAGAAATAAATAAATAAAATGAACATAATTGAGATGAAACAAAATATATGTGAATATAAAAAAATTGATTGTTAAAGCATATTCTAGATTTTAAAATGGGAAACGTCCAAAGACAGATCCAGGTTAAGTAGGTGGGGGCAATTTCCCCCACAAGATTTTATTGTTCAATTGTAATATTTATTGTGTCATCATGTCAATTTTTTTTACTTTTGGGTTGGTTAAATAACCGATGAGGGTTACTTAACCTCACCCTAATGGACCAATAAAATTATTTATAAATAAATTAATAAATAAAATATGAAAATTATATTACACTTATCTTTAAATGTGATTGATCCACTTAGTATTATAACTTATTTAATTAACCCAAATCTTTGCATAGTCACTTATACAACCCTAGGCCTTTTACTTTTCTTAACCTTTGTTGTTATCCATATTTCTCTTTTCTTTTTTCCATATAGGACTATCAACATTTACCATCCTGTTAATTTATTTTTCTAAACAAAAAGGTCTCTAATAAAACAAAAAACAAACCAAAAGTTCTGATCCGTCACTTAAAACATCTATATAAAGAAGTTGAATGCCTCCACCTAAAGCACGACAAAATAGCGAGATCAACAGTTTGACCATTATAGCCCACTAGAATGACCATCTTCATCATCATCCTCACCCTTTAGTAACTCTTGTTTTTAATGCTATGAGTATTTTGTCAAGATGATGTCTGTCACCTTCATCCTCATCCTCACTCTTTTCACTTCCCAAGCAGTGGCTGATTGTGCAATACAAAAAGTAGACAAATGCCACAACAAGGAAAAAGCTCTGCCTCTCAAAATCATAGCTATCTTCGCTATCTTTGTTGCTAGCATCCTTGGTGTGTGCCTGCCCTTGGCGACGCATTCAATCCCTGCTCTTGGCCCTGAAAGCAATTTCTTCATAATCGTCAAGAGTTTCACAGCTGGAATTATTCTCGGGACCGGGTTCCTTCATGTTCTTCCTGAAGCATATGACCAGCTCTGGTCTGAATGCTTGCCAGAGAAACCATGGCATGAGTATCCATTTCCTGGGCTCGTGGCTATGTTTTCTGCAATAATTACCATGATGGTGGATTCTTTGGCTACTAGCTTTTGTTTCAAAAAGCATAGAAGACCTGAAGATATTCCACATCAGGACCATCATGAAGGTGGAGATCAAGAGATGGGTAGTGTTGTTAATTTTGGGCATCCCCGTCATCGACCCCATCAAGAGATCAATGCATCAAACAAGGAGTCCCAACTTATGCATTTTCGTGTAGTCGCCTCGGTAAGATTGCGTGTTTAACTCGTTTAAAGTTAATCACATGCATGTAAGTGTGTCTTTGTATACGAGTTATCTCTCTTCGTTTCATGTCACATCATATACTACATTTAACATATCTTTTTCACCTGATTCCTCCTCTCTGAAGGTGTAGGTGGAATTAATTGCGAGAAATTTATTTTTGATAAGTTTAATATCTCTAAAGAGCCTTTAACCTTGAAATGTGTGAATGTTTCAGTTGAAGCTCTTGAATGATCTTGGGTATGTTCTATACATAGTAAAAAAAATTTAGTGAATACTAAAATTGTAATAAACAGAAGTGTATAATTTTCCGTAACTTTTACGACTAATTACCAAATTTATTAATATTACTCTGATTTTTCATCATCAATCCAAACATACACATATATCAAAGTCTTAAGATATGTTGGTAATGTCATATCTAATTATTAGAAAAGTTTAAACCTTCGGGCAAAATACACGTATGTATATATATATATATATATATATACACACACAGTATGCTCACTCACCTAAGTCATGGTCCAAGCTTTGTCACTTGATGCCCAATTGGCTCTGGCTCTTGGGTGGAAACTCCACAAAAACAAATTTTATGTAGAAATTCACATTTTTATTAGAATAAACAAAGATCAAGTTCCAAACTACTTGTGTGCAGACGTTTTAATATCATAAATTAACTATTCTAAAAGTTTAAGTTGTTCTAATGAAAAACAAAGTGATCATGAATGGATTTTGACTGCAACGTCAGCATGAACTTGTGCTCCCTTTAATATTCTAAGCAAACACATGTTTCAAATGCAGGTTTTAGAACTTGGAATTGTTGTTCATGCAGTGGTGGTAGGACTTTCCATGGGAGCCTCAGACAATACATGCACAATAAAAAGTCTCGTGGCCGCCATGTGCTTCCATCAACTGTTTGAAGGCATGGGGCTTGGTGGATGCATTCTCCGGGTAACACCTCATCATAATAATGCGGGTTTCAAAACTATTCTAGAATTTCTTGTGAAGTCCGAATCAATTTATACTCAATTAGAAGTTTTTATTCATGAAACAAAAGTTGATCCAAGCATACCAATAGTTCATTTCATTTTATATTGAACATGTTTGGATATACACGTAAATTGGCGCATATTTACTTGAAAATGCACTACAAAAAGCTTCAATAACTTGCATCCAAACTGGTACATTGTGATAAATATACAGCCCTTCAATGCCTCATAAATTAGTTTTTCTCTGAAACAGGCTGAGTACAGTATGATGAAGGTAGCAATCTATGTGTCCTTCTTCTCAGTGATAACCCCACTTGGAATTGCCGTAGGAATGGCAATAACCACAATCTACAATGAGAACAGTCGAGGTGCACTCATTACTGTGGGATTGCTTAATTCAGCATCTGCTGGTATTTTAGTCTACATGTCTTTGGTTGTCCTGCTTGCTACCGATTTTATGAGTCCAAGGTTGCAGGGGTGCATTAGGCTTCAATTAAAATCTTACGTGGCAGTCTATTTGGGTGCAGGTGCCATGTCTCTCGTGGCAAAATGGGCTGCCTAATTTTCCCATACCTACTTTTTTAATGTTAATTAATGAACCTCTTCTAAGTTGGCACTGCCAAGCTTTGATAAGGAGTTTACCATGTGAAATAGGAAGTTTGATAGTGATGTGATTCGCGATCAAGTTAAAATGATTTTCTCTAGATTTGTTACTTTATACATCAATGAATTCGAATTCATGTTAATGTGTTGTTAGCACTCACTCTATTAAGAGAAAGTCTTCATGGACACAAACCCACCCACATTATTCTTAGACACATTCAATCACAAAATTACACCGCACTAAAATATAAAAATATAAGAAAAACTTACAAAATTTATTAGAAAACAAAAAAGCCACCAAAAAGTTTTTTAAAAGTTTTCTCATGATGTCTTGTTTTATTTATAGCACAATCTTAGTTCTATCTTCATTTGTGAATTTGGATAAGCAATCTACTAGAGGTGTATCTAATACAGGGGATTAGCAGAGGCCAATTTTTTTATTAATTATAATTATTCTTATGTAGAATCTTTTTTATTCTTAGTTCGAGATTTTTCATAATCTTATTTGACCCCCAACGAAAAAAATCCAGGATACATTGATTTTCTGTTTTAGTTTTATGGTTGAATTTATATATGTTTTTTTCTTTATCAACCTCTTTCTTTTTCTTTAGTCCATGTTCTTTACCTTCTCATATAAGGAGGTTAGAAGAGAAAACAAAGCAGACCCAGAAAGCGTTGGTTGCAATATTATTGGAACACCTCATCTCTTTTCTCACATATCACATTTTATGTTAGTTAACCACCGCAACTCTTCTCTATCCAATACATTTTTCTTTATCCAAAGTTGTATTTATTATTTTTATTTCTTGTTACTAAAAGAGTATAAATTAAAGCATTTTAGTTAAATAGTATTATCAATAAATGTCACATTACTCTTTGTTAGAAATTTGGGTATGATAATCCTGGATAACTTCAAAGAATCGTGTTCGTACACTTTTCGAACAAAGTATTTCGACCCTATTCTTGTCTGGGTTCACGAAATCCTTGTTAGGATAATTCTTGAAAAACAATCTGTTTCTGGCAATAGAGAACATATCAGGAAAGTAGAGAAAATGTATAGTTTCTGTTTTCTGTATCTAAAACTGAGGCCAAATGACTCATTATATTGGAGTGTGTTTGGGGCTCCGCCCCTTGGAACCCCGCAATCTAATCGCGGTCAATTATGTGTTGGCTCAACAAGCGTGCACTCCGCATAGGGGTGGAAATAGGCCAGGCGGCTCGTCAGGGGCCTATGGCTCGGCCCGGCTTGACTCGTTTACTAAAAAGGCCAGGCTTAGGCTTTTTAAAAGGCTTGTTTAACTAAAAAAGGTCAGGCCCAAACAATTTAAAAAGCCTATATGGCCAGATAGGCCGGCCTACTTATATATTATCCTAGGAATTTAGCCCGGCTCCGTGCAGTGCACGGACGAGCAATTCTTCAATTTATCATATTTATTCAATAATTTTATTTAAGTCCATCATCTAATTAAATCACATACCAATTATTGTAACATTTACTGTACTTAGAAACCATAGCCAACATTGATGCTAACACTTTAAAAATATTCAAGGAAAATGTAAGCTAACAGAAAGTACAACAATTAAAGAAAAAGTCTTTAACATAGCAAAAAAGGATAGATAAAAGTAACAACATCTCCATAGAACTACACAGTAAAAACATACACCTTAAATCTATTTGACTGCACCATCCTCCACATCTGCATCTCGTGCTTTGTAACATAATTTCCAAGCCTCTCAAACTTACTCTTGTAGAACTGATACCACGATGCACGGACGGGCAGTTCTTCTATTTATCATATTTATTCAATTAATTTATTTAACTCCATCTATCTAAATCACATACCAATTATTATAACCTTTACTAATCACAACACTAAATATGACTTAACCGAAACATAGATATCAATGACTAATTATAAATATTAATATGTATAACAAAAGTTGTATTTTCATTTATCTTTGTCAAAATAACTTGAACACAATTACAATGTTAAGGTTTATGTTATAAATATACGAAGTCTTAGACTGAAAATGATGAAAATCTTTTCACAACAGGGTATGGTCAACAATATACATATATTCAGAAAGATATTTCAGTGTCAAATACACATCAAAAAAACACAGAAAGTACTAATTTCCTTATTGTACAAACTAACTCAAGCAATTGACCTATTTACACAAGAAAATTGCTCCACGCTAGTCATGTAAACAAATGATGATCAAGTTAAAAAATTATTTTAATCTACTTCCAAGTATGATTACCTTTGAGAGCAGTTGGGGGTTGGTACATGAAAATCATGATCACTGTTACTTGTGTACTACTAATTAGTACATTATATGTACTGTGCTGATAAGTTAAATAAGTAAATATCTTACTTGGATGCACAAAGAAGAAGAGATTAAAAAATAAAATCTGTCAAATACCTACTTATCACATGATAGAAGATATACAAAGAGATAGAGCTGAACGTCTCTTCTTCATGTTCGGCAATTAGCGGCAACAACGACGCTAACGCGAAGCCTAACTGTTGCACAAAGTAGGACGAACACAAGTTTGTCCATTGTTGAACAGGAAACGAAACAAATCTCAGATCACAAACAATGGAAGGCTGAAAAGGGAAGGAGAGAAAGTGAATCCAAACTAAAAGGGAGAGAATAAGAAAATTAATTTTATGACGAAAAATTCACGTCTCTAGAAAAAAAAAAACAAGACATGCCCTAGCATTTAACAAAAAATTAAATTTCCTCACTCAACAAAAAATATTGGGCCGCCCAGAGTTTTAGAAAATTAATTGACCCACAAAGCTAATTTCTAGTTAACAAAAAAAATAATAAAATAAGATAAGTTTCATAAAAAAACTCTACACAATTAGGACAAATGAAAAAAAGCATGCCTCACTCAATCCACATGAAATAAGTGGACCATCAAAACATTCAAGTAAAACAACTATCTTACTTTTTTTTAAGAAATATCATAGTTATCAAATAATGTTAATACATAATTCATCCACAAGCTTTGAACCTTGTATCATTCACACTTAACCCTTCTCATCCCCTACGTCAAATTAGTCCTATCACTTCGGCTAACATTCGAAGAAAAACCTAACTTTCACTTCATATTGAATTCCAAAGCTAAATAATATCAACTCTAAAAATACTATGACATATAATAAGAAATATATTCCAATCTTAAAAGTGAATCAAAAATATACTTTTAATAAATCTATTTGTAACAGTGTTTCATCCACAAGCTTCGAACCCTGTACCATTCACACTTAACCCTTCTGATCCCCTACGCCAAATTAGTCATATCACTTTGGCTAACATTCGAAGAAAAACCTAACTTTCACTTCATATTGAATTCCAAAGCTAAATAATATCAACTCTAAAATACTATGACATATAATAAGAAATATATTCCAATCTTCAAAGTGATTCAAAAATATACTCTTAATAAATCTATTTGTAACAGTGTTTCATCCACAAGCTTCGAACCCTGTACCATTCACACTTAACCATTTTGATCCGCTACGTCAAATTAGTCCTACCACTTCGGCTAACATTCGAAGAAAAAACTAACTTTCACTTCATTAAATTTCAAAGCTAAATAATATCAACTCTAAAATACCATGACATGTAGAAAATACCATGACCAAAAGTATGTAAAAACATACATATAGAAAAATCAATGAAGCTAACCTTCTCCTTCTCTAGAGTTACATATAGACAAAGTCATAAGCAGACTTTAAGAAGGAAAGTTGTGTTATCAGTTCTGATTTTGATGGCGATATTTAGTTTTAGCTTTTTTCTACTTCACCTTTTGTGTCTTGCTTGCCGCAATGACAGTTAGTTGTCATTCTAGAAGATTATGTTGCTTTTACTTAAAACTCTGTAGATTTATATTTCATCAGTTAGATTTCATTACTTCGGTTCTGGTAATGTACATTTCAAGTTTCTCTCAGTTTTTCTACAATTGATACATTTTATACTTGGAGCTTCCTAATTTATCCATGTGTTTAAGTATACCGCTATGGAAAGAAATCTTATTCGAAAAGGACTTATATTTTGTATGCAAAAATCAACTTGTTGACCATGAGATTTTGGGGTTTCAAAGATAGTAGTCACCCACTTGAATTTGTAACCTTGTTATAGCAGATAGATCAAGTAGGGTTGGAGTATTCATGCCATAGGGCACATGAAAATAATTGGTAGTTATATTTCAAAATAATAGAAGATCGAGGAATAAGGGCTGGTTGTATGTATGAAGGTTATAGACACTCAGTTCAATTAGGTGGAAAATATCTAACTTCTTCTAAAGATATGCCTTGTGTGGTTTAATCTGATTCAGCCATAGTTTATAACTTTCACTATCCAGAAACTAAATGATAAAGTGTGACACATATAGGGGCTTCCCTTCTTAGAAACTAAATGATAAAGTCTTGTTAATAAAAAAAGATGTATGAAAGAGGAGGATCATAAAATCCATGGAATGCAGAAAAAATATAGAAAAGGAATCAATAATTCATATAGAATGTAACCTAACCACTTCTAAAATTGCCAGCTAAAGTACATGTGGTTGGTGAATAGAACTATCTAACCAGAAACAAACATAAGTAAATGATAAGTACATAAAACCGGTAGGAACTGCTCCAAGGGGAACCTTTATTGAAATATCCCAAATCTCCCTCTGATGCAGTACTGGCACCAATTTTTCTCAGCAAAATGGTGACACACTCACAAACCCACAAAAAAGAGTTGGCCCTTTTCAGACAAAGCATAAACAGTTCAACACCTGAAATTTTAACTGTGTAAGCAAGGTAGTTGTAACCAAGAAAAACTTTAAATGTTCCAACGTGGACAACAAAAGGAATAGAAATATAAAAAACAAATCATGTTTACACAAGTAGAAACTTGCATTTTTCTCAGTAGGTTCATTCAATTCAAGCAAAATCTCCTACTTTTTTCAATCATGTCATTCCATGGCAAAGCAAAAAGGCCTTCATCCAACCACTTCTCTTTGTTTCCAGCGTTCTGCACAACCCATGATATTCCTTTACCTCTTGAATGCACTGGTAATATAGCATGACCAAGAGAAAGTGAAAAAAATAAGACTTGCACATTTAAGCAACAAAATGATTCGTCCATTGCTCACTATAACATTCATCAGTTCCCATTCATAGTTAGCTTCACATCATCCATTTTCATTAAAAAAGCACAGCTTCTGCCAATAAACAAATAACTGACACTCCAATTAAGGCTTAACCACACATAAGAGAAAAGTCTTAAAGATAAAATCCAAATCAAAGCTGGAAGAAAACTGAAAAATTGAAAGCTACTGTTTGAACACAGAAAATTAATACAACTATCACTCTTGAAGAGCACATCCTAGTCCCACACACAATAGAGTTCCAAGCTGATATCATGGAAAGAATGAGGTTATCACACATGAATAAAATGAGCATTTGAAAATCAAAACAATGACTTGATTAGCAGTATAAAAATTTGAAAACTTCAGCAAAAAAATTCAATTCACATGCGATGTCTCGTCGTGCCCTTATCTCCTACATGTTTTTCAAAGAGAAAAGTTGAAGAAGTGGATTTACCATTTTTTTAAATTTGTAACCTTACATAATTTGCTTCTTGCGCCAATGCCTAATTAACACATCAAGAAGAGTAAACGTCCCTGTTAGAAAATTTAGAGTAATCTAGTCACTAAAGCTCAAACACTTGAATGTATAAGAATTATATATGAATTTCATCTTAATTTCAACATATTCTTATTGACAGAAAAAAATATCTATTATTTCTCTTGCAAAGTTTAACAAATGCTAACATAATTTAAAAGAAAAAAAAAACATCTTTCCAATTTTATTTGCTTCATTACATAAACGTAAATCCCCATGACCACTACATTGTGTAAATGTTAGTCATTGACTATGAAGCACGGAATCGGATACGGACACGGACATGATACGGACACTGCGACACGGCTAACATTCAAAAAGTAGGATACGAGGACACGGCGTATATATATTATATATATATATATTATTTATTAATATATATATATATATAATATACACACATTCTCAAATCAAGACAAATTAGGGTCTATTTATAAAGAAAACATAAAACAACATCCTATGCTCTATACTAATGAACTTATTACAAAAAACTAAGACTTATTTTACAAAGTAAGCACTATGTGTAAATGTAAAATGTATTTTATAATAGTAATATGAGTGTCCCATAGGTGTCTAGCCAACAAGAGGTGTCGGCTTGAAGTGTCCGAGTCGAAGAAAAAAAAAACGTTTTGCTCGGACACCGCGAAAAAGTGTCTGATACGTGTCGTATGGGTATCGTACGAGTGTCGGTGTCCGACACGGGAACACACCTTCTATGAGAAGTATCCGTGCTTCATAGGTCATTGAAAAAACATTCTTGTCAATCAAACATATAGCAAAACAAATTTCTAAACTAAAAATAATAGTTATGTTTATCTACAGGTATGATGCATACAACCATGCACAATTAAATAATAACTTCCCCAAGAGGTCCTTTGGTGGCATTCAAACAAATGGCTTCAAGAGGTTCTTCTTGCATTTAATATTTGATGGAATCCTTACCATAGAAGTTAAGAACCATACCTACTATGATGAAGGGAGAGAAAGATCAAAGAAGAAGATTGACCAATGTGCACAGGTGAGGGGGAAAATGGAAAAAAAAAATATAATAAGTTAATAAGAACAATAAAAAAATATAAAGCAAAGAAGGACAATAATCCTTTCTCAGTATTTTAGTCCCTCTTTCTCAGACTAAGCATATACAGTGAACTGCACTCAAGAACCAAAAAATAACTCAAGATATCTCTAAAATCATAAAAGGAAACAAACTAAATAATGACTATATAAAAGAAGGAAAATAAATCCACAACAGGGATTAAAGTAAGAGTTTGGACTTTGGAGCATTCATCTTGAGAAGATAGCATAAATGGTTTCTTTTAGCCAACTAATGGACCTGAAGGCAGCAAGCAAAACTACATGAAGAGGGGTATAGTGTATCAACAGTAAAGAAAATTGATCTCCCTTTGCAGTGGGTTGTTAATAGATGTTTCCATGCCTCTGGCCAATAAGGATTCTACCTTAGCTCTGAAAAACTACATGATAAACAAAAAGATAGAGAACAATTTAAAGCCATTTAGTATTATATGTCTTCTACTTAGGTCCTAAACTGACCTCTATAGTTCTATTAACTTAAAAGGATCAAGAAGATCATGCAAATCATCAAGAGCTTTGTTGTTGCTCCACCAAAAGTATAGGAATCAACTTTTCAGATTTCAGCTTTTTCTTTATCAATCACAATTTTGATAATTTGATCAGGACAATAATATATGAAAGAATCAATTACATGGATAATGAAACCAAATGTAAACCAAGACAACATCAAACATACTAACTGCAAAGTATATAGAACATTATAACTCATGAAAAAAGAGACAAATATGTCAACACGTATTAATTTCTCAATCTAAATGTGATGAAATTATACAACACCAACAATTTCACTTCTCTTGGTTGCACACCATTGGATATTATCAAAAGTAAACACATTGACTCTTAAATTTATAAGTCACATTTTTTTTAGATAAGCATAAGTCACATGAATCAAGTGAATAAACTAACCTTGGATAATTTGAATTGATGTTTTGGTCACCAAAACTAACCATCAACTTTACCTGCAGTAAGGAGAGAATAAATCTATGATAAATAAAGCATGGAGATGTTACATTATGTGTTAAGCAGAATGCTAAATTAAAGAGAGAAAATGTAGCCATAATTGAATGACATACAACCTTTGGAGGAGAAGCCTTGTGAAGGGAGAGCACCACAAAGATTGAGAGTTGTGGGAATATTTATAGGCAACTTGATCTGAAGAGAAGATCTTCTGTAAATCCTTCCTAGTTTTAATAATCAAAAGAATTATTGAAATCAAATCACCCAGACTTTACATTGTAAATCCTTGTAGTATTAATATATTACTATAGTAGAGATTAGAGAACTACTAAGTACTATCAAGTTTCAACTATGGTATCAATCAGCAAACTGCTAGTCATTATCCATTATGCATCACCTAGCACTGATAGAGCACTGCTAGGTGATGCATATGCATAATGGCTGATGATTTAAAACAAAAGGGGATGTTATGTGAATGGATGTTAGTGATAAGTTATGCTGTGTTTATTAGTATAGAAATTATAACAGTTACTCATGAGTTAAGCTGTGTTTTTATTAGCTTCTATAGGGGCTTTTAGATATTATTTTTCGATTGTAACATTTTCTATAAATCACTCATTACTTATGCAAATTTTAGGTGGGAAACAATATTTGCATCTTATCATCTAGTGGAAGAGTGGCATCTTGTGATGGAACAATTCATATTTGGAATAGTCAAACAGGGAAGCAAATATCAATTTTTGCTGAATCCCAAGCAGAACCTGACCATCCTACAAACCATTAACCCTCTTTGCCAAAAATTAACAGTGACCAGGCAAATGTCCTTAATTTGAATACACTATCAAGTGAAATATTGTTTAGTGCTTTTGACTCAAGCCTTTATACTTGTATACATCTATTAGACTCTAGTGAAACTCTTGTAGTGGGCACTGGTCATAATATATTTTCCTGTATTGTACAGGTTTATTTACGTTGCTTCATATTTGGAGGGGGAATCTAATGAAATAAGATGCTAGCGATTTTTTCATCTACCAGTTATCTTGACATACTCCTAAGAATCACTCACAGGTCACTCATAAAAAAAATTCTGAAACAGAGAAATTTTTTTTCACATTTTTAGTGGTTATACATACAAATCAAAAGGCAGATAAACCAGCAGCAGAAAAACATGGAACAACAAGAAGGAAAGTGTCTTCCCCGAATACAGAAAGACAGACCGCATTGTGCTCATGAAAACTGCCAACTGCATCAAACGTAGCAGCCAAAGGAAATCAAGCAAACTACAATCACTAATATATGACAAAGGGGGGAATCAAGCAAACTACAATCACATATTGAAAGAACCAAAATCCATGGAAAGAAGAACCAAAATCCATTCAATCAAACAAAGAATCAAACGCAGTTGAGGGAAATCAGGAATTGAGAAACTAACGCAGTTGAGGGATGGGAAGAAACACCAAAGAATGGCAGTATTTATAGAGCAATTGAAAAGCAGTACAATATATGAATAGTGAGATTTATCGGGAAAGTGATGAATTGCGTAAAGGGAATGAACCTGCTGCACTTGTACTGAACTGACATGATCTCTCATCATCTTGGCTTCTGATTCTGGTCCTTCTTCGTCAGCTTATGATCATCCCCAAATGTAAACAGTGAAATTTTGTCCTTCTACTTCCACCATCTTCTCTTCTCCTTCTGAATCTAACCTAAACCCTATCTAGGGTGATGATGATTTTCGGTCATCTTCTCTGAACTTCAATCTCCTCTCTTCTCCACCTAATTCTAACCTAATCCTATCTACAGTGAGGGAACCCTCCCACGATGACGACAATTTCGGACAAAAACACTCTTCTCCTTCAACACACCTTCTTCGACAAGATGAATCAGAGCAGAGAAAACGTGAAAGAAAGAACTGCTGACCTCTCTTTGGGTCAGCCCAATGCTAGCTGTAGAAAAAAGATGAATGGCCAAGATTGATTAACAAATTGGGACAAAAAATTTGAAATGAATGGCCCAGATTAAAAGTTCTCTTATGAATAGTAATTTCTTGTCTCTCTTTTAAGATGTAGTAGATAGATTATTAATAATATAAATATAATATAATTATATATAACTTTTTTTAAACTGATGTATACTTTAGTATAAAAGAAAACCCTAAGTCTATGCCCTAACCTAGACTAGAAACGTTCCGGACATATTTAGCATAGCACATCATCAGCCGCACAGGACGCAAGCTGCAGCCAGTCGCCACTGTTGATCTGCCGCTGCCAAGTCCACCTCTCTTGCAATGATATAGGTTTAGTTTTTGAAATGCAATGATACAAGTTTTTTTATTTGAAAAGAAAGTGCAATGACATATAAAATGTATATTAGCCCGCCAGGCTAATGACCTTCTTTTGATAAAATTATCTGTTAAGTTAGGCTTTTAAGAAGGCATATAGGCCAGGTCAGACCTTAGAAAAGGCCAGACCAAGCCATAAAATTTGGCCTATTGATAGACCACAGGCCAGACTTGGGCCACCAAAAGAGAATGCAGCTCAGGCCTAGGCCACGCAAAGCTTGGCTCGACTCGGCCTATTTCCACCCCTAACTCCGCACTACCCTAACTCGTTTCTGAGTTTAACGCGTAATCGCATCGGCCTACAATAAATCACATTACTACTAAAATCCATTGATGATACTAAAATCACCAACACTCTTTGTGTTATAACTTAAAAAAAAAAACATTTTAAAATGGATGAGGTAGTAATGAGACATTATTGTTTTACTTTTTCACTACTATGGCTAGGTATTTCCATAACTGTGCCACAAGAAGGTAATATACATTTCTTGCAAAGCTTGGGAATCTGCTCTGTGGGAGGGATAAAAAACATGGGCTAGGATTCATTTGGATGGCTGCTATGTAGTTTATTTGGAATACCAGAAACGGATTTAGATCTTCTCCTTCCAGTTGTGTCTCTAGCCTCTCTCCTGCAGCTATTTCAACCATAGAGATAGAAACAGAGAAGACAAGATTCCCACGACTTTTAGTGAATGACGGGAGAAATTGGGGAGGGGAATCAGTTAATTTTTTACTAATTTAGGAGAAAACCAATTAAGTTCAAACCATAAACATCATTCAGTAATACAGCCATGATAAATTTCATTCAAAATGATAAATAATTCAATCTGATTTGAGTATTTGACATACCTGTTTCTCTAATTTCGTTGAATTCGTTCAAAACTTTCTCCCCATGTTTCTGAGACAATTTTCCCCTCAAATGTTAAATAATCAATTTCTCTCATACTCAATCAATTTCAAGGGCTCTGTAAAAGGATGAAGAAGGGTGTGTGGGAAGACTTTGACAGCACATACAGAGGAGATGATGAAGCGCCAGGTGGAAGACAGCGCAGACGACACAAATAGCGGACATGGCGGTGGTATTAATGGTGGGCGAGATAGAAGAGGCAGTGACGTTGGGGCGGTGTCGCGCTGTGTAGTCGTGTAACAAGTGAGAAGAAACTCATTTGCTAATTTTTAATTATTTAATGTTTGATAAATCTGAACCGTTGGATAAATCTAATGGTAAAAAACACTGCAGGTGAGAGGATGGAGAGACAAATGGCTGGAGAGGATTTGACCCTTGTAATCATGCAGCTGCCTTATGTGTAGGCTCGTTGGATCCTACTCTTTTTTTCATTGGTGTTGTGTGTATCTTGGGCTGTTGTAACGTGTTGGCCTGTTGGGTGTCTTTGTTAGGTCTGATTTTTCCCTTCTGTTGCTTCCGTTTGACTAGTCTCTTAGTCTTAGTCCTTGTAGTTTCATGTGAATTATCTTTGTACTGAGTTTCGAGTACTCCCTTTACTCCTTATTTATACATTCTTTATTTATACATTCTTTGGTTTATCAAGAAAAATATCACTATGGTTGGCAAACTCTCTCTACCAAGTATTCAAAGTAACTGCGTATACAAGAACTCGAAATCTGCTTAAGTTATAGATAACAACTCCATGCGTACCAGTTTATCTGCTTAAGCTATGATTTGTTTCAATTCTATAAAGTTTTCATTTCATATATTTTCCTATCAATTAAACTAAGATCATGGCAGGTGACTAGGATAAGATGTAAGCTCTTCTACTCTTATCTCTCTCTAAATATGGAGGTGAAATTCGTATGAACAAAATCAATCAAAAATCAATATCACATTATAAATGTTGAACATGGTTATCTATCCCTAAGTAAATATACAACAAAATCACTTAGTCCGGTCCTATAATATTTCAACACTTATCAATATATCTATTTTACTCACAAGAGTGGTAATAATTCCGCAAACTTCTTCATCCAAACGCTTCAACCTTTATCGATTTTGTTTGCCTAGAAGAAATTCTGATGAGTCTCCTTCTCTATGTTCATTCTAACTTTTTGGCCTCTACCTTTGATTATTGAATGATTCCTTAAATTTTTTTTAGAGAAGTCAATGTTAAAATAAGAGTCGTTTGTTAGTCTAGTAGTTTTGTTTTCTATCTCATGTTTTCAACGGTCAACGAACTCTTGAACCAAACCATTTATGGGCTTACCCCACACTTTTTCAACTACCCATTCCAAATGGACCAACCGTCGCCGATTAACTCATTTTCCGACATGGCCACCTCACGGTTCCGATTCCGGTTCCTCTTTCTCCTCCAGCTCCAACTCCTCCTCTCTCCGACGCTCTCCCTTGATTTCATCTTCAACTCCTTCACCGGCGCCGCCACCAACCTCACCCTCATCAACGACGCCCGCGTCGACGCCACCGTGATCCGCATGACCAACGACTCCAACCAATACTCCTTCGGCCGCGCTTTCTACCCGACCAAAATCCCCATGAAACCGCCGCGAAAACCCATTTCTTCATTCTCCACTTCCTTCATCTTCTCCATCTTGCCACAGATCGCTACCAGTCCTGGCTTCGGCCTCGCCTTCCTCCTCTGCAACACCACCTCCCCTCCCGGCGCACTCGCTAGCCAGTACTTCGGACTTTTTAACAACGCCACCACGCCCACCCAGTTCCCTCTCTTCGCCGTCGAGTTTGACACCGGCCAGAACCCTGAGTTCAACGACATCAACGACAACCACATCGGAATCGACCTCAACAACGTCGAGTCCGTAAACTCAACCTCCGCCGGGTACTTCAATTCCACCGGCGGCTTCGTCTCTGTCCGTATGCGCACTGGCCAGAACGTTCGCGCCTGGATCGAGTTCGACGGCGGAAATCTGGAGGTGAACGTCACGGTGGCGCCGATCGGTGTTTCGCGCCCTTCAAGGCCCACGTTTTCGTACAGAAACCCAGAGATAGCTAACTACTTGTCTTCCGATATGTACGTCGGGTTTTCCGCTTCGAAGACCAATTGGATCGAGGCACAGAGGGTTCTGGCATGGAGCTTCAGTGATTCAGGGGTTGCTAGAGAGCTCAACACGACCAATTTGCCGGTGTTTCTGCCTGCATCATCGTCGTCTTCCTCGCTTTCCGACGGGGCTGTTGGAGGAATTGTGGTGGGTTGTTTTGTGTTTCTGGCGGTTTTGGCAACTGGGGTTTACTTGTGGTGGTGGAAGAGCAGAGGGAAAGGGTATGGAGAAGATGAAGTGGAAGATTGGGAGCTTGAGTACTGGCCCCACAGGTTCACCTATGAGGAACTGAGTGTGGCAACAGGGGAGTTCCGGAAGGACCATCTTCTGGGTTCTGGAGGGTTTGGAAGAGTGTACAAAGGGACACTGTTGAACCAGACGGAGGTGGCGGTGAAGTGCGTCAGCCACGATTCCAAGCAGGGGCTAAGGGAGTTTATGGCGGAGATTGCGAGTATGGGGAGGCTGCAGCACAAGAATTTGGTCCAAATGCGAGGGTGGTGCAGAAAGGGGAATGAACTCATGCTGGTTTATGATTACATGCCTAATGGAAGCCTCAACAAGTGGATCTTCGACCAGCCTGAGAAGCTTCTAAGGTGGGAGTACCGCCGTCGTGTCCTCGTTGATGTGGCGGAGGGGCTGAACTACCTTCACCATGGTTGGGACCAGGTTGTGATTCATAGGGATATCAAATCCAGTAACATATTGTTGGATGCTGACATGAGAGGAAGGCTAGGTGACTTTGGTTTGGCCAAGCTTTACCAGCACGGGGAGGTTCCGAACACGACGCGTGTGGTGGGGACGTTAGGGTATTTGGCGCCGGAGATAGCAAATGTAGCTGCACCAACCTCTGCCAGCGACGTGTACAGTTTTGGGGTGGTGTTGCTGGAGGTGGCGTGTGGGCGGAGGCCGTTGGAGACATCGGTGCCGGAGGAGGAGGTGGTGCTGGTTGATATGGTGAGGGAGTTGTATGCTAGAGGGAGTGTCATTGAGGCTGCGGATTCTAGGATTCAGGGGGAGTATGATGTGGGGGACATGGAGATGGTATTGAAGCTTGGGTTAGCTTGTTGCCACCCTGAGCCACACAGAAGGCCAACCATGAAGGAAGTGGTGGCGCTGCTTCTCGGGGAGGATTTAGCAGAGGCGCCGGGAAAGGTGTTGTCTGAATTGGCTCGCAGCGAGGAACCGGAAGAGGAGGCGGCCCCTTTGCAACCTTCCACTTAGCTTTGACTGCACATAGTTTGATCAGTCCCCCCGATTCATGTACACCATAATAATAATAACACTCATGTACACCTATTTTTTTCTCTCTATCTATTTCTTCTTGTTAAAATTGTATTACTTTTCTCTCTTATCTTCATATCTTTAGGTGTCTACACCAAATGAAAGTGGCACACGAAACATTATTGTAGTTTGATTTTTCTTCCTTTTACACACTCTCCTTTTTCAATGTAGTTTCCATGATTGGATTTGGCTAAATTGTGTTTTGATTTGATCTCATAATGGAAAATGTTCTGTGCATTTGTATTTTTAGTTTCCAATTGTTGGATTATTTTAGTCCTCTGTTAATCTGCATCTCTAGTGTGCATTGTATTTGTACCTGATCATGGCAAAATAGGAAAGGCCTTACAGTTATATTTAGTCAACAAGTCTCTTTCAAATTATTAGATACACTGACTATGTTGGGAACTTTCGCCACTTGGGTCTGGAAACTTGAATGTACTTGCTTTCCACTATGGTAACATCATCCTTCTTCAAATGAGCTAATTTGTCTTCTGCATATATGGCAGCACCTTAAAATAGTATACATGAATGATGATACTTGTATCCACATAAAATAGGTGTGAGCATTTGTCAGAGACATAAATGTCAAGCAACTACATTCTTGGAAAAGCTTAAGTGCTTGTTTGGTTTACCGTGTGCGTTTGCATTGACGCAAATGGAGAAAAATACACATCCCAATGCATTGACGGAAAAGTAAAATTTTTACACGTCGACTCAAAGGTGGATTGACGTTTAGTTCAACGGATATATAAAGTTACACAAACTTGAATGGAAAGCATACAGGTACTAAATCATTGAACAACAGTAGACTTGTATTAGTATTTTCTGGTGTCAAACTTGGACTGCTAAAGTGTGAAGTTGAGAGAGTGGAAAGTGAAGCTGGGTTCTGTTGTCTTCACACATAACTTGAAACACTGAGACTTTTGCTGGCATGCAGATGCCACAGATTCCTTCATGGTCTCAGGTCCACAAACCAAAACTCCAATATTAGATCCACTGGTTTCCCTCCGGAACTTGCTGCATATATCTGTTCAATTGAAAGCCACTAAGCTGTCAACTATTTTATCAATACAATTAGAAACAGAAGGGAAGAAACAATGGGATCACTACCTTTAAAGTCAGGCCTTTTCCCAAAATGGACTTCATGTTCTTCAAGAGCATTGCTAGTTTCAGCTGAACGATGAAGGGGTTCAATTTCCTTCTGGGATATTGGTTGAATCCCTTTTTTCAGCCTTCTACATCTCAAGATAACTGCTACCAAGGTGCTACAAGCCAAAGCTAGGACAAAAGCAGCTATCAGAACTAGATCCACAACCCAAGAGGCAGTCTTGACTTTGGACAATTTGGAGGGCTTTTCAGATGGAATTATAATATGGTTGAACATGATAAGGAAAATAAGGAAAGTGATGGAGCAAAATCCAGCAATGGCAGCCATCCAAGCTGGACTTTCAGGTCCATGTGCTGCATAACTTGAACAAAAACTGTTCAATTCCAGGGTTCTTACTTTAAACAGCTCATGAAATAGCTCCCTAATACCCATCCCTTCTTGTGTTTCTTGTGTTACAAACAATTTTAGATTCAAATGAAAATTTTCAGTTGATTCTTTGAGTAACATGTGTGAGATTGAATGTAACAGAGAAAAGTCTTGTGCCTTCTTTATGACATATACAAGTTGTATTCTCAAGGGAAATCTGTTTCTGCTGGCAGCTGAATCAACTTCTGCCAAAATGCTCAGAAATGGGGTTATTCCACTTCCTCCAGCAACCAGAAGTAAGCTGTCATATCTGCAGATAAATTTTTCCGTTATTCCGGATAATCTTATACTTCTTTTCTCTTTTCTCTCATTGTAAGAACATGATTAGATCATAAAAACTGAAGATAACAGCTCAATTAGAAGTCTTGGTGTAATATTTACTCACTTTAAATAGTCAAATGAAGCTGGACCATAAGGTCCTTCAATTGCAACAGGTATACCCTTCCTCTTGTCAGCACCTTTGTTTAGTTCAGCTTGTATCAGGTCATAAAGAGTGTTAGTCCATGACCCTTGACATTTGATTATCACAGACATCGTGTGGTCATCAGCTTTGGAACTAGATATTATACTGAAAGAATGCCACTGAAGATGAGATATGGTTGCTATCTTCAAAAACATAACACTAGTAGGGTTATACTTCAGCCCTGCAAATTGTTGAAAACAAACCATTTAAATGTCAAATTTATTTCTATATCTTTTCAATTCTGAATTTCAATTTCAGATTGCTGTGAAGAAACTAAATACTTGGATCTTTGGGCAGAATTAGCTCCACAGCTTTGCAGGGAAAAATTCTGGCAGAAACCATGCAAGTTTTTGGATGTGATTGAATGATTCGGAGCAGTTTGTCAAGGCTGAAAAGGAATATTCCTGGGAAGACCGTGTAGAAGTGCTTATCCCCAGCATGGAACAAGAAAAATACTAGAAAGACTGCATACAAATGATGTGTGTAGTAGAAAATTTCAAACTTTCTTCTTCTGATTTGGGGAAGTGAGGTAACCCAGATAACTAGCCCAATAACAAGTGCAATCTCCCCAGCAAGGTATATACGTCCTGTCTTCTGCCACTTCAAAATCTGTTTGAAAAATATAGAGAGGATTGAACTGATTACTTGCTACTACCACAAGCATTGATAGCATGTTTGGATCAGCTTTTCTTTCATCAGAATCAATTCTGAAGTCTAGAAGCTTCTCCCCAAAATTGACTCTGACATTAGAGTCCATTGCAGAAGAGTTTCAAGACTCGGCTGATAACTAAAGTGTTTTCAAACTAAAATAAACTGAAGGAAGATGGTTTTAGACTTCACCTCATGCTGTATATGGTTGCTGACCCCCCAGATAAACAAAGTGCTGGCACCATGTATTGTAGCAAAAAGTATCATTGCAGTTCCAACCCAGGTGTGATACCTGATTGAAGCTTCTAATTGAATGCCAAGTATGCGAAATAGAGCTAACCCCCTCAAAATTGGAAGAAGAAGCAAAGCCAGGCATGCTTCTGATAGAAGGCCAAACCTGGTTGCTACTCTGAGATACATGAGTTGCCATCTGAAATGAAATTATGCATTTGGTGAAATGACAGCTTTTCTACCATCCAACATAGGGCATGTTTGCTACGATTGATCCTAATGGGAGAACCTTATGTGACTTGCTTAAAGGTACCAAAAGTGATTCTGGAAAAAAATAAGTTGGCACAGACATGCTGATAAAGAGTATCAAGAACACTTACATGTTCAAGTTCAGTGACTTGTCTGGCTTCAACTTCTTGAAATCACTAGAGATGCGAGAGTAATATGTCCATGCCAAGAAGAGGACAAAAAAGAAAGCTACCAGTATTTCAACACTGGATAAGATTCCCAATAGACTGTTCACCACTAGTGGATTTGAGAAGACAATTGATGACCTCCTTGCACCTCTGTAGTTAATAATATCAAAGAAGTAAAACTTGAAATGAAACATCCATTAAAGTAACTAAAACTAAAAGCACTTGATATTTACCTGCTTCTTTGATATCCAGCTTTCAAATCCAGGAAAAGAAGTCCAATTATAGCAATAGCAATTATTGGAAATGTGTAAACAGTGAAGTTAAGACCTGCAAAAGACCTTCTACAGTATCACCCATCATTTTACTTGTACTAAGCAATTGACTGAAATTGCAGGAATTTATATGACAGATTCATGCAAGAGGAAAACAGGAGTATTCATGGTAACATCAACTGAAGTTGAAATTCTAGGTGGTACCATAGTATCCAAAAACTGTGTTACTGGCACTTTGTTCTGCATGTTTCCATTTTTTGGTCCATACTTGGGTTGGCTTCAGAAACCAAAGAGTAACCCAACCTGCACATATGAAAATAATCAGCAGTTTTAGAGTAACAAGTAAAGCTAAAGTGGTTCTTGCCATGCCTGAGCTAACTCGTCTCTATACCCCGTTGAAGGGTGTTCTTTTCACTTATTTATATAATAATGATACCAAGGATGCAATGGAATCTCATAACACAAAGATTGGTTGCCATTTCTGAGGTGAGAATGTTAGATTTAGCCCCACCCCCACCGCTTTTTTTTGAGTGCCTGTCACTTACGAAGTCTAGTATTTCGTATGATTTCATAAATGTTGTGCTAGTCAAATGTTTGAGTCTTTCTATTTTATTTAAAAAATTGATATGCTTTTAATTTTTACAATAATCAGATACATTTTTTCAAATATTAAAAATGGTATTTTTTTTTGGTAAATTCTGTGGTGCCCAGAATTTTTTTTGGGTGTGGTACCCATGTGATTTTAAGTTATAATTTTGTTGAAAAAAGGCGAAATAAATTATTATTGCAATTTTAAAAAGGTTAATAATCAACTTAATGAATTAATAACATAGACTTTTTAAGTTTGTTTATGTTATATAATACACAATATGAAAATTACGGTTTTTAGTTCAACTTGCAATTCTGAGAGATCATCTAAATTCCTTTCATGTCTGGATCTTCTTCCTTGTTGCTTCACCCATATTAAACATCTAAATCTTCCTCCATCCTCTTCCCCTCTAAGTTTGAATTGTATGTTTTCTATTGCTCTATATCATTTTAGGGTACCATACCTTGATCTGGATTAAGGTACCACAGCAAGCACCTTTTTTTGTCTGGATGAAAACTCTTTGAAAACTATGACAATTCGTGAATGATAGAGTGCACGAGGATGTAAGCACGATGGGAGCACGAGGCAGTTTCTGGCGGTTTTAAACCATCAGAAATATGTAACGCTTGCGGGTTTTTCTGGCACTACAAACTAGTGGCGGTTTAAAACCCCCAGAAATGTGTAAACCTTGTGTTTTTTTCTGGCACCGTAAACTACTGTCACTAACTGATGCTCGTGCACTCTCGTGCCAAATCCTATCGTGCTATATAGCACTGCTCTTTAATAAATTAGCTTAGCGTCATAACTCTTTCCACTAATCTAATTTATCTATTACTATACCAACATTTTAAAATACCATTGATTATATGTCAAGTGCTTGAAATACATATGGATATAGATGATAGGTCAAGTGTGCTTGAAATACATATGGATATGCATGATATGTCAAGCGTGCTTTGTTATATCATTAAAATACATATTTTCAATACCGTTTATGTATGATTGGTGATCACCTCAATAGTAGTAAATATCCAAACACCCCTGATTTGTGGGTGATTACCAATATTTGAGTGCTCACAAATTAAATTTTTTTATGTAAAAAGGTCGAGCTAAATATACACTTAATACAATTTTTTTTTATAAGCACACATAATACAACTTGAACAATTGTGGCGGTTCAATTCGTACACTAGTGTCTGTTTCAAACCCCCAGAATTTGTTTTCCCTTCAACTCGGACAAAATGTAGAGTAATTTTTTGAAGTGTCCCCAAATATCACTTTGCGGGATTTACAATCATTTTCCAATATGAATGGGACATGTGTCCACAACTTGATTCTCCATTTTCATCATTTTCGGTTTGATAAAATTCATAATTAGAGGTTGACGTTTGTGCTTATGGTGTGTGATTAAGCACTGAGGGGAACAATGGCACTATTAATAGGCCTTTTTACTAGATGAAATCAATTACAATAAACAAATAAAATTTAACATCATGATACATTATATTCATTAATAGACCACCATAGTATGTTACATCATACTTATATCAAATTATGTTACCACACAACAAAGAGGTATAACGTGGAAGCTCCTAGTTCTAGTTGTCATTTTTACCTCCTCTGAATGGTCCTTCATTTCATATGGTGGAATTTTGGTCCATGCCACGAAGTACCCTTCGCCTCCACTCACCCTAGTGATATATAGTCAGTCATATGTAGCAAGAATCATACAGGGAGATGTGACTGTAAAGAGAAGGAAGTTATATTGCGAGTGATTTAGAAGGTTTTCAAGAAGTGATTATGGAGAGCTACTCATAGCATTTTTAAAAACTCGGTTGGATTTTCATGATGATAAGCATAATCAAATTTGAGTGAAGTGACGTTCAAAAAATTTGAGTGAAGTGGTTTGAGAGAAGCTACTTCTATAGCTTATGGGGACCCCGTTTGGAAGAGTTTATTTGAGCTTATTTGATAGCATAAGCGCTGTTTGGGAGAGCTTATGCAAACAGCTTATGGCCTACCATAAGCTGTTTTGAGCTTATTTTCATAAGCTATTCATGATATCTTATGAAAAACAACTTATGCTTATGTATAGCTTATTTTCAATTTATTTCAATAAATATTTTAAAATAGCTTATGAATAAGCACTTATGTCATAAGCGCTTAATTAAGCTGTTTTCCCAAACGGGGCTAATTGGTTGTTGTGGATTAAATACATATCCAAACAAACTATCACTTCAAAAAAATATCATTGTGTTACATACAATCAAACGTCGTCGGATGACACATTTATTACAAATTATTATGATGAGTTCATCTCCATTGGCAACAACAATTACCGAAGTTTTTTTAAAAGTTGTCGGTAATTCACCGATAAACTAGGTCGTTAGAAAATTACAACTCATAGTGGCTATCAGTAAATTAACGGCGGTAAAGTCAGTAACAACAAAAAGTTACTGGCAATTAAAGCCATCGGTAATTATTTTGCAAATTTAAGAGGAAAGTAGAATATAATATGCAGAAAGAAAAATTAAATGGAGAAAAACAAAGAAGAGATTATAACTAATAACAATATAAAGTATTGAATACAAAAATATTGGCTTAATTGCACTTTTGGTCCCCCAACTTTGACCTTTCTGCAAAAATCGTCCCCAAACTTCAAAATTAGCAAAAAAAAAACGTCCCTAACGTTTACACCCAGTTGCAAAATTGGTTTCCGTCCAACTTCCGTCCAAAATCTAACAGATTGCTGACGTGGTATTGTTGCAAAATTGGTTTTCGTCCAACTTCCGTCCAAAATCTAACAGATTGCTAACGTGGTATTATTTAATAATATTTTAATTGAAAAGTATTAACAATTTTTTATTTTTGGGACTAATGACGAAGATAATCCGTCACAATTCAACCTCATCCAACTCCAACTGCAACCTAACACTCACACAACCCACAACATTGGAAACAAAGTAGTCGTGGAAACAACACCAACATCAATTTCAGATATTTCATCTGGAGATCTCATCTTGTTCTTCTTCCTAATTGTTGTTTCCTAAGTTTGGATTTTCTTTCTTCTTCCTTCCCACAATTCAGATTTCAGGTCAAAGTTTATTGCTCATCCTCCAACTTCATCTTCTTCATCAAAAACTCAAACCCCCATCAAGCCCCATCGCTGCTCCGACCTTCACGCGCACCACCTTCAAGGCCAACCCCAGCGAGCACCCGCGCCGAAGTCTCGTCGTCGTGGCCTTGGTCATGGGTCTTCTCGCCCTCGGTCTTCCGTCCTCCTCCGATCGCTCTCTCTCTTGTGTGTGCTAGGGCCATGTGAAGAAAAGATCTGTGATAAAAATCGTTTCTGTTTTTGGGGAAAGCCACCGCCGCCATCCGTTCTCTTCCTCTCCACTACAAAACCCTCCTTCGAACCCAGATCTATGACAACAAGCGAGCACCACCAACACTCATTCAAGCCAGAATCAGATCAGATCGACGACCAGATCGATGGTTACCAACACCAACACTAGATCAACCAGACCAGATCGAGACTGCTCTCTTCTTCACTCTTTGTTTTTTTTGTTACATCGCTCTTTTAAAAAAAATTGGGGTTTGAAAGATCAGTTCAGTCACCAAATTTCTTCATCTTCCTTAACGTTACTGTGAGCATTTTCACCAACCTCTTTCCCTAACATTTTCATCACCTTCATCCTCAAAATTTGGTGGGGTTGGGTGAGGGGGGTTGGCGGTGGTGGTGCTGCTAGGAGAGGGGGTTTGATAAAGATGAACAATAATTGATGAAAATGGAGATGGGGATGATTTTAATTTTAAAGTTACAAATTTTCTGGGTTTGTATTGATGAAGGTGGAGAAAATGAGGAACGAGGAGGAGTGGTGGTTATAGAGTGGGGGACTAAAAATGCAACTGACTAAATGTTATTTAATTAAAAAATTATTATTTTTAGTTAAAATTAATTTAGAAATGCCATGTCATCATTTTCAGTTAAATTTTGGACGGAAGTTGGACGGAAAACCAATTTTGCAACCAGGTGTAAACGTTAGGGACGTTTTTTTGCTAATTTTGAAGTTTGGGGACGATTTTCGCAGGAAGGCAAAAGTTGGGCACAAAAGTGCAATTAAGCCAAAAATATTTGAATGAAATAAAAATTACATAATCAACTAGTGTTCTGTAGTCTCAGAGTCATCCTCATCATCTTTTTGATAGTCTTGCTCATAACAGGACTGAGAAACACAACTAGGAGTAGCAGTTGCAAGACCAACACACCACATGTAGGAACTCCAAGCACGCCATGCAAGATTGCAAGTTGTTGCGACAAGCGTTGGAACTGCAAAGACATTTGGGACATATACTGCTTCATAGTAAGGTTATGGTGGGTGAGCCCCTCGTACCTCTGCTCAGTTGTCGCTGTTGGAGTGCCTCATTGGGATTATCAATGGGGAATCATAATCTCTTTTGCGGTTAATACTAAGAAATCTTGAAATGGAGAAAGGTTGAAGATGATAGAACTGAAATGCTGAATCAATTGATTGAATAAAATTGTATTGAGTATTCTACTTTTATACACAAGGTAAAGCAATTAACCATGGTTCTAACTAACACTAACTAGAGTGGTTAACACTAACTAGAGTGATAAACCGACTCTAACTAACCAACCACCGGTAACCAAGCTAACTAATCCTAGTGGTAAGGTGACTAATTATTCACAGTAACTGAAGGAAAAATGATAAAGGTAAAACTCATTTTTTCCACACTATGTAATAGCCCCCCGCAAACTGGAGAGTGTATGTCATACAATCCCAGTTTGGAGAAGATGTTTCTAAAGGGTGTTGGAGTCAAAGGCTTCGTGAGAATATCTGCAAGCTGATGAGAATATACAATTGGAAGAAGATGCACTAGTCCTTGCTTCAATTTTTCACGAACTATATGACAGTCCAACTCAATGTGTTTTGTCATCTCATGAAAGCTTGGATTATGGGCTATGTGAATAACTGACTGATTGTCACAATACATGGAGACATGTGACTTAAGAGGAGTCTGAAGATCATGTAACAAGTAGCTTAGCCACTGGATTTCACAAACCGCAGATGCCATGGCACGATACTCTGCCTCACAGGATGATCGAGAAGCAGTGTTTTGTTTCTTGGATCGCTATGAAACCAGTGAAGTACCCATAAACATACAATAGCCAGTGATAGACCTGCGTGTGTCAGCACAATCGGCCCAGTCAGAGTCGCTAAAAGCTGTTAAGACAGATGATGAAGAAGCAGAATAGAGGAGACCACATCCAGGATTGTCTTTGATGTATCGAAGAATCCTGTGAGCTGCTGCTTCATGAACATCAGTGGGAGCTGAGAGATATTGGCTCAATTGATGCACGACAAAAGAGATATCGGGCCTAGTAGTTGTGAGGTACAAAAGCCTACCTATGAGGCGACAATAGGAGCTGATATCAGACAGAGGTTTCCCTATGGTAGCACTAAGTTTCTGAGAGCTATCCATGGGAGTAGTTGCTGGCTTACAACCAAGCAAGCCTGAGTCTGAGAGTAATTCAAGAGCATACTTTCTCTGATTTAAGACTATTCTTGCGGTAGATCTAGCAATCTCAAGACCAAGGAAAAACTTTGCTTCTCCCATGTCTTTGATACGAAACTTCTCATGTAAAGAGTGCTTGACAGCCATGATCTTTGTCGTGTAACAGAGCAGTGAAAGTGCATGTGCTACCTGTCTTGATGTACAACGTGTGGTATGCTGAACTTTGCTTAAAACCAAGATCTTGAAGTGCAAGACAAAGAGTCGAGTACCATTGCCTATTGGCCTGCTTTAGTCCATAAAGAGACTTTTGTAAGAGACAAACTTGATTTGGTTTAGAAGAAGGAAGACCTTGAGGTAATGCCATATAAATTTCTTTATCAAGGCTGGCATGTAAGAAAGCATTGTCCACGTCTAGTTGATGAAGAAACCAGTTATGTGAAGCTACCAAAGCAAGCAGTACACGAAGTATAGTCATTTTAGCCACTGGTGAGAAGGTGTCCATGAAGTCTATACCTTCCACTTGTGTATAACCTTTGACAACCAAGTGTGCCTTGTACCTCTCTATAGTGCCATCCTGCTTGTGTTTCACCTTGTAAACCCACTTGCACCCAATTAGAGTTTTGTCAGCTGGCTTATCAACAAGAATCCATGTGTGATTTCTCTCCAAAGCCTCTAGTTCCTGATCCATAGCCTTCCTCCAACACTCATGCTTCACTGCCTCAGAATATCTGGTTGGCTCACTAACTGTAGTAATGTTCATGACAAAAGCTCGATAGGAAGGTGTCAAGTTATGATAAGAGATAACTTTGGACAAGGGATAGGATATACCTATACTAGAATGAACAATTGGCACATCAGTTGCAACAGTAAGGGTGTAGTGATAGTCCTGTAAGTAAGAAGGAGGCTTCCTGACTCTAGTAGAAGTCCTCTGGATATTAGCTTCTTCAGGATTAGATAGTGTTCCTGAAGAAATAGGGTGTGGCCTAGGTGCAAGGTGCTCAGGATAGGAATAGTCAAAAGGCTCTTATGGAAAACAAGAAGGTAAAGGTAGAGAGCTAGACTCAGAACTTGGACCAATGCTACTGGAATGAGAATAAGGGAAAGTATTCTCATGAAACACTACATTGTGTGAGATAGAGATACCTATAGTTTTTAGGTCATATACTATATACCCCTTGGTTCCTGGCTTGAAGCCTAAAAAGATACACCTTTGAGCCCTAGGGTCAAACTTGGTTCTATGACTGACAAGAGTTGATGCAAAACAAAGGGAGCCAAAAACCTTGAGATAAGACAAATCTGGAACCTTGTTACGAAGAAGCTGAAAAGGACATCTATTTTCAAGGACAGGTGTAGGGAGTTTGTTTATCAGGAAAATGGAATAGGTAATAGCATGAGCCCAAAAGGTTTTTGAAAGATGTGCTTGAAACAACAAAGCACGAGCCGCATTCAAGAGCCGCATTCAAGATATGTTGATGCTTCCTCTCAACAATAGAGTTTTGTTGAGGGGTTTCAACACAACTTGTTTGATGGACTATCCCTTTACTGGCATAGAAGTGACTGAGAGCAAATTCTTTTCCATTGTTACTTCTTATGCTCTTAACAGTGGTTCCAAACTGGTTCTCAGCTAAAGAACAAAAATCCTGAATTAAGACCTTAACTTCAGCTTTAGATTTTAATAGGTATACCCAAGTATACCTAGAATAATCATCAACTATTGTTAAGAAATAAGAGAAACCATGCAATGAAGAAACAGACATAGGGCCTCATATATCAACATGTATTAAACTGAAAATAGCAGAACTAGAAGAAGTACTCAATGGAAAACTCAATTTCTTTTGCTTTGCAATTGGACATATATCACAAATGTGTTCTTTGGTACACTGTACATAAGGAAATAGGCCCCTTATTGACTACCCATTGACAAAAGAAGGGTGTCCTAACCTATAGTTCCACAAATTGTGCACTTTGGGATCAAAACTACAAGATACATTGACAGTAGGAATATCAACAGAAGAAACATAAGAAAACACTGAATTACAACTTGAGGAAGGGGTAACTGATGACTTATTGAGGATGTAGAGTCCCTTGACTGCTTTAACTATGCCAATCGTCCTCCAAGCACTGGAATCCTGTATCACACAAACATCATCATGGAAAATTAGCCTGTAATGAAGACTTTTAACTAGTTTATGCACTGAAATCAAATTGAATTGAAAATTGGGCAGAAACAACACATTATGTAAGACAAAGTTAGGGGTGAGATGGATTGATCCTTTGATCACTGCTGACTCAGTTACTCAATTTGGAAGAGAAACTGGAATTGAACGTACGTCATTATAGGAACTAAAGTAGCTCAATGTGTTGCAAATATGATCTGTAGCACCAGTATCCATAACCCAAAAAGTGTCAAGGGGATTACCATTCTTGATGGGAATGGCATTTGTGCTGCTATTTCCAGATTTTCCAGGAAGGATCTTAACACAAGAATTCACATTGGCAGTGTGTTGTGAAGAAGAGCTCTTTGATTTTGAAGTTGGAAGAAAAGCAAGCAAATGTTGATACTGATCAGCTGTAAACCCAAATCTAGTGTCTTGTCCTGAAGATCCTCCCTCGGAGTCTTGATCGTGATCAGCAACATGAACACAATTGGCAGACTTGTTTGCATAAATGGGTTCTTGAACTTAAATCCTGGTGGGAAGCCATGCTTCTTGTAACAATCATCAACTGTGTGACCCATCATCCCACAATATGAACTCTTCTTTGAGGAATACCTATTTCCTCATGAATTGGAATGATAGCCTCCAGAATTAGACTGAGAGTTGTGATACCCAGAATTGGATTGGGATTGAGAACCTCCTAAATGCGATGTTGATGCACCTCCTCTGTTGTCGTGTGAATTTTCCCTTGAGGCCATCATCGCCTTAGACCCAGAGATGTTTTCTGCAGAGAGTTGCCTTTCTTGTTTAGCAATGAGAGCGAACACTCGATTCACATTGAGTAAGGTATCCAGTAGAATCAATTGTGACCTAACCCCTGAAAATGATCATTCAAGCCTCTAAGGAACCTAACCACTTGGTTCTTGTTCCTTTCTTCTTCGATGTTCTTGATCGCTCCACAAGAACAACGAGGGTTGCAGGTGCAAACAGGCAAGGGATTCAATATATCTAATTCATCCCAAAGAGTCTTCATGCTTGTATAAAACTCTGAGACAGAGCTATCAGTCCTTGTTTCAAGCTGAAGATTTCTTCCTGAAGCACTGAAATTCGGAACAAATCCGCTTGTGAAAACCTCTCACGAAGCTCTTTCCAGACGTCGGTTGCCTTGTCACGCCATAGAATCGATTGCGCGATCTTCACGCTCATAGATTTGATGAGCCAGCTCAGAACTAGCATGTTGCAGCGTTGCTATAACGATGATACATGATGATCTTGAGGCGGTTCTGCGATCGATCCATCTACAAAACCCAGCTTGTTCTTCGTCAAGAGACTCATCTTCATGGCCCTCGCCCAATTGTGGTAGTTTCCTCCCAAGAGCGGCGGCGAGACCAGAACGGCGGAAGGGCTCTTGTTCGGATGGATATAGAAGGTGTGGGAAGCGGTGTGTGCATCTTGCACGGTGAAAGGATAAGCGGCGGGTTCAGCCGCCATGGATGCGCAGCAGAGCTCAGAGAGAGCTCTGATACCATAAGAAATCTTGAAATGGAGAAAGGTTGAAGATGATAGAATTGAAATGCTGAATCAATTGATTGAATACAATTGTATAGAGTATTCTACTTTTATACACAAGGTAAAGCAATTAACCATGATTCTAACTAACACTAACTAGAGTGGTTAACACTAACTAGAGTGATAAACCGACTCTAACTAACCAACCACTAGTAACCAAGCTAACTAATCCTAGTGGTAAGGTAACTAATTATTCACAATAACTCAAGGAAAAATGGTAAAGGTAAAACTCATTTTTTCCACACTATGTAATAAATATCTCCCTCTTCTACCGAGGTGTTAGGGGAATCCACTTGCCATTAATCATTAGATTTATCTATTATTTGATATAGATCCTCTTCTCTTACATTGAACTTCCTACACAAAGATAGAACTTTCGCTTTTCGCTATTGATGCAAAGAAATTGCATTCTCACACTCTATTGCTCGAGCTTAGAATTCAATCAAATTTTTTGGTGGCATCCTTAACAAAGACGCGTGGAATGGAGCCCCATGCAAAAATGAGTCAATGATCAATTCAAGGATTTCTTTTGTTCCAAATTTTGCAAACACTTCAACTTCTCTATGCAAGCGCGATAAGGAATTCGCTCTGAGGCTCGCCTCTTCTTTGCCTCACACTTTCATCCATACACCACTTCTTAGATGATCGATCATGCTCTAGCTATTTCTGCTTCTTCTTCTAGAGAGTTCTTGTAGGAAAAGTTGTGTGAATCTTCAATTGACAAGATGTTGGAAGGGAATTAAACCAACTAATAGCACTCTCTTTCAAAGTGGAGAAAAATCCTCTACACATCAGAGCATCTGCATCATCAGTGTCCTAGATTCCCATGGCTTTCATATGATCAACAAAAGTGTTTATATGCTCCTCGCTCTCACTTGGAATGAGTCTAACTACTCAAGCAGTCCTCATGGTAACTCCAAGTCCCGAACCTTTATAATAAAAAGGTGCATAAATAATTTATGTTAGGCTCTTGGAACCTGAGGAATCAATCCTTGTCCTAAAATCTTCAGGCTCCATGCGAGCACATCATGAAATCTTCATCATGAAAGAAATTGAATTCATCTTTGAATTGATTCTTTCCTCACATAGGCACCAAATGTTCTTCTCGAATTAAGACTTGAGGATTCTCCTTGTTCTTTGTGACGGTGTGCATGTGTGGCATGAGAAAGCTTTGTTCGCACGACAGAGATACTTGGATATGGTGGGGGTGTATCCGCAGAAGTCACTCTAATGCTCAAGTAAGTGGGAGAGCTAGGAGAGAATCTCAGAGTCATAAAAGAAATCATCAATATAAAGAATGACTAGTGTGTTAAATATGGGTGTTCAAAAAATCTGGTTCTATGAACCAAACCGTAACTATATCCAAAAATATACATTACAAAATGGACAACCAATTTGGATATCACGATTTCTAAGTTGGATATAAAACTGGTTTTATACAAACCAAAACTTTCTCATTTTAACATATTTAATTTCTAAATAATTTTTAAAATATAATTTTAATTATTAACATAAAACCCCAAAATCGGTCCAAAAATTTACCAGAACCATAAAATCCTCAACAAACTAAAAATCAGCTTGAAACCATAAAAGTAGCCTGAAACACTAAAATCGGCTCAAAACCCTAAAATTGACCTGAAACATTAAAAATAGGCAAGAACTCCTAAAAGCGACCAGAAACCCGAAAATTAGTCCAAAATCCATAAATTAACCCGAAACCCAAAAATCAAATAAACCTGAAACCCGAAAAATCGCCCCGAAAACCTATAATTGACCAAAAACTCTAAAAAAAATAGCTCGACATAGTACACCCTAAAATTTAGGGCTTATTGCTGATTTTAAGGTTTCAAATCAACTTTTGAGTGTTGGGCCGATTTTAAGGTTTTGTGCCGATTTCACGTTGTAGGGCCGATTTTTAGGGTTTTTGGCCGATTTTAATGTTTCGTACCAATTTTAAGATTTATCACTGATTTAAGGTTTCGAGCCGATTTTAGGGTTATCAGGTTGATTTTAGTGTTTGGACCGATTTTAGGATTTTTTTTGTTGATTTTAAGATTTTGGACCAATTTTCAGTTTTTGAGTAGTTTTTTTCCAAATTTTAAGATTTTAGATTGATTTTAGGATTTTAAGCTGCTTTTTAAAGTTTCGGGTCAATTTTTTGTTTTTTTTTTTTTGCTGATTTTAAGATTTTGGACCAATTATAGAGTTTATGGTTGTTTTTTAGGTTTCATGCCGATTTTAGTGTTTCAGGCCGATTTTAAGGATTGTTGTCGATTTATAACCGATTTTATGGTTTAGGGTCGGTTGTTGAACCAAATCCAATTTTATATCTGGTTTTTGAACTAAATCCACTTTTAAAATTAGTTTTTGAATTAAATCTTGTTGTATACTAGTTTTGAAAAATATCTGGTTAAAACCAATTTTTAACTATATCCATATTTTAAAACCGGTTTTTAATCATATCCACATTTTAAAAACTGGTTTGGATAATAAACCAAACCATGTAAGTGGTTTTAAAGTGGATATGGTTTGGTTTGGTTTGGTTAAGAACCAAACCATGAACACCCCTTACTGTTAAGTAAATAAACAATGACACATGTATTCATAGGCTCGGAATTCGTTATCATTACCTCTGTAGGTTATGGGGAAGCCTTTATAAATGACACTCTGAGCGCAAAGTTGGCGGTAAGCTCCCTTGCTTTAATGGCGTAGTCTCGGTTATTGTATGGTGGCTCGATCTTGAGTAGGGGTAGGTTGTTCCGTTACTAAATCATTCGGTCCCCCCTTATGGCACACACTTGGCTATGAGTCCTTTTGGTCGACTGAGATGTTATCGAAACTTTTGACTTTCTGAGCCGACCAGAATAAGTAAAAGTTAATAATAATAACGGAAGATCATTTGACACACTTTATAAAATTTAAGGAGTTAAATATATATTTTAGAAGTTCGATAACTAAATTGCACGTGAGTCAAACTTTACGCGACTCATTTTTTATAAGTATCACTTTTCTCTATTCTATTAACACAGGGAAATTTATAGCCATTCAGTTTTGGCCAACATTCATCCTACATAGGACTTAGCTGTGGTTTTTATCAGCTACTAACGTTGGCGGCAGTTAAAAATCGCCGCTAAATCGTATATTGGACGAATGTCACCCCAAAATTATGTGTCTACTTATAGGGACTCATTAACATCTCTATCTCATTCACGCCTTTAGGGTGTGACAAAAAAAAACTTCATTGTAGTTATTTTATATGATCTGCCAAAAGAGTACGTCTTGGTTGGCATGTTAACACCTAAACATGACAAGGTCCCATTCTAACTGTTGAACACGAAGCTAAAGGTGCTAAGGGATCTCAGTATTGTCGGCAATGAAAGTTATTACCTGCTGGCAAGATAAACAATTGCACATTTTGTTGGGTTTTTTTTTGGAAATGACATGTTTCAGTTAGCTGATTGATTTTCCTGTTGTCTTTTTCCTGCAAATTAAGATTCTAGCTGATCACCAAGGGTAAAGCACTTATGTAAAGTTGGTATTAAACCAAGCACCAACGTGATCATATAACTTTCAGAAATGTGAGGCTTACATTCCTCTTATACTACTAAAGTCCTAGAAACTATGTTTGATTACCTAACTCTAGGGACATCAAAATTCGTCAAAACCTTCCTTTCATAACTAGAGGTCCGTAGCTAAAGATGAAAATTAAAGTGCTGAATAAGTCAATGCTAAAGAGACTACAACATATATGTATAGTGGTACACATATCCAAAAGCAAGGCAAGAAGGACATGGTTACCTGGTTCTCCAATTTTTCCTTAGAAGGATTGAAATCCTCTGTTTCCAAATGGTGTCTCATTTCCAGTCTCAACTAAAAATATTATTTTATGTCAATTAAAAAATACTTAGATATGATATTTATAATCGTACATGACTGATTTTTAATTGACATGATACAATTAAATTAGTGGGACAAAGAATGAGACATCATTTCAGAATAAAAGATCTCGATTCAGGCAAGACAAGGCAAGGCAAGAAGGGGTCGGCATATAGTGTGACATATCCAATGAGCTGTTAATATTGACAAAAGAACTCACCAAGAAAATATAAATGTAACAAATTATGAAAGTTAATCTCATTTCTTCATTTAGTTTGAGGCTTTGATAGCAACGAGCTCTTCATATAATTCCAATTTAGAACCAACCAATTCATTCTCTTTCTACTCCTTCTTTGTACTTAGTAAAGTCAGGGGAGAGACAAAGAGGCACAGATATGGAACATAAGGATCACACCCCAACAGTGGCAAAGGATTACTATTCTAGATCAATATGGTGGTCACAAACTGCGCCTGCTGTTGGGGATCACAAGAGCAGTGACAGAAATAAAGTTAATGGTATTTATTTTGCTGATGGGAAAGATTGGTATAATAACTCCCAAGAAATAGTGACTCCTGAAATTTCTGATACATTTGGAGAACTCAAAGATTTAACTAGTACAAGAAACATAGTTGATGAATTGGAGAATGGCAGTGATGAAATCGGTGAGTATAGCCGCTATACGAGTAGAATGTTGTCGACAGAAATTGTGGAAATAGTTGAGGATGGCAGGAGCATAACAGAAAACAAAGATAGAAAAGTTGATGATCTTTATGTGGCTGTTGGCAAAGATGACTTGGATGTTGTGAAATGGGCTCTTGATCATGCTGTTTCTCCTGGTTCCCGGATTTTTCTTGTCCATGTCTCTCCTCCAATCACATTGATTCCTACGCCAGGTAATTAACCTTTTCGTCTCCTTAGATAGCATGTTTGAATCAACTTTTCTTTCATCAGAACCAATTATGAAACCGAGAAGCAGTTCACATGAGCTTATCTCCAGAATTTATTCTCTCCATAACTCATTCTGGCTTCACATAAGCACTCATTTTTATAGGAAGTCTTCAATTTGAGTTTAGTATATTATACTGAATCACAAAAAGCAGATTTCAGAGAGGACTTCTGCTTTGAATTTTGTTTACTTGACACCTAGATCTTAAGAATAAAATGATAATATAAATGTCTGCATACGTGATTCTGCATTCTGCATGCATGTTTGGAAACCCTTTTATAATTGATTTAGAGGCCAAAATCAAATCTGGAGAAAAGATGAGTAGGTTCTGGTTCTGAAATTGATTCTGATCAAATAGAAGCTGATCCAAGCATGCTAGCCTAATGAACTTTTATGGGGTATCAAGAATACATCTAAATTGCTGATAATGATATATGTGATAGTTGGAATGTTTGAAAGAAGCCAATTGGCCCCAAACCAAGTGAGACTTTACATCAATGAAGTGCACAACAAGAGGAAGGATCTTTTGCAGAAGTACATCCAAATGAGTACTGAAGCCAAGGTAGTAGCTAGTTGATTAGTTTATCTATGACATGAGCATGATATACACCAAAACATCCAAATGAGTACATCCAAATTGATATTATTATTTGTCCCCATGTTCTTCTTTAATTTCCTGTCCCAGGTTGCTGCAGAAACATTGCTTCTGGAGAGCAATGACACAGGAAAAGCCATTCTAGATCTTATCTCTATTCTTAACATCACCAACCTTGTGATCGGAATAAAAAAGCTACCCTATTCACGGTATGCTACCATTGGTTTTGGTTAGATTAATTTCAAATGGGATTGTCCTGCTTGATACTAACATGTAAATGAGCTAGTAATGTCACAAGCACTTGCTTAAGGTTATGGATTATTTATCTTCTTTTTTCTAAATTCTAATGAGCTATCTTATTTATGCAGGCGCAATAATAAATTGAGCAAAGGAGAGGTGGTAAAGAAAAATGCACCCCAGTTCTGTGATGTTACATTGATTTATAATGGCAAAGTTTTGGTGTCTGACCCTTACGAGGATGAATTGGCATCCCATGACCCTGCATCAGAAACCAACTCCTCTCGGTGCAAGTGTTTTTCAGGGAAGCTACGTAGGTACTTGTGTTATGTCGAGGAGGCATAGATTTCAGCCACACGTGAATGAAGTTCCATCATCTGCTAATTAACTAGTATTATATTCTGTACCTTATAATTATATTTGCACACAGCAATTCAAATTTTTATGGCCTCTGAGTTTGAAAAAGATCTACTGAAGAGGAATGAAGTAGGGAGATTGAAAATAAGGAGTGCAAACTGCAAACCCAGTGCTAACTAGTAACAATTTTTTTAAAAAAAAAAGAAGTGAAGTGGGAAAACTGAAGTTAATTACCATCATCATTTCAGCATTTCTGAACTGTATTTCTGTTATCCCATATTTTCCATGGAAATTGCACATGTTAGTTCCTCGAATGATAGCTCAAGTGCTAAGAGCTAGGGGACATGTAGGTTGGGTTAGGACCGTTCTGATGTACAAAAAAATAAATTTCAAGGGACTCATAGTAACCATTGATTCCAATTAGTTAGTCAAATGTTTGAGGAAAAGACTATGTTTCATGAACTGAAAACAAAATAACCCATTTTTGAAGGGAGATAAGGGAAATTTGTATTTTAAATTGCCATATTCGGATGTATTGTTGTTACAAAATAACCCTATCTCCTATTCATGGTGTATCAATCTCACCGGCCATCACAATGATTACAAACTATTATGAATGAAGTCACAAACATCTCAAAAAATCACATCTTTTCCCACTAATTTCTATGACTAGTTAACCTAAAATATCGTCTTTCTTCTTCGATTGTCCCCAATTTTAACTATAATGCATATTTTCTTCTTCATACGCTTTACCACTTAAACTTTTAGTAAGGTGGGTGGTTGCATTATTGAAACTGTTGATATTTTTATAGGCCAAACTTTATTCAAGAGATAGCACAAGGGGTGCTTGAACCCAATGAAATTGTTGATGAAGTTATCAACGACCGTTTTTGTTGAAAAATAGGCGATTTACTCGAGAGTATGACTCGTGACTTTACCGACGGCCCTTTTCTGCCACCTAAACTTTCATGTCAAGTCTTCATGGTGCAAACGACGTACATGCGACCATAACCGTCGTTAACGAATTTTTTTTTACTAGGAAAAAAACGATTCTAACGGTCAAAGTCGTCAATAGTTATGAGAATTATGACGTATTTGTGGCGTCGGTAACAACCAATTTTCTTGTAGTAGTGAATCCGACCTAACCATTTATTTTGCAAACCATACATTTTACGCTTATAATAAAGAAGTTTAGTGCATGTTAGGAAACTCGTTTGAAAACTATAATGAAATCAAAATCATGGTGGACATAAGCAAATCCTCAAATATAAGCTTAGCAAATGCGAAACCCATAAATTTGTCTTCTTCGTGTAGGTTTAGGGTTTTACAACAAGACCTAAGAATAAAGGAAACTCAGTTTGTGCTTGAGGGTTTGCTTTCACCCATTTCTTTGAGTGGGGCGATGAGAATTAAATCTCTTCATTATCTTCATCTTGCAACTCAAAAAGCACTATAAGAAAGTTTAGCAAGTGTCATATTAAAGCGTCATCGCCGACTTCTTAGACTAGTGATGATCACCTCGGAGAAGATTACTTAATTTTAAATTAGATTTTTGAATTCTCATTCCACCTCACTAAATTAATAATAATAATAATATGAAATGGGGAGTAATTGACTTAAATATATCTTCTTACCTTTAATCTAAAAAATTGAAAAAATATATCAAATGAAAAAATAAAAATAAAAATAAAAATAAAAATGCTCTAAAAGTACTTATATAGCATTGGCGCGTGGTTGTGGAATGGGCTTAGAACGGTGGCGGCAGTGAGATAGATCCAGAACCAGAGACGCTATAGCCTACCGTAATAACCCGACTCTCCCTCTGAACTTTTTCATACTCCTTTTCAATTTCTGAATCCCTAAAATTTCACCACCCTCCCCAAATCGCGTTTTTTCTGAAACCCTAGCTTCTCACAACATGAACCCCTTCGACAATCGATACTCCGATTCCTCTTCATATCGCGATCGTCGCAGGTACCTTCGTTTTTTCTGATTACTATCGTTATTATATTTTTCCTTTCTGCTTGCGATTTGTTCAATCAAAATAATCACGTTTTTTCAATGATTTTGTTGATTGTAGTGATGTAATTGGACCTATGCGGCCACCCGTTGCCAGCCGCGTCGGTCCGGTTCCCTACGGTGCTCCATATGCGGCCCCTGTACCCAGCGGTTTCGGACCCGCCGCACACGCTAACCCGAATCCGCCGTTTGTTCCTCCTTCTGGGGGATTCTCTGTTGGCCGAGGCGGTGGATTTGGTGGTAGAGGGGGTGATAGGAAATATGACACGGGTCGTTATAGCGGTGGTGGTGGTGGAAGAGGTCGTGGCGGTGGTAGTTTTAGGGGTGGAGGCAGAGGTGGGAGAGGCGGTGGGTTTGGAGGTAGACATGGTGGTGGGTCTTCTAAGGATGACTTGAACAATATTTCGCTACCGAAACAAGATTTTAGGAATCTGGTCCCTTTTGAGAAGAATTTTTACATTGAGAGCCCTGCGGTAAGGGCTATGTCTGAACAAGAAGTTATGCAATACCGTGCAAGCAGGGATATTACTGTCCAAGGGCAGGATGTGCCGAGACCTATTCGGTCGTTTCATGAAGCTAGTTTCCCTGGTATTTTGCTTGTTTGTGCTCGTGTTTTGTGCTAATAATTGATGACTTCCTTTGTCTGATAATCTATATTCTGTTGGAATGTTAGGTTACTGCCTTGAGGTCTTTGCCAGATTGGGTTTTGTTGAGCCCACTCCAATCCAGGCTCAGGGTTGGCCCATGGCTCTGACGGGTAGGGATTTGATTGGCATTGCTGAGACTGGCTCGGGTAAAACCTTGGCGTATCTGCTTCCTGCATTAGTGCATGTGAATGCTCAACCTCGATTGGGTATGTATTTGATTACCTGTTTAATATGTGAAACTCAAAGTTACTGTTTTATCTATTCCGGTCTGACTATTTCTATGGTGTAATGGATGTTTTTGCTGCTTCTTCAGTTCAAGGGGATGGTCCCATTGTCTTAGTTTTGGCACCAACTAGAGAGTTAGCTGTTCAAATTCAACAAGAAGCTATGAAATTTGGGTCACGAGCAAATATTAGAATTACTTGCATCTATGGCGGTGCACCAAAGGGCCCTCAAATTCGTGACCTTCAAAGAGGTACTTAATTATAAAATAGGCTATACGTTAATGAAGGACCTATTTTATATTGATCAAAATTATGAATAACATGAACATAGTCATTAACATTTGCATCATCGCAGGCGTTGAGATTGTAATTGCTACCCCTGGTCGTCTAATCGATATGTTGGAAGCTCAGCACACAAACCTGCAGAGAGTGACTTACCTTGTCTTGGATGAAGCTGATCGAATGTTGGACATGGGTTTTGAACCTCAGATACGGAAAATTGTTAGCCAGGTACTGTTTGTGAGTTGTGACTAACCTATAGGTAGCAAGTGGTGCAAAAAACTTGGTATCTTTTTCGTTTGTGTCGTGGACCATGGTTCTTTTGTATACTCGGTTGTAGCAACGAGAAGGTAGGAAGTGATAAAATTTTCTGGGAAGAGGGAAAACAATGAAAACTACAGCAAAGTAAAAGCAACATCACTTCAGAATCATAGATAAGAATCTGTAGCATTCCCCTGTTGTGCAGTATTTTCCTGGCATTCCATTTGCACCTTTTTTTTTATTATTTCAATCCACAATCAGACCACCATCCTTTAGGGAATTTCTACAAAGCAAAATGGCCACCTGTTTGCAAATAAGACTCAAAATGGGCTTGTTGGCACAACCCAAATGGAGTATCAGATAAGTACTGCTATTCAAAAAATGAGCATAATCTAACACATAGACACTCGTTACTGTGAACATCGGTGGAAGTTAAGGCCCTAAGGATCCATTATCTCAGAGAGTTCTCTTAACTTCACTGTCGTGTGCAACTAAGAGACTGACACTTTGTCCTGTGTTTAACTAACTGTGTCAGTGTCTATGTGTGTGTGTGTGTTTGTGTGTGTCTAGTTAGAGAACTAATTCTATCTAGAGTGAGAGGAGTAAATCTATACTATTCAATCATATATGATACATGGATGATCTAGATTAAAAATTGCTTATGGTCACATAACCACCTTAAAAAGTCACATGACTTTACGTTTTATTATTGTTAACTATTTATTGTTAGATCTAATGGTCAATATATATACTCCTCAATCTCATAAAAATAACCCTTTCACTTCATACTCTATGTATGCAAGTCATTGTTATGTAATTTTCATGACAAGGTTATGTTTAAAATTTATATATAGTTATTTTAGCTAAGGTGATCATTGTAATAACATTCTTGTTGTTTTCTGATGTACCAAAAAAAAAGTAATAACGTTCTTGTTAAATAACATACACCAGCCTCTATTCTAGGACATAGGTCACTTCACATTTAGAGACCGAAATCATGACTCCAATATAGTAGGAGGTGCATCCTTCTACTGAATATATGAATATGGTTATCCCCCACTCCCAAGAAAATATGTATATCCTTATGCATGTCACACATTTAAATTAGTGGAACACTAGAACTCGTTTGTATTTTGTAATTTGTACTTATTAACATGTTCTTTGTACTCTAATTTATTCTTACAATATACTTGTTACTACTGTTTTAACATAAGCTTTAGAGGGATGTTTAGTTACATTGGTGATTTGTAATATCAGATTCGACCAGATAGGCAGACACTATACTGGAGCGCTACATGGCCAAGGGAGGTTGAAACTCTTGCAAGACAGTTTCTGCGCAACGCATATAAGGTTACTTAGCGCTTCCAATATACTATAATTTTGCATATCTATAAATGTCCATTGTAGATCCTTGCAGGAAAAGTTGTGCTATGAATTGGCTTAATTTAACCTCATTTAGGTTATTATTAATGTGTGTTTTTCCGTGGGATATCATGATCTTTCAGGTAATTATTGGTTCACCAGATCTGAAAGCAAATCATTGTATAAATCAAGTTGTTGAAGTTGTAACCGACATTGAGAAATACAATAGGTTTGTACCCCCACTGGTAGTAGACAGGAACCAATACTTTTGCTTGCCAAATTAACACTTCTGCTTTGCAAATGCAGATTGATCAAACTGCTGAAAGAAGTGATGGATGGTGGCCGAATTCTAATATTTATGGAGACCAAAAAGGGATGTGACCAAGTTACAAGACAATTGAGAATGGAAGGATGGCCAGCACTATCCATCCATGGTGATAAAAACCAGGCTGAAAGGGACTGGGTTTTGGCTGAATTTAAAAGTGGCAGAAGTCCAATTATGACTGCCACTGATGTTGCTGCACGGGGTCTTGGTAGGATCACTGTGTTTTAGAATCATAGGGTTTTTCGTATAGGTGTAAAATTTAAACAATATGTGAGTTGGCCGGCTGCTGTCCAGTTCCCCTTGACATAATTTGTGGTTTGGGTGTATACGGGTGCCATATTGTCAGTTTGATGGAACTGCCTGTAACTTGACCAGGGGATTATTGAGTTGCATTCGGAGATGAAATTCTTCTGCTGCAGTCAGTAGATTACCTGCTGCTGTTAATTTGAGACCATCTTCTAAGAAATGTCAAGTTACATGGATACCCGTGGCAGAGTTCCTTTTGAGATATGCTTGGATGCTGGTATATAATTTGAGATAGTGTACCATGTGTGGTTCTGTAAATTTCATAGGATGGGCTAATGCATGGTGATTTTGCTTGATTGACTAAATGAAGTTACTTCATCATTAATGTGCTAAGTGATACTAGTCATACAACTGTCGTCAAATTGATTGATCCCCATCCACAGTTATGGAGCTGGTTCTCTTTGCAGCCCGGTTGACTCATACGAGCTTAGTTGATAATTGGATGTGGTAGATGCCAGTGATGGTGAAGCTGCTCCTTATCCCTGAAAGGTTAAGGTGGGCACATTTTTGTGATGAATGTGTTTACTTGAGTTTGATCTCTAGAGTCTTACAGGGCAGGGATAAGGAGGATGTTTGCAGTTTTCTCCAATTTGCAAACCTTGCACAGAATTACTTACTTTGTTTGGCTTTGTTTCTTGTAGATGTGAAAGACATAAAATTTGTGATCAATTATGATTTTCCATCAAGCCTGGAAGATTATGTCCACAGAATTGGTCGAACTGGTCGTGCAGGGGCTAAAGGAACCGCACTCACCTTTTTCACCCATGCCAATGCCAAGTATGCTAGGGAGCTAATCAAGATTTTACAAGATGCTGGTCAAGTTGTGAGTCCTGCACTGTCTGTTATGGCTCGATCTGCTGGTTCTGGTCCACTTGGTAATTCAATTTCTTTTTGATACTGAACTCTTGAGTTTCTCTCTTGGGGTTTTCTGTAACTAGTTCTTATTTTTAGGATCCGGAGGAAGCTTTCGCTCAAGAGGACGAGGAGGCTATGGCAATAGGGGTTCAATATCAGGATCCAATGCCATTCCTGTTGGTATGAAAAGGCCTTGGCCGTATTAGTAACTGGTGCTGTATTAGCCAATTTGTACTACTATTTACTAAAGTCATGATTTTTTTCTTCGGGGGTATGGGGGTTTACTCTATGCCTTTGCTCGCCTTACATTTGAAACAACACGTTAAATTTTAGGTTTTAGGAAGATAAAGTAAAACATTATCTTACAGCGATTGAAGTTAACGTGGCATGTGTTTTGAATGTAAATGACTGGTACATGTATCATGTATGGACTTAGTTTGAATGACCTACAGGATCTACTAATGTACTATTTGTTAGCTGCTGCAATGCTATTCTTTCAAGTTTTGATTCTATTTTATGGGCAGGAATGAGTTAGTGCATGTTTGGAAACATTTCTACAAGAATTTTAAATTTGTTATTAAACTTGCATTTATTAGCTCAGCTAGGTTAACTGAAGCAGGTGAGGACCATGGGATTTGAGCCATGAAAATATTCGGTTAAGGTCAATATACAATGCCTTGTAGTATTGAAATCATTTGTCCTCATTTGGTGTCCCCTCCCTCTCCCACCAATTAAATTGTGCCATGTGATGACAGTTATGAACTTATTGGAGCTGAACCCATGAACAATCCACTGTTCATAATTAGTGTGTGTTGATCCATACTGTGATTATTGAGAAAGTCTCGGGCTCAATGCAAGCGCTTGATACAAAAAGTGCTCTAGTTTGATTAGGTAGTGAAATTATCCGATCTACCATCTTTTTGGACTCTGAAAGACATTTACACAAACACACCAAAATAGACGGAGGTGATCATGATGAAACGCATAACCAATAACATTCACGAGCAAATTAAGAGAATAGATTGTGCTGTTCATGTCTACAACTTCAGAAAAAAAGATCGGATGTTTACATTGTCAACTTCAAAATTTGGAAAAATAATGAAACATAGAATGTGTCATTCAAGTTGGCAACTTCAAAAGCTCAAGGATGAATGTTTGTAATTGTTCATCTCATGATTGTTATCTGCTGCTCCGACTTAGAAGTAAGGCTCACTGGCAGCATCAAAGGGTTGCAAATTACTGGAACCATGTGTGAATTGGAAAAGCTACTCCATCCTCGTTCCATTGATGTCCTCATTTCTAGATACCCTACCGATTTCTTGGAGCAGTGAGAGAGAGCAATGCATGTTAGATCTGCGGCTCCACCCACTTGTTCTGATATGTTCGTTTGCTCTGATTCTTTGTTCATATTCCATCTTATTTTATGGGTCTGTCAAGTTTATGCGTTGGAGAGGAAGATTGGCTCACCAAATTGCAATATTCATGGCGTAAAATTGGTCGGTGTCAAGAACAGAGTGCTTCTTCCTAGGATATAGTTCCTCTACTCTTGACCAGATTGCAATATTCAAAACTGAGTTTCGGAATTTTGTTGCTCACCAAATTGCATACTTTCTTTAAAAATTATATTTAATATCCTCCAAACGTGAATTTGATTAGTATCACATGAACGATATTCATTTTTTCATAATTACGTTTGTTACAAATCAACCAAACATAAATCACGTTTTTTCAAACACAATCTTACTAAAATCACCAACCAAACATAAATCACGTTTATTCAAACACAATCTTACTAAAATCGTGTTTATTTAAACATCAGGTTTCAAACAAAAAACCAAATGGGCACTACCTTCATATTCCCAACAGATTTTCGAGATCATGAGTAATGTGATGAGGCGCTCCCGCCTCCCGAATCAAGTAGACAGGATGAAGTGAAGACTCAGCAGCATTAGTTTGTTGCACGACATAAGCAGAAGGTCTAGGATTTCGGCCAAGCAACATTTAAAGCTTGAAACATACTTTTGTTGTGTGACCACGCTTTTCACAAAATTGACACACAATGTCAGCAAAAACATTGAATTTGGGTCGACGTTGGTGTGGTGATGATGAATTACCATAACTGAAATTCTAGTCACGACCATAGTTGATGCAGTTAGCATGATTAGCAGTAATAAAGCACTGACTTTGCATGACTTTCATCACGTTGGAGAAAGATTTCATAATTAACGAGTTTGTCAAACAACTCACCAAAGAGAAGAGGAGTATCTCTAGTGTGAATAAATGTTGTGAACCCCTTGAAGCTTTGATTTAAACCATTGAGAGCAGCTATAACAAGGTCGAGATCATCAACGACATGGCCAATGAGTGCAAGTTCATCGCCAATTGGCCGAACTATGCAGAGATAGACATGGGCACTCGACATACCTTTGGTAATAGAATTCAGTCTCTTCGAGAGACATAACCCTTGCACGAGACTTGTTGCCAAATGCTTTTTGCAATTTGGACCAAGCATCAATAGAAGAAGTGGCAGAGTGTCAAACAACCACTTAATCCCAAAAGCTTAAGCTGTTGGGTAAGGGCCACTTTAATGGTTTTATATTATATTCTAACACGCCCCCTCACGCAAGAGCCCTTTGGGCTTGAAGCGTGGATAAATGCACAGGCCCACCTACCATGTGCTTAATTAAATTCCACTTTTTAATTAGAAAGTGAGGGGAGCAAGGATCGAACTCTAGACCTCTCGGCCATAGAGGCTCTGATACCATATAGAATTCAAAATATGATCAAATGGCTTAAGCTGTTGGGTAAGGGCCACTTTAATGGTTTTATATTATACTCTAACACAGAGGACATGACAATTTGCGCCTCAAGGCCACAAGATCCCAAAAGGGCCAAGGAAGCATGTGATCTTTGTGACACCAAAGAAGATCAGCGGGATTGGGAGTTGCATCTGCGCCAGTCCCAACCTTTTTATCAGGGCATTTAGTAGTTTTGGTGACATGACCTTTGAGGTTATTGGACTCAAGAAGATGAGTGATTCGCTTATATGCCATATAGTGTAGTTTGTCAAATTCAGTTTGATGGGTAGGTTGGAAGCAAAGTTGAATTCAACAAGATCAGAGGAAGCAGATGTAGGTGTAGTGGGAGCCATGAAAGATCAATGAAAGCGATTAAGATAGTGAAGTCTTTTTGCGAGTATATTTACAAATCCTAAATTATGATTTTAAAGTTATATAGTAGTTATATTTTGATTAACTAAATTGTGAGTAATGGGTACAAGAATGAGCATTTATGCATCTTTTTGAAGATGTTATAATACTGACCTGTTCGAGTTACAATGACGACCCCTCCCAACCAATGACTTTCCTGGAGTTCAATATTGTGATCTCATCCTTATAGGATCTAGATTGCTCACTACTTGACCAACACCTGACTGACATAATAATAATTTATATATAATATACTTTCAATTTTTTTTTATATATAATATAAAAGAAATAAAATATGAAATCATCTGAGTAGGGTCATATAAGTAAAATCAGCAGAAATGGCTTAGTATATATAGTTCTCAAAACCCTAAAACGCTGCTCATTGTCGCCCCCATCAGAGTGTGCCGAAAAACTTCAGGCAGGAGAGAAAATGACGACCAGATTCAAGAAGAACAGGAAGAAGAGAGGCCACGTCAGCGCCGGCCACGGTCGAATCGGCAAGCACCGCAAGCATCCAGGAGGTCGCGGTAACGCCGGAGGCATGCACCACCACCGCATCCTCTTCGACAAGTACCATCCCGGTTACTTCGGCAAGGTTGGTATGCGCTACTTCCACAAGCTCCGCAACCAGTTCTTTTGCCCCACCGTCAACATCGACAAGCTCTGGTCATTGCTTCCACAAGAGGTGAAGGATCAAGCCGCCAATGATAAGTCTAAGGCTCCAGTGATCGATGTCACCAATTATGGGTACTTCAAGGTTTTGGGTAAAGGGGTTTTGCCTGCTAATCAGCCTGTTGTTGTTAAGGCGAAGCTCATTTCGAAGATTGCTGAGAAGAAGATCAAGGAGAATGGTGGTGCTGTTCTTCTTACTGCTTGATTTTGATGATATGGTACTTTTTTTTTTATAGAGGATTAGGGTTCTGAACTATTTTGAAATTTTGATATTATTGTTGTTTCTGCGCTTTTAATCTATGTGAACTGGTTTAGTTGCAATGCTATACAATCTCGTTTTTATGCTGATTGTTCCTGGGTTATCATTTCTGCGTTTTGTTGGTTAGCAAAATTTTATAAATGCTTGTTTTGCTTTAATAATGATATATGAAATACTCAAGTAAGGTCTATAGGGATTGTTTCTTGTAATGATCACGTTAAATACTCTGATGTGTTTGTGGTGTACATTTGAATGGTGTGCAAAATCAATGGACAGGTAATGCTGTGGTGTTGTTAATCTATGGAGGATTAGGTTCAACTTTTTTGGCTGGTTTTCTTAAAATCGACATTAGCCTTAGAGTTCTGGTTTATAGTCTCTCCATGAGATGAATTGAAATGGAATTGCAGATGATGAATGTAACATCTGTTGATGATTTTCGGTGTTTGCTATGATTTGAATTCGGTGGTTATATGAATTTATTTCATGTTTTTGGTATCTTCTCATTCTGGAGATATTAGAGTGTTAGACACATCTCCCATTCATTGGAAATTTGGATTGAGGCTGCTGACCCTGAGCTTCTTTTCTCAGTTGTGGGTGGCGACAAAGGTTAAAAACAGTGTTGTTGGAGCAATGCTTAAGGAATAATTGAATACCAGCAACGTTAACCTGTTTTTAGATATTATATTTCTAGTATTTTTCTCTTTTGCTGCGAAGAATAAATTTCTTGAGTGATTGCTTATCTCTGAAAGTTTAGACTCGTTCCTCTCTACACTTTATTTCTTCAGGACAGGCATCTCTTTGAGGTTCTGTTTCCAAGGTTAAATACTTTAGCTGACTAAAGTGTGATTTCCTCAGTTGATTTGTCTACCTCAAGACCCAAAATGTACTTGGGGACTCATAGATCCTTGATGCAAAAGAATGCATTGAGAATCTGTTTAATGGAAATCAAATTCAGCAATGGAGTTGTCTGCTTAAATGTCGTCCTCCAAGTACAAAAAATAGGATGCTGGGAAGGAAAATCTAGTTTCAATAAAATAGGATGCTGGGAAGGAAAATCTAGTTTCAATGTCATGTTGACGTCCTTATGCAAATCATTAAGACAATCGTCATCTTTGCCATTAGAGAGGTGCATAAGTAATCCAACCCCTTTATTTGCTCATAACCATTTGCAATCAGATGCACCTTATATTGAGCAACATGCGTTTGTTTATTTTTCAGTTTGAAAGTATTTTGTATATTGAGATCAGAATTTTCAATGCACATTCCCTCAATGGATGCACTTGTTGGATTGGGCGAATGTGCGTTCATCCAACACAAATCTATACAAAGCCTAAAGTATCCACATTTCACTTAAATGAATATAGAGTGGAATTGACATTTGGTTGAAGTGGAAACAGAAAGACAATGGTAGTCGTTGAGCTATACAAGTGGTATGGAAAGCTTAGTAGATTTCTGGACAAGTTGTGAACACGACATTTGGTGAACTGTGATTGTTCTTCGTTGTTTTCTGGATCAGTCTTTACGATGGCAGTCTTGGTGTGTATATCTCTGACACCATATGAGCCACTACGCTTCTAGAAAGAGCAATGTACATAAGTACACTAGAACATACTTACCTAACTGAGTAACTGATTTGTAGAGAATAACAAGCTAACAACCTCTTAAAAATATTTTTAATACAATGTTCTAATTTTTTTTTGCTTTAGACCAATGAAAATCCTATTGCGAGTGTTTGCACTAAGTCGTAAACGAATGATCATGAAATATACTTCATTCTCATGAGCAATGATAGAATCTTCAACCTAACAACTAAGGGACGAGATGAACAATTACCACACACACCTCATGGTTACGATTTGAATGTATTTCATTCCCATGGCTAAGAGACAAGATGAATTACCATCACACTATACCTCTTGGTCACAAATTTCTAATCTTGATATAGCACCTACTCATAAAACAATATGAATGTTGAAATTCATGGTTAGACTTTGAAGTGCTTGTTGACAAAGTCAGGCTACAAGGACCCATTGTTTCCATGCCTTGAAGGATTTGGATCCTTTTATGTGTGTTTTTCACATGACATGGTCATGTGGTAGGATCATGACGATTGATTGATGTTAGAATATAATATAAAACCATTGATGTGACCCTTACCCGTTAGCTTAAGCTTTTGTGATAAGTGGTTACTTAACATCGTATCAGAGTCTCTATGACCGAGAGGTCTAAAGTTCGATCCTGGCTTCCCTCACTTTCTAATTAAAAAGTGGAATTTAACTAAGCACATGATAGGTGGGCCTGTGTATTTATCTACGCTCAAGCCCAATGGACTCTTGCGTGATGGGGCGTGTTGGAATATAATATAAAACCATTGATGTAGGCCTTACCCAATAACTTAAGCTTTTTGGTATGTTTGACAATTAATATTGATGAAATCAAACGGTGTAGGGTAGGTGTAGGGTAGTTTCCCAAAAATGCAATCACCATTTCCCTGTTTTTATCACCCACCTCAGTCTCCTAAACAAGATCACACACCCACCCCATGACTTTCATAGCACTCACAACCGCCAGCCTCTACCACTCCCCCCCAAACCGCCACAGCTCCGCTACACCCCTACCCTCAAACTAAAACCTCACCCTTCCATTTCTTCTTCCATCTCAACCTTCCCACTCTCAGCCCTGTCTTCTATTCCAAAAAAAATAACATCGCACTCATTATTTGCCACTTCTTCACCCTCATAAGCCTTTATAACCCCAATTTCGGCTTAGGAGTTCTGCTTTGGTTCGAGGTCACCGGTGTTATACTCTAGTTCGAGGTCTCTCGTAACACGTGACAATTGTTGGCGATTTTCTTAGGCACCATCAATGACTTGATCACGCAACCACTGGACTCGCCGCTGTCATGATTTTGGGGTTGGAGTTTCCGTTTTCACCAAAACCCTCATTTTCGCCGCTGCCTTCTTCGACGACCTAATTCCCTAGCTTATTTGCTTCGCCTTCTTCTCCGTCAAAGGGTTCATCAAAATTGGCCTCAATAACGACATTGTGTATCAATTTGTGCCCTTCTTCAGTAGCTCTTCATTGGAATTGGGTTACAACTTGGTTTCTAACAAGACCCTTTTGATGCCGGCAGTTCTTACCATTTCGTCAAGGACTAGTGGGATTTTTCTTCCCTTAGTGAAGGCTTTGTGTGCAATGTGTGGCAATAACACCGATGAAGGAGAACAAGTTGACAAAATGGTGGTCATGATCGTGAAAAACATAACTAACGGACTAGTGAGAGGTGGCACACTTTGATTGGTACACTCTAGTAAACGAAGTCTTTTTTTTTGATACATCGGAAAATAGTTGATTGGTGTTCATTTTATTGTTATCTGCAATGCAAAGTGCGGATAACAATAAAATGTTTTTTAAAATAATTATTCTATGAAATTAAATAAAATAAATTATTAATACACATCCACCGGAATCCAAGAACAAAACCACGAATGAATGTATGTTTGTCGGGAGCTAGTATTTAGTTCTCATTTTTTTAACTAATTAAATTATGAACAGTTTGTAGTAGACTTTACTATTCTTCGAGTCAATCGTGTGTCGACAGAATCGGTAGCACTAAGGAGAATGAGAAGGAAGGAGTGACCCGCAACCACCCAAATCACATTCACACAGTCCACTACCACCACCACTGCCTTCTTCCTTTGTTTCTTCTTCAATTCAATTTCACGTTCTTATCATCATTCACGAAATTCATTGCTTCTGCAAATTGCAGTTAAAACAGAGTATTCTCTTCTCCGTAAACGATGAAGGGAAACCCTAACCCTAAGCCGGAAGAAGAAGAGAAGCGCCTACAAGAGGAGCTCCTCGGACCGATCCTAGTAGCAGAGCGCGTCATCAAACTAGCGGAGGAAGCAGAGTCATCCAAAACCGTCTGCAGGGAGCTCGCCACCAAGGTCCAAATCCTCTGCGAAAATCTCCGAGCGGTGGTTCGCGCCGTGTCAGCCAACCCCTCTCTCAACGAGAGGCCGATCCGCCGCATGGCCGCCGACGTCTCCAAATGCCTCGACAAGACGCTGTCGCTCGTCCGGAAATGCAGGAAGCAACCCGGCGTGCTCCGGCACGTGTGGTCGATGAGGACCACCGGGGACTTACGAAAAGTCTGGAGTCTTCTAGAGTCTTCCAATGGTGACATGATGTGGCTTCTCAGCATCTTTGAGTCTAAAGGGACTAACCTCTCGCTTCCTCCGATTGCGAGCAATGATCCGATTTTGGCATGGGTGTGGACATACACGTATACTCTCCAATTGGGTAGCGCCAAGGATCGAGCTGAAGCTGCTACTGGGTTAGGTTCTCTTGCTAGAGACAATGACCGGAACAAGTTCATCATCATGGAGGAAGGTGGGGTTTTACCTCTTATCAAGCTTCTTAAGGATTCTGCTTACCCTGATGCTCAGGTCGCGGCTGCGAATGCTCTTGTCAATATAGCTTCGAATCAACTCGGTGTGGTTCGGTTCCTGCTTCCCAGCCTTGCTGTCCCTGCCATTGTTCAGGTTCTGTCCGATTCGCCGTTTAGAGTTCGTGTTTCCGTTGCGAGTTTAGTCTCCACCATGGCTGACCAGGACCCCGTTGCTCGCGAGGAGTTTGCGCGGGCAAATGTGACTAGACCTCTGGTGTCGTTGTTGGCGATGGATACTGTCCTTGCCGACCCCATGGCGGCTCGAACCAGCAGCATTCATTCCCTGGTTGTTAATTTGTCCGAGGGAAATTTGAATGCTGCTGGTGGAAGAGGGGGTCAGCAGAATAGAAGGGATAGGGAGAAGGAAGGTGAGAGCGCGGAGTTGAGAAATGCTGTTAAAACTAGCTGTGCTGAGGCTCTGTGGAAACTCTCTAAAGGGTGTCTCTTGACCTGCAAGAAGATTAGCGAGACTAAAGGTTTGCTTTGTCTGGCTAAGATTGTGGAGTCCGAGAGCGGAGATTTGCGGTTCAATTGTCTCATGGCTGTCATGGAGATTGCTGCCGTGGCGGAGTCCAATGCTGAACTTAGAAGAGTTGCTTTCAAGCCCAACACAACGGCAGCGAAGGCGGTTTTGGATCAGCTCTTGAGGGTGGTTTGTGAGGAGAGCGATTCTGCCTTGCTGGTTCCTGCCATTAAGTCTATTGGCTCCTTGGCCAGAAACTTCCCAGGAAAGGTTCCTCAAGTTATTGGCCCCTTAGTTGCCCAGCTTGGCAACAGAGATATAGATGTTGCGAGTGAAGCTGCGATTGCATTGGCAAAGTTTGTGTGCCCGGAAAATTACAACTGCGTTGAGCATTCGAAGGTAATACTTGAGCTTGATGGAATCCCCAAGCTTATGAGTCTGCTGCAGATAAATGATCGGCAGCAAGTGTATGGCCTGAAGTTACTATGTTACCTTGCCTTAAACGTAGGGGATAGTAAGATTCTTGAGGAGGAACGTACCTTGAGTACTCTAGAGAAGCTTGCTCGTCCTGTTCTATCTCAACATCCTGATTTGAAGGAACTGCTTGCAAAGGCCATACACCACCTCACTCTTTATCAGTCTGGGGCTCAGTTGCACAGACAGCCTTTGGGACTATAGTGCCAGTGATTTTGTTCATCATAATAATGATTCTTGTAAGTGTTTCGAATGGCAAAGTAAATGTGTAATGTAATAGGAAAATGATTGAACAATATAACTTTGGATGTGTATAATATAACTTCACTTTCAGTAGATTTGATAGCACTACCTGTTTTCCTATCTCTGGTGACTTCTTGCTTGCCCTAACTTTTTTTTTTCTCCGGATAAGTAACACAGAATTATTTGATTTCTTCATCATGTTCTGTGTTTGAGTTGCTGTTTACAATATATACATGTATAATAAGGCCATAGTTACTAGGCTATGCTATTTATGTAGATTAAAATATGATGTATGCATTCATTTCAGGGCAAAGTGAATAAATAAATTAAAGCCTTGAAATTGAATTATGTCTATATGCATGACAGCAGTTTACTATGCATTTCTCCCTCTGAATTTATTCTCCTTCCACATGTTTATACTGAACCTGTTTGTTTCAGATTTATTAATGAAAAAGTGTTTTTAATTAAAATGTTTTAAAAATTTGTAATCAGCTAATTAAAAAGAGTTATTTTAATGCTTTTGTCAAAACTTAAAATTAAATGAGTATATTCTGAAAAAAAGAAAAGAGAACTTTAAGATATATAATCCCAAAAGAATTTTTTTAAAAGTCAAACCAAATGCACCTGCAGTATCATAGCTCTATTTAATGACACATGCCTAAAGCTACATTGATTATATTATATTAATATTTTGTGTGAAACTTATTGTATAAAATAAATTTATTTGAAAAAAAGGGCTAAAAGACTTTATCTGCTTACACTGGAAATCAATTATTCTATGTGGATGTCTATGTTCTCTTCAGATTTTCCTATTGGAATATCATTTGTATAATTGTATGGACAAACTTTATCACTTAAATGTTGCACTTGCTCAGGATTAACTTCTAGAGACTAATTTGCTGCAGAGATATGACTAAGCTGAAGCAATGCATTCTCCATATGTTATAACTGCTGGTTTTTAACCAATTTTGAAGCAAAAAAAAAAACGATGACAAATTTCATATTAGTTTTCCTGTTATTAAGTGAGGGGAAGGGAAGATGGGGTATACATATTTTGCATAGCTTGTTCAATACTACTGATGATATAAGTTGGCCGGAGGATCTCTTCGGATGCAAGTTATTCAATATTTTGCAGTGTTCAAGACTAGTGAACTAATGATAGTGGAAATCATAATTTTGATTCAAAATTTATCCATGTAACCATATCTGTAGAGTTCCTTGTTATTCTGTATAAACCTACATATTATGCAATCACTGAAGTTTGGACAAAGCTGCCATGTTAAAATTGTCTCCAAAGTATATGCATCTTTTGCCATGAACAACAAATGTTTCTTGAAACAGTGCGAAATATATCTCGCATGGTTTTGAGGAAGCATAATATCAGCTTGTACAACATTACTGATGATAAATGTTGACCTGCGAATATCTTGTGATGTTCTTGGAGAGGAAATTCATTGTTTGATAAGAACGTGGCGGTCAGAGAGGAATTCAGGACATGGAATTCAATTCAAGCAATATTGATTCAGAAATCATCCTGGTAACTGAACCTAAAGAATTCCTTGGTAGTATGAACTGTATAAATCTACATACAATTGGATGAATTAAAACTTGTATAGATCTGGGATGTCTTAAAAAGTGTCTACAAGCCCAAAGAGTGTAGCTGGCTTTCTAGACATACAAATTGGTGACAAAAATGTCCTTTAAAGCAGTGAAAATGATGTTTTCGATTGTGTCTTTTTATTCTGAATCTTTTTTTTTTGCTTTTGCATTGTACATGCTAAAAAAGATTCAGTAAATTTTTCTTTTTCTTTTTGCTTTTGCATTGTATTATATATATGCTGAAAAGGATTCTGTAAACTCTGTTTTCACTTGTAAGTTGTAGTATTTCGTTCACGGATATACTCTGTTATAAGCATTTTGTAGCCTCTGCTGAATTTCATAAAGCTTGGTGTCTTGGTGATACTAACCCTGTGTAATTAGTCTGATAACTTCATTAGACCTAATCTGTTAATTGTTATTTAATGTCATCATCATAATCAGATTTTATTGTTGGTTGTAACATAGTTATCTGATTGTAGACATCTTATGTGTTTATGACTGAAGGTTAGACCCCCCTGAATTCCCATTTGCTGCAATATGTAAACTATAACTTTGTTGTTGCACTGGCTCTGTCACTAGTCTTCATAAACCAGTATCCATGAGATTCCTTCAGTCTTCCAAATTGCAATACAAGTCATATTTTCCATTAGAAAGTACTAGCACGTGGGTTTGAGTTTCTCAATTACGTATCTAACACTATCAAATTTTGATTACCAATCAGTATATAATTAAATGCACACACACACACATTGATTCAATAAAAGAAAGGTACCCTTGGTTCAATGATCTTCCACAAAGGTTGGTGACCCCAGTTCAATAACCATTTCCCCTAAACCAGAAGATGGAAAATAGAGCTGCTCATTGCCTATGAGAAATCAAAAAAAGTATATTTAGAATGAGTTATCCTTTTTATCTGATGTTACGGATCTGTTGTCACCTCTTTTGCGTGTAGGATTTTGATCAGCTAATTAAGGCTTGCCTTTACTAACTATGATGATAATGTATGGACAAGCAAAATGGCCCAAATGATCAAGTTATCTTTGCATGCTTTGTCAATCACCGATATCATGGGTTTTCAATTTGCACAAATCAATACCGTTGTCATGAAATCATGAAACTTGTGTTTGGACCACATTTGATGAGAAGTGATCTGCAGAAGCAGAGTTGATTCTGACAGGATTATAAATGGATCCAAACATGTCATTGTTTATACGTTCTAGTAGCTGTCATTTTCTTTTTTAATTTCTTTTAAATGACTACAAGTTTCGAACGAGTAACTTTTAGCAGACTACTAAGTGCATGTTTGGAAACCATAATCAATTCTATTTGGTTAAAATCAATTCAAACAAGTTCAATTCTATTTGGTCAAGAATTGGATCTACTTAACGCAACAATGTGAGGTAGAATTGCTTTTACCCAAGAAATGAATCCACCATATGCTTTTATCTCCATCTTGGCTCTTCACCATCTGCCTCCAACATATGCATTAGACTTTGGCTTTTATACACATGTATCAACAATTATAAATGGCGTTCTATGCATCATTTGCAAGTTAGTTTATATTTACTTGGCCTTTTCCGAGTGCCTTGTATTGAGAGTAACTTGAATAACAAGGGAATTCAATACTCACTAAACTTTGTTAAACCAAGTAATTCATGAGCAAGTATGATGAAATTAGAAAGCTACACCTAAGTACTCGTATATTCACTCACTGAATACAAGATTAGAAGTTTCTTCGCTTGAGTGAACAAAGCGTAATCAGTGAAATGAAAACCTCATTTTCCATTTAATGTCAACTAGCATCTTATCTTTGATGAGTAGCTATTATTAGACGTTCAAATTAAGGAATGCTTTATGTACTTTTAAGTTTGTTCACTTTCTCCTTAACCCCAAAATGAAAAAAGAAAACAGAAAAAAGTAGTGTGTTTCCATTGCGGTGTTAACTGTTAAGGTCACAATCACTTTTAAGCCATAAAGCCCAATTCATTCATTCATTCTGTAAAAAAGTACTTCTGTTTTGCAATTTTTACTAAAGGGTGTGGTGAAATGTCAAACACAATCGTTGCTAGATATTTTGCAATCATGCTAGGGAGCATGTCTCTTTTATCATAACTTTATTACAATGTTACATATATTCTTGTTCCTACTAGTGCTTGTAATTATGTTTGTGAGGTCTTTTTACCTCAATTTCACCATTCCCAATGACAATTATGTCTTTGACATTGTATTTCATTCTCATAACCATGGTCCATCTGTTTTATCTAGAAGCTTAAGCTCTATGGATGGTTAAGTTCAACGATTCACTTATGCCATTTGATTTAAGCCAGAACACCATGCATCATTAGGTTCTCTCTACCTAACTTCATTTTCATTTGATTTCTCAAGTTCTTCTTACTTTGATTCCAATCACAAAAGAAATCAATTGCTAGATATCATTTCAATCTCAATGATAAATGTTTCACGAGCTCAAAAAGTATAATTCAAGATTATACACACTTGATCAAGCAATATTTATTTACTCAACTTCAATGTTCAAAGAAATGGATTACAAGTTTTATTATTTAGATGATTAGAGAACGTGTAGATTTGATTACCGACTAAAATAGTGTTTTAGAACTTGAAAACAGATAGAGAAATTTTTTTATTTACGTTTGACTAATACCATAACATGTTCTCATGTGAACTTTTTTGGTAATTTGTTTCCTTTTATGCTTGAGACAGCATCTTGTCGGTGTCCCTTTATCACAAAGTTAGGGATTTGTTTAGTGTAGATGATATTATTTAGCAATAGCATTCCCAAATCATTTGTCGGAATGCACCGTTATTTGACCTAAAAACGGCTACAACACTACATGGTATTTCACTTCACCACCTTTAATATTTCTCATTTTCTCTTCCTTTTGTGTACCATGTTTTGGTAATAGAGAAAGTTTAGTGAATTTCCTAAATACATATACTCACACCTAGAAAAAATAGGAATAAAAGAGACAAATAAGTGATATAATGAGTGCTTCGATAAAAAAGAAGAAAGACAGAAAAAAATTGGGAGAAGAAAGTAGAATATGAATGAATCAAAACTTTTTTTAATTACACTATTTCACTTTTGTGACAAATTCAAATGGTAATTGAACTACTCATCTAGCAGGTAGCTTGGGTTGGCATATTATTGGCAAGCATGCTTACACAAGTATTAGTTAGAATTTAATTTTGGGTGTTGAATGTTTTCTTTGCTCAAAAATCAATAATGAGATTAAGCTAAAAATTCCTTCAGTGTTAGATATAGAATGTGCTTGTTTAGATTTTTTTCTTAAAAATAAATTTTTATTTAAATTTTTTTTTTTAACTTGTTAGGTTTTTTGGTAAAGCTTTTGAAAATAATCATTATTTTAGAAAATATTTTGACTAGTTTACCAAGAAAAGTATTACAATGAAAGTGGAAAGTGTTTTTTATTAGTATGAACAAACACAAATACTTTATGCTTTTTATAAAAATCTCAAAAAAAAAAAATTAAACAACTATTTCTTAAAAAATCATAAAGAAACACACTCATAAACAATTTTAGAATTTCACAATTGGGACTTCACATCACTCTACAAAGATTACCTTTATCATGAATGTATCCAAATATAAACTACTTCACTCTTTACTCACTTTTACCATAAATTAACTCATCCAAACACGCACTAATTGCACTCGATAGCAGGCATGTCAATGAAACTTGAACCCGTGTGTATCCCAAACTGTAACCTTAACTTTGGCAGAGGAAACAACTTTGAACTGGGTTTAGAGAAAAACCGAACACGAACTCGAACTCGAAGTGGGGGGACGAAGACGAGTTTAAGGGTGCTAATACCCGCTCCGAACCAAACCTCAAACCCACCACGATGTACTATTTAAATTATTGAATTATAATAATAGTTAAATAATAAAGTTTAACTCATACGATTTTCTAAAAATTATAATTTAATTCTTAATTTTCTTAATTTTAATATTCTTGACGCATATCGTTATTGGAAGGCGACCCCTCTTCTAGTTGCCTTTATTGGGCCATAGCTAGCAGAAGATCCATGGAGATGCTCGGGGCGACTCCCTCGTCTTGCATATGACAAGTGAGTGGCCTACTTCTTCATCATGCGAGCCACTAGCCGAAGACCTCCTCATCTAGTGAGTGGCGACTCCTTCAGTCAGGCGATCTTCTCATTTTACTGGCATCTTCAGTATGATGGACGACTTCTTCGCTGCGAGCGATCCTTTTCTTATATGGGAGATCTCACACTCTTTATATATATTAGATGTTTTTTGGCGATTGATGTATTTTAGAGAGTCTTGGCGACCTCACACCCCTTTTGGTGGGACTATCTATGTATGGGTCATTTCTAAATGAGGCCAAAGTCATAGATATTTATATTCGAATCCTTTTAGGACTACACACTTCTATAAAAGGAGAAGTCACTGATTGTAATAACCATGTACACTATCATAATGAAAACAATTAGGTTTATGATTCCTTCTATGAGAGCTCTAAACCTAGTCTTTGTTCACTACTTCGTGAAGAGTTTCAAATCATTTGAATTAAAATGTGTTTTCTGCATGACTTACTTAGAAAAATATATATAAAATATTAAGATTAAATAAATTTTTTTTAAAATAATGAAAGTTTTCCTGAATTCTCCAAACCCAACGAAGATAAGGCTGTATAACATAATTTTATCTTCAACTCGACTGTGAGCTCACTTGCTCTTAACCGTGGGAGAGAGCAAAACCCGAACTCGCTCCGCCCAGTTCCCATGCCTATACATTTATCTCAAAGAGAAAAAGAGATATGTATAAAAAGGTTTCGTTTTTTTGGTGCTTATATAAAAGGTTTCAAACAGATCAAATTAGGGTTAAGCATCATATTGGTCCCTATCTTTGTCTCGCCGTCTGATCTAAGTCCCTCGCCGGAAAATTTATTGCATTTGGTCCTCGTCTTTGAAATATTTTTGGGGCGGATCCTCGCCGGAGGGCGGAGCTCCGGCGAGTGATGATTTGGATCGCTGACTGTGTTAGTTATGCTTATGTGGATTTAAAAAAAATTAAAATTTTTAAAAAATTACATGTCAGATCATTAATCATATTAACTAAAATTAAATATATTAACAAATCTAAACCTAAATGAATTAACAAAACTAATTTTCCCCAAAATTAACTTCAATTCCCCCAAATTAATTCAAAAAAAAAAACACTCCAGAATCATCATCATCATCAAAACACCCCAAAACCAAACTAGATATGAACAATCTTTGACAAATCTGATAAAATTTCTTCCATTTTTTTATCTTTTCCATTATCATTTCCCTCTCCTTTTAATCATCATCATCATTTCAGCATGAGGATTCAAACACAAACTCAATCTCCCAATCTCAAAACTCAGAAACAGAAACTCAACCTCTCAATCATCGTGATTTCATACCCAGAAACACAAACTCTGCAACCCAGTACACAACAACACAAAACCCAGAACCAACAAACTCAACCTCCCAATCTCAAAACTCTGCAACCCAGTACACAACAACACAAACCCAGAACACCAACCTCAAACCCCAGCAACATCAACCCCAACCCCAGCAACATCAACCCCAACCCCCTCCTTCCTCCCACGCTCCCCAACCCTCACCCAACCTCACCCTCACCCTCACCTTCACCCTCACCCACATGCAACCTGCAACATCACGGCCTCACCCTCACCCTCAAACCCCCAACCCGCAGCCTCACCTTCACCCTCACCCACGGCCTCACCCAACCTCAACCCTCACCCTCACCCTCACCTTCACCCACTTGCAACCTCACCCTCACCCTCAAACCCCCAACCCGCAGCCTCACCCTCACCCTCAAACCCCCAACCCGCAACCTCACCTTCACCCTCACCCACGGTCTCACCCAACCTCAACCCTCACCCTCACCCTCACCTTCACCCACTTGCAACCTCACCCTCACCCCAAACCCCAAACCATGAAAAAGAGAAAGAGAGAAAGAGGAGATCCTTTGGTGATGAAGAAGATCTGAGGGAACGACCCAGATTGAGGGAAGACGATCTGCACCAGATCTTCCCGTTGAAGACGAACGAGAGAGCGATGAGGGCAGGTTCGAGGGAGAGCTCCTCGTCGACGAGGCTCATGGTGCGTTTGGACGGAGATCGAGAGTTTGGGGGAAAATATTTGAGGGCTCTGCCTTGGAGATCGAGAGTTTAGGGAAAAAAATTTGAGGGCTTTGCCTTGGAGATGGAGAGTTTAGAAGCAGTGATCGGTGGTGGTGGTCGGTTCTTCGAGGATCGGTGGTGGTGGTTGATTGCGTCGGTGATGTTGATGATGATAACAAGAAGAAGCTGAAAATGTGATGCTGATGATGATAATGATAACTGGGAAGTTGGTAAGGGATTAGAACCTAATTTGATAGGGAATTTGGGGAATTTATTTTTAATAATTAATTTAGGGTTAGTTTTTTTAATTAGTTTTCTTTTTGTTAGTTAAATTAAGATTTCTGATGTGTATTTTATTTTATTTTTTTTCATTATTTTTTTATTCCACATCATCTCATTAAGCCTAGTCAGCGTGCCATTTAAGCACTCGCCGGAGCTCCGCCCTCCGGCGAGGATCCGCCCCAAAAATATTTCAAAGACGAGGACCAAATGCAATAAATTTTCCGGCGAGGGACTTAGATCAGACGGTGAGACAAAGACAGGGACCAATATGATGCTTAACCCATCAAATTATAAGACTTTAAAGTGGTTTATTTACTCATAATAACATTGAGCCTGCTTTTTACAGCAATGGTATTGCCTCTGACCCTAATGACTTTGACCACAGACACAGATAACTGCCTCCACAATCAGCAATAATTACCTCTTTGATATATAATAATTACTGAGGCTTGGCGGCAGGAGCTTTCGTAATTTGCGTATTAAGAATGTGTACATCTAATATTAGTTGTGGCTTATCAGATCTTTAATTGATCTTGTCAATGTCTATTGTCATTATTTCAAGGTTTAGATAAATTGTTGCCCAAACTGCCATACATGATACATCACCACCATCTACTTAGCCAAAACACTTCTAGTTAATCAATTTAATGATGGGGTCATGTTATGTCCCTCTCTTGCTTTTAAGATATGGTTATGCCTCAATACACAGCTGTTCCAATTGAAGTAGTGGTGACTTTCACCCTCCTAATTTGGTACATTGGCAAAGTAGAAGCAAACTAGGGTAGGACCATTGGAGTTAACTGCAATCTTTTGTATGCTAGCTAAATCAATATATTGGCTCAAAATTTCATGCACTTCTATCTCAATTCTGAACAGTTAACATCATCTATTATATTTCTCTCCTGATTATCAGCATCAGGACAACACCATGGTTTTCTAAATCTATAGGAGATTGACTTTTTTGGATGGGTTTGCGTGAAATTTGAGAGGAGCTCGTGTCTTATTTGCTTTAATTGTGTGGGTTCTCTTCTCTCATTTGCTTTAATTTGTTAACTTTTGCAAAAATAAAAATATGTAACATGTATATGTAATTAAGTAGCAAAACAGAACTGCTATGAATTTTACCCTAACTTCCTCTGTGTTTAACACCATAACTTACTAAAACTGTGTTTAGATATGCATTGACACTAATATAAACAGACATTAACACTCCTTTTAAAATAAGAAATTAACGGAACTCATTTTATAAATTGAGATAAAAGTTCGTTCATATTGTATTCAATTGTACATGCACACTATAACTAACACAAACCAAAAGAGCTAAAACTTCATAAATATAGACACAAAATATAGTTTATGTTAATGTATTACATTAATAAGAGGAGGAGTAAAGTAGTACTTATGATAAATGAGCAATCCTCACCCGTATGTTGTTTTGGTATTGCAATCCGGTTCCTATGAAAAAGCTAATATCATCCAAGACTTGCTTTCAAGTTTCTTTTTATTAATTAGCATACATGTCACGAAGTCTCAAACTACACATATCACTAAAATAGTCCTAATAGAGCGTAGACCAACCCTCATCTCAAATTAGTATTTGAGGTAGAATTAAACATAGCTTTATTAGAGATTATCTATATATAAGTCATTCGAATTTGAGGTAGACCACCCCTTTACTGATGTTCATTCATGAAAATTTTCCTTTTCCATATTCCAATTATAGGCATAAGAAATGTGTTGAGAAATCTCATATTACTTAGAGATGTGACAAAATATTTCTTATAAAGGGTAGAACAACTCTCGCTTCTAATCTAACTTTTTTTTGGTAGAATTAGCCTAACCCGAATTTTATGAATAAAAAAAACTTAAAAGATTAATAGATATCCAAACATTCATAGAAGTCTTGTGCTGATGACTTATACACTGTGGCTTGGAGCACAGCCTGTAAGGGAGTGACAGCAAATTGAAGTGATTTTTAAGCAGGTTATAAATTTGAATGTCTGTTCTGAACCGTATATGTTACACAGAAATAAAAAAAAGACCTTATCATTTGACATTAATCATCAATATACATAATCTCTCTCCAATAATACAGATTTGTGGCAGCCAATTTCAGCCTTTTGGAGGGATTCACACCAATACATGATTCTGCAGCATCATCTGGATCAATGCCAGCAAAAATAGCATCCCCTCATTATACGATAACGACAGAATAAGATAATATTCTTATTCAAACTCTGCCAGCACTGGTATATCTCTATCAAAGCCCACCATATATATATACATCATGTATATTCAGAAACACACGAGCGTGTGTCCCAGTCTATAATATAATACAATTACAATATAATATAGTATAAGAAGGTTCAAAGAAAATGAAATGGAATTTGTAAGCTTTTGCTGCAGTACTGTATGGGGTTTTTGTCTTTTTGGTCATATTAGAGTCTTTGACCAGCTGCATTAGAAGACAGCCAAAAGAAAAGGGAAAAGGGATAATATACATTGAGACATGATCACTGCATGTAATAATAATTCACTAGTTACAGTGACAGAACAGAACAAAACTAGTTTCAATCATCAACCTTCAAGAATATATTGTTATTCAAACTTTTGCTGATAAAAACAGATTTATCATCAATAGGAAAAGTAAATGCTGGGGAGGGGGGTATAATGGTATCAATATCATCTCAAATCATAATCTAGAAATCTCCTGTACTATCAACATCTTTCTATCTTTCCTACCTTGTTTTTTTTTAACGACAGAAAGAGTTCAAAAAAATCAAAAGAAAAAAAGAAAGAAAGATTTTTTACAGTTCATATATGCTGAAACACATCAAAATTTGCTTCTGTTAGATCCTCTGACAGTGATGTTAATGGACAGCTAGTGAAGTCTATTGAGTTTTGATTCTGCAGCTGCCCTTCTTCCCATGAACTTGTCCTGAAATCCTCAGATTTTATGCCATTGACTTGGAACTGAAACAAAGGGTCCAATTTGTTGTCTCCATTGTCCCAAGAGAATCCTGCATTTTCCATTAAGCTCCTCATTTGAGAGTGAGACCCTCCTGGATAAATAGTGCTCATGTTTGAGCTAATGCTGGAACTTTCTTTCACCTGATCATTCATGAACAAGGAACTGATTTTGGAAGCTGAATTGTTGTTAGAAAACTCGGTCACCACGGACGACATGTTCCCGTGATCTGACTGGGTTAGGCTTGGCATTGAAGAGAATCCATGGCTTGAACTGGGACCAAAACTCTGATAATGAGTGAAGGGTAAGTTATTATAACCACTCTGCACAGAACCACCAATTTGGAAATCATAGTAGGACAAAGAGTCCAATGCTGACTTGCTCATGAAAAGTTCCCTTGAAGCTTCTGTTAGAACACCATCATAGTGATTTGAATCGCTTATTACAAGTGATGAGCCAAAGGTTGAGGTAGCTAAAGTCCCTTGAGACATTGGTATCTGCATAGGTGTTGTGTCTGGACTTTTGCTCTCTTCTTTAACATGAGCATCAGTGAGAGGCTTGTGTGTAGTTGGATCAATCCCTTGCTTCATTAGCTTCTTCTTCAAACATGAATTCCAGAAATTCTTAATCTCATTATCTGTTCTCCCTGGTAACTGTGCTGCTATCTGAGCCCACCTGATATTGAAAACAAAAAATCATCACTTTCACAACTCAAAGAATAGAAACTTTGTTTATTTTCATGATGATCATCATACAAAATATGTTAATGTTGTTACCTGTTTCCAAGGACTTCATGAAGATTGATTATAAGATCCTCCTCTTGCTGTGAGAACATGCCTCTCTTCAAATCAGGCCTCAAGTAGTTTATCCATCTCAACCTGCAACTCTTTCCACATCTTTGCAGTCCTGCAATTCATCAAACATGTTATAGACACTACCCTTTGAAGAATAGAAGAAAGCTTTGTTTGTTTTCATCAAATTAAATTAACATCATGTTACTAGTTATGTACCAGCTTGTTTGGGAACAGAACTCCAGCAACCAACACCAAATCTGGTTATGTGATTGAAGAGCTTCTCATCTTCTTCAGGGGACCATAAACCTTTCCTCAACTTTTGCTTCACACAACAGGAATGGCGACCCATTTGTTAGTTTGTGCTGGGAGAGCGAGGACAGTGGGAATTGGGAATGCCAATGTTACTTGGGTTTGGAGGAACAGCACTATTGTGAGCAAGTTCTGAAGAGGTCACTGTCTCTATATAGCGTGAAAATGTTACCTCAGTGTGTGTGCTAATTATGTCATTTTAACGTTTGATGAGGTAGAAAAATATATGATGTTTCTTATGTTGTGGGGTGGAGGAGAGGGAGTAACTCAAAAACTAATTGTGTTCATTTAAAGAAGAGGGTTGGATCATAAATCATACTTAGGATTGAAGTTAAGATATAGAGAGAGAAAAATAAAGATAAAGAATACAGAGGAAGGTGCAGCAATCAAGTGGGTTTTACGCCAAATCCGGTGCTGCTTTTGCATTGGAATGGATTGGTTTTTAAGACATTCCCATTTCTAGAATTCATTTCAATTAAAATCTATTCACACCGCCACGAACCGCGTAGATCAACTGTTACATGATTATTTCAGTTTAAGCACAAATCTCAAGCAAATGTGTTAGATATTTAGTAGAGTGAATTTTGGCGTCTATAAAATCATACTAGCTCGAAATAAAATGAAAGAGAAAATTAATGTGAATTTATTATGAATCTAAAACCAATTCCTTTTAGCAGTATAATATTTTAGTTCCTGTTTGGGAATTGAGATGCTCTGTTCTTATTTTCTATTTCAATCAATAAAAGTTAATTAAAAATACATGAATATGAAATTTATAATCTTAGATTCATGATTTCTAATCTTTTTGATGTAAAAAAAATATTCATAATTTTTAATTGATATGATACAGCCTAATGGTGAGACAGAAAATGAGACATAATTTGAGGATAAAGATCTCGATCTTTGTTTGTACTGCTCATTATCTTAATATTTTATTATTGTGATAGTTTCCTAAACTACCTTTTTAGTCTGTGTAATATGTTCTAATTAGTAAAAACTGCACATATATATATAACTGTAGCCAAGTTTTATAATTGATTTTACAAGAAATAAACAAATGGCAACAACACTGTAAACGTGTAAGTGTGTGAGTGAGCGCATAGGGTCAAGTGTTTCCTGATTGATTACTTGTTTATTAAGAACTAACTTCTAACTCTGTTTTCTATTTTCTTCCATCATATCTGAAATGCAATCTCATATAGTAAATAGGAAATATTTATATATATACATTCTGCATGTTAAATGTGGACCCTTTTCTTTATTAGATTAATTACTAAATGAATCAATGATGACATCATAACACAACTGGTCTTTGGTTGTTTTACATATTGACAATATGATATCACCCCTATAGTACTATGTCAAAGGAGAAAGATAATTTGGTCTTATTACTTTTTCAAATTAATGAAGATGTACGGACATTGGTGTTTGGAAGAAGTATACAAAAATGCAGAACAACCTGCAGTTTTTCATTAGCATTGATTTACTATTTTGTTTAAACAGTTTTAATTTATGATCAATATAAAATTTGACCTTTCAAATAATTATTAGGATCCGTTTATTTTAAAAAAAATTAAAATTAAGTAGGTAAATTTGAAGTTTTTTTTGAAAGAATATGATTTGACAAAATTAATTTTAAAAAATATTATAAAAGTAAGTTTAAAATTGAAGAGAAATAAATTTTAAAGATAAAATTAAGCTTTTTTTCCAATTGGGTATTGTTGTTTTGATTGATTTTACCCAAAATGATGGCGATGAGGTGGTGAAGCATTCGGCCATGGTGAAAGGAAGGAGCTTGGTGGCTGGTTGTGTAGTGAGGTTGGTGAAGGAAGCCATTGCAAAATGGTTCAATCGACTTAGAAATGCAAGCGACGCATAAATAGCATGCCTCCGAACATGAGCGTATTTAGGGAGGGGCTGGTAGAGGTCACAGTCTCTGCAAGAATTTTAATTTTTTCACCGACTATAAGTATTTTTACGTAGTTTTGTTTGTGGTCATATTCCGGCCCCTACAAAGGTTTATTGTTGTAGAATTTTAGTCTCATCCCTCAAATATTACAAATTGATACTCCCTTCGTTCCAAAACTATTGTTGTTTAAGGTTATGCACATAATTTAAGAGTTCATTAATTGATGTTATAATTTGACTGAAACAACTTTATTTAATGTTGAGTTATATTAAATAGAGAGAATAATAATTATTGGGTAACTTGTTGGTGAGAATTGTGATAGGTGAAAATATGAGGTGGTAGTCGGGAGATATAATATTAAATGAAGGTATAAATGGAAAAAAAGTGAGATAAAATGATTTGGACTTGTAAAACAACAATAGTTTTGGAAAAAAAATATAAAACCTAAAACAACAATAGTTTTGCAACGAAGGGAGTATTTTACAACGTCCTGGTGAAACTAGATGGAGTTCTCATTTAAAACTAATAACAAGTTTGATAAACTTATTTGGTGAAATTGTTAAGGTTCTTGAAAATATAAATGAAAATGCATTTAATTCTTCCCAACGAATAGATACGAGAGCAACTTCTCGAAATTGTTGAGTTTTGAATTTGTTTTTATGTTAAATGTGATGAAAGAAATATTGGGAATCAATGATACCCTTTGTCAGTCCTTACAGCTACGAAAGAAATTTGTCATTTTAGTTAAGACATTATCATTCAGATGTTTCCCGAGATTTTAATTTAGGAAACATGTCTACTTTATAGCGATCTTTTTGTCTTTCAACTAGATTGATATGTCTTGTTTTGGAACTTCCTATTTCAATAGTATCTATATAATAATATTTTTCTGCAATGAAAATTGTTAAGACTCGAGTTCGCAGCAAAATTAAAGATGATCTTCTAAAATATGTATTAGTTGTATATATTAAGCGAGCAATTGCTGAAAGCTCATAATTGATGCAATAATAAATAAATTTAGGAGGTGCTTGTTTCACGGATTGGAAAATGATACCCGAGAATCTTGTTCCCGGGAATGTTATGATGGGAATGTTATTCCCAGACATCTTTAAAAAATTCGTTTGGTTCACAAAATCAGTTCCTGAGAATCTTTTTTAATATTCCTGGGTATAATTATAATATATCTTTGGTTCAAAATGTATATTCCTGTGAATAGATAGTAAAATTCTTAAAATACCCTTCGCGGTAAAAGACATGGGTAGTTGGTAGTGGGTAATGGGTAGTGGATAGTAGCAATTCAGAGATTTCACACCAAAAATCTCATTCCTTCTATTCAGGATTCAACTTACCCACCTCTCCATCATTCCATCATGGGAATGATGGGCATATGACTTACCCAGAAATGAAACATACCCGGAAATATTTTTTTCAAATCTACTACCAAACACTGGAATGTAGATTCCGGCCCAAACATTCCCGGGAATCATTTTCCAATCCGTGAAACAAACGCACCCTTAGTATTATTAAAGAGCGAAGAATTGTATTCAAATACATTTTTGTATTAGTTGAATTTATCAAATATTGGGCTCCCGCAAGCAATAATAAATAAATTTCAGAGGCAGGAGTGGATCCAGGAATTCGTATGCGCGAGCAAGTGGTGGCTGTGGTTTGGGTGTGGAATGGGGTTTCAGAGGCAGGAGTGGATATTCAGAATTTGCAGCCGGAGAGGACGGAAAAACAGAGGAGGAAGGTGTTTAAAATATTCGGTGGTGGTGGAGGGAGGAAAGGTTCGGTGGTGATGGTGGTTGTGGGTGGCGGTAAGGGAGGAGGTAGAGTAGTTGAAGGGAGAGAATGTGGGTGCTAATATAATTTATTGGGACAAATTTTTTTCTTAAAAAAGTATTAATCTTCTTTACTTGTGATATAGCAGGTAAAAAGGTGTATTGTTCAACTTTGCACAACTTTTTTTGTGCATACTATCCCCTCTTAATTGGTATCTTAGAGATCCTAAAAGTTGAGTTGTTGGTTGTGTATCATGGGTTGCGTCTTTGTTGGGAGGCTGGTTTTCGTTATGTGGTGGTTCACACTGATTCGGCGTTAGTGCTCTCTCTTCTTCAGAATTTTCCTATGTTTCATCGGTATGCGTCCATCCTTAGCTATACTAATAGTTTCTTGCCAGGTAGAGGGTCATCATACTCTTCATGAAAGGAACGCAGTTGCAGACTTATTGGGTAAGGAAGGAGCTCGATCGGGCTTCATATTACCTGCTGGTTCACCATCACCCCCTACTAATATTGGTTCTATGTGGCTGAAGACTATAAAGACACCTTGTTCATGAGGAGCTAGCTAGCTAGCTTGTGGTGTTTTTTTGTTTTCCTTATTTAGCACTTTGTAAAATAAATGTAAGGCTAGCCTAAATGTAATTAAAATCCACGAACACCATAAACTAAACAGACAATTATTAGAACAAACTCTTATTTGTTAGTTTGTGATAATATGTTACAAATCACAGAGCTGATAATTGCCAGCTACTGTTATGCAGTACCAATTGTAAAGCATTATTTGAGTTTTGGATATGTAAAATATAATACAAAATCTCTTTATTTTTATTGTTTTTTAATTTCTCCATATTTGTTGTCCATAGCTGTTTTAAGTTTCTGTGAACATTAAGAATAACTACAAATCAGCCGACAGTGATATATGGAGACCAATGCCACTATCATTCACTAACCTTAACTCTACAAATTCAAGCTTTTCAACTATTGGATTACTTAGTGGACTACAAGAGTATTAATTAAATGCATTATATGGAGTACAATTCTAGAGATAGTGGGATATTAATTTGAACTGAGAATTAGTAATTGAAGTGTTTATAAGTAAGGATAATTTAGTAAAGTTAATTAAAAAGTCTTACAAATTTATTGCACTTAACTAACTTTAACCACTTTTCTTAATCCTAGATATTTAGGTAAAATGGACTTATAATAAGGAACGGAGGGAGTAATATTTAGTTATTTTTAATATGCTGTATTGAAATCAATTTGTAATTAGGAAGCTATTTTAATTTTGTACCAAAAAAAAAGGAAGCTATTTTAATTTATGAACTATTTTTTCCTTAATGCATAGTACAAAAAGTCTATTTCAAAATCTTTGCTGTCTTCCCACTTTAACATTTCCTGCAATTTCATTAGCAACATCTTTCCTCAGTGAGTTTGGCCATTCATGGGAATTATATTTTTAAAGTCAAGTTCCTCTCAGAGCAATAATAGATCATGTATGACAATACTGCCTATAGCACAAAGTGTTTGCTAATATGGGTTTTATTAATTATTTTAGCCTATAATACAAGTTGTTGATCGTTCAATGATTTTTAAATTTCAAATAAAAACCTTGATATTTTTCCAAGAAGATTTTTGTCTCTATGCATGGAATAAAACCCTCAACAAGGATCATAAACATTTTATTCATTAAAAATTATAGCATTAGTGACAATTTGACATAGATATAAGATTGAAATATCTTTTTAGTCCCTATAAATAAGAGTTCATTGATTTTGGTCTCTACATTTTCATTTCTTTGATTTTAGCCCTTATCAGCAAATAGGTTGGTTTTAACTCCTACCGTTGACTCCATTACAAAAATGCTGATGTAGCTAACCAAGAGACTCGAGGTCCATTGACACATCATCACTCTTACTTACATGGTTTCCTACATGAATTATTTTTATCCACCGACCCTAAACGTACGTAGGACTAAAACTAAAGGACCCCTAGCTATTTTATAGGGACTGAAAACATAAACATAAGGTCTCTCCATTTTTCATTATTCATGTTGAGTATGGCTCATGGGTAATGTTAAGGGGCAAGGGGCGAGCGAGCAAAACGAGGGGTATTGTTGTAATCTGGAACGTTATAAGTTCTATATAATGCCCGTAACATTATAACCCTAGTACTTGATGACCTAATCAATAAGGCGGAACTACAACTATTTTGTAATCGTGGACGTAGCCACACTTTTCCGAGCTGCGCGAACAATTCTCGTGTTTTTTTCTATTTTTTACGATTGTGTGTTTCTCTATCCCTTCTAATACTATTGTTGTTCTAACAATTCTTCTTACCTATCTTGTTAGCCGAACACCTTAACCCGCTCCTCCTACAAGAATCACTCTAACTAGCATCACCTTTAAAGCTCTTTTTCTTCACCTAGCAACAAAACTTATTCAAGGACCCTATTAGAATTAGGGAGATGTAACTCAACCCAAAAGCTAGCTCAAGAGTTGAGGGTTTCTTTAACCTTTATAAACACTTGTTTGGTCATATTTATAGTCAATATGAGACTTCTAACTCACCCCCTCAAAAGAGGGTTGATGCAAAAATTACGCTATTATTGGAGATGGCTTCATATTTGATGGTGAAATGGTCAGATTATGCTTGATGATGTATATACGATGAACTAATGGATAGGTTGTAGATTTTGGGAAACAAAGGTGATTTGAAGGTGGTTCTTCTTTGGCTTATGGGTGAGGAAAAAGGGGTTTGAAGGTGATGTTGGTTATGGTGGTTTTTGTGGGAGGATGTGGTGTTGAAGTTGGCTGTGGAGTTTTAAGGTGGAAGTGGAGAGGATGTGGGTGAATAAGAAGGGCTGATGTGGGTGATGAAGAAGAAGTAAAAGTGTGTTAGGGTTTGGGGGTAAAAATTTTTTAGCTTAAATTTGTATTCAATCCCTATAAAATAGGTCATTTAGTTTTAGTCCATACTTAAGGCCAGCTAAATAAAAAAGGTGCTTGCTAGGATACCACAACACTTAGTTAGGATATAATACAAGACGTGACGTGGACCAATAACATTTAAGTGGGTGTTTCTTCTTTTTCCTATATATTTTTTAAAATGAAACAAAATTTAAATACACTGTCAGATGTCGGTTTCCTATTAGTACACGTCAAATCGTGTTAGTAGTGTACCATACAATGAGGGTATGGTAGAATTCACCAATAAAAAATGTTCTTTAGGAGTCGTGTAAATAAAGTAGATGAAGTGTCAAATGACCTCATGTCCCTCAATTAGCCACATCACATTTTCTTTAACAAGAGTCAAAGTGGCATGGATTGAAACCACTTATTTATTTGCAAATAATAACTAAAACCAAAGAAATGAAAATATAGGAAGTAAAATCCAATGATCATATTTTATAATGACTCTGAACATATTTAAGCCAAGATATAATTAGCAAAAATTATTGTCAATGTCAAAATGTATAGATTTTTTTTATAGGCAAATGTTTGTTGTTAGAAATGTTAGTAAATTAATCTCTCTTCTGAGTTCGAATCCAGGACCCTTCACCCTTCATTCCACACAACCCTTATGTCCCTAGCTCTTACCACTATGTTAGATGTTTAATTAATAGTCTTACCACTAAACAGTAAAATTATATTATCACAAAAATGAGTGCACGGTAGTAATTTTCACTGTTTACTAGTAGTAGTAAATTAATCATTAATGCATGTTTAATTAATTTACTGTATTACTACCTCCGTTCATATTTATAAAAAACAAAAAAAAAATCACATAGTTTAAGAAATGTGGCTAAATTAGATAAAATGCATTAAATTTGTCAAAATTAAAATAAACTTCCAAAATTTACCCTTTGTTCTTGTATTGGAGAGTTGGAATGAGAGAGAATAATTAATGAGACTCATTTTACTAGTTAGAATTAATAAGGACATCATTGAAAAAAAAACAATTAATATAGTTCAAATTTTCGTTTGGTACTTATAAAAATGACCAAATATTTTTTTTTCTCTTTTAATTCTTATAAATAGAACCGGAGGTATAGTATTTTGTGTGGTACTTTCTTTTGAAAAGGGGAGATAACTTTTAACATCAAAACATAAGCAGAGCTTGGTAATTTGGAGAATAAAAAATTAGAAGATATATATTGATATTGACCAATGATATACATACAAATTCTTTCCTATGTAATTACAATTAAAAATATTTTCTATAATTTTGTTATTTTTCTCTTCTCATTTATTTCTGAAAACCTTAGCTGCTCCCATATCATGACTTTGGTACATTCTGTGTTTGGAAAAGTCTCCATGCAGCCAACTTTCCATCAATATTTCTTTAATTAGTTTATAATCATTTAATAAAGTTATGTACGAAGTTTTAAAGGTCAACGAAGTTTTTATGACTCAAACTTAAAGTTATTTGTTGTGGAGACCTCCCATATTTGAGCCACTTGTTGTTGTTGATTCCACGTTCCAGTTTGTTCAGTCCTGAACGTGTGGGGGTGTGTTCTATCTCACATTGGCTAGAGATAGAGCATAGATAACCTTTATAAGGGTAGTGCAAACCTCAACTCTTGAGCTAGCTTTTGTGGTTGAGTATAGGTCTCTCAATTTCTAATACGTCTGACCTAGGTCCCTCGCCGGAAAAAAATTGAAAAAACTCATCTTCTTTGTAAATCATTTGGAGTAGGTCCTTATCGGAGCCTGAAACCGGCGAGTGATGAAGTGTCACGCTGACTGGGTTAAGTGTGCTGACATGGTTTTAAAAAATAAAATAAAATAAATAACACATAATAAACCCCAAATCAAAATCAACCCCAAAAATCCTCAAATCAGAACCAACCATCGAGATTCATCTTCATGTTCCAACTTCTTCTTCCTCATCACCTCCTTCGACTTCAGCTTATTCTTCCTATTGCAGATCCTTCGACTTTCAGCTTCTTCTTCCTCATCCAGGAGCCTCTCAACGCCTACGACCCAAATGCCAGCCATCGAGCCACCATAACCCAGAAACTCACCCCCCACCTCCAGCAAGCTCAAAATCCCAGCAACCTCACCCATACCCAACAACCAAAACAAAACCCATTTCTTAATTCAAGTCCCACCACAAGCGACGAAGCTGTTCAAAATCATCAGCGACGAAGCAGATCTGGGTTGCAAATCAGGGTCACCCTTCCTTCATCACTCCCAAACTGGAACTCTGTTTAATCAGAGCAGTAAAGAGAAAGAGATACAACTTTAGGAAGAATCAGAACCAAACAGGGAGAAGAACACCACCGTTTCGCAGTAATTTCATAGAGAGAAGCCCTAATCCCAAACTCTGCTGAATTGGGTTGAAGGTGAAAGAACGAACCCATAAGCGTGAATCTGCATCAAAACATAACGGACCCAGAAGCGTTAGGTGGCACGCGTCGCCGGCGAAGCTCGATTTGAAGTGGTGGACGTGTTTCCATCTTCCTTTCTAGTCGATTTGAGTTTGTTGGCTATTGTAAGGGACATATCTGGTTTTTTTCACTTCTTCCTTTCTTTCCATGTCAGCACACTTAACTCAGTCAACGTGACACTTCATCACTCGCTGGAGTTTCGGGCTCCGGTGAGGATCTGCTCCAAATGATTTACAAAGAAGAAAAGCTTTTTCAATAATTTTTCCGGCGAGAGACCTAGGTCAGACGACGACTCAAAGACAGAGACCAATTTGAATATTAACCATAATTACTAGTATTTTTTTTTAAAGGGATAATTACTACTACATTGTTAATTCTTCATATTTTAGTTTTCTTTTAAAAATCACATATCTTCCTTTTTTTCTTGCTTACCCAGTGTGTGGCGATGATGTCTCGGTGGTTAAGGGCCTAGTGGGTCTGTTGGTCTCACCTTTTTCTTGCGTAGTAGGTTTCTTTCTTGGGTTTTGGTTGCGGTTGCGGAGCTGAAGATGATGTGCAGACGCCAGTGATGTCGTCATCGTTGGCTGGTTGCGGCTTTCTTCTGCTTTCTTTTCTTTTCTTGGGTTTCAGCACTACGACGCTTGTGGGCTTGTGGTTGTTTGAGGTGGTTGCTGGTTTACTCGACTGATTGGATCTCTGTTCGTCATGTGTCGTGCAGTTTGATAGATCCCATTTGTGGTGATTCTATCTTTGTTTTTTCGACTTGAACATGTCCCTTTCTAAGGGGTAGACGTTTAGGGGCTTTTAAAAGGTGTTTGTTCAGATGTTTTGGAGGTTTTTGTTGTAGTGACTGAGTTTTTATCGTCTCTTTATTGTCAAGGTTAATGTACCCATGTTGAGAGGAGACGTTTCTCAACATTTATTACATACATACACACATATATATATATATATATATATATATATATATCTAATAAACTTATTCTCAAATAACCATTCACAAATTTTTCTTCAATATCTAAGAACATTAAATTTTCTTTTTTTTTTATTTATCCCAAAGACAGAAAAGTTAAAGAATGCTCATTTTAAAAATATGATCAGTCATGAGAATGATCTTTTACTTCCTGAGGATGAAATTGATGGCAAAGAAAAGCAATATGAGACTTGGGATGAAGGGAGGACATGTTATGCAAAAGTGGGTATCCATCCTAGCACACTTGTTCCCACTTTATTCTTTGCATTGCTTATCTTAACATGGTATTAGAGCATATTTGATCCTAAGCATTCGTAGATCCAACTCCGCGGTGAGGGTTCGATCCCTTCTCCCGCAAAGACTAAACTACATCTTTTTCTCTCTACTTCTTCACCCTTTTCTTTCCCTAACAATGGCTTCCTAGAACCATGGTGTTACTAAGGTAGCGCTTGATGGCACTAATGTCTTCTTCGGCGACACGAGGCCACTGTCCCTCTCTCTCATTTCCTCTACTCATGGTGGCGCAAGGTCACACCCTTTTCCCCACAACAACATAGTATTGTTTGTTGCGGAGGAGGTCTTTTCTTGATAGCAACGCAAGGTCGTGCCTCTTCCTATGGTTTCAGACAACTACAATGGAAGTTACTGCCACTACCCTCTCTCAACTTATTTCTCTAGAATCTTTGTTATGGTGTTCTGAAGCTTCAAATAATTTGATTTGTATCTGTGTTGGTGAAAAAAGTTTGGTGTCTCTGAACTGTGTTGATCTTGATGGAGGTGCAGATCGGTGGTACACAATGACAATGCTTTCTATGTTTTTTCCTTTGGTTTCTCCTATTCTCTTTGGCAATGGCAATGACAATGGTGCCAATGAGAATGGAAATTAATGGCAATGGCATTAGTTTTTCATTTTTTTCTAAATGATATATGTGTAACAAGCTTATGCTAAGTTAGCTTGAGATTGAGGGGGAGTGTTAGAATATGAAAAATTTATCTCATAATATCTTAATCATTTCTTTGAGTATCTTATTTTGGTCTTATTGTAGAATAATTTAGATGTATTTGTTTCCTGATTTAACAGGAATTGGAGTATACTCATTACTATAAATATGAGAGAGTATTTTATCTTTAATCAATATCAATTATTCACAATGTAAACCATAGCTAGAGGACTTCTGTTTCTCCTATTTACTTCTTCTTCTACTCCCTATTTTCTTTGCATAGCTTATCTTAACAGTACTCATCCAAGTCTCACATCGAGCAATGTGAAATAATGAGAGTTAGGTTGAGTTTTACTCACACAACAACACTAGGTCGTTGGTTTTATTGGGCTTGGGCAGTTGAGTTTCGTTGTAAGGATTCACAATTCTGACCTTTAATTGTATTATGAGTGTTTGTAATTTGTCATTGAATTGAATTGAATTGAGAGGTTTGCGATTTTATCCTTTAAAAATTAAAATTGCACTTCGGAAATAAAATATTTTAATAAGATAATGGATTATGCAAGGTATATCGAACCACGTTACAATTGTGAGGTATTTATTTATTTGTCTATTATTTAATTTTATGTTTATTATGAGTGTATTTCTGCAAATGTGAAGATTTCATCTTGTAGCTCCGAACAAAATGTAGGATGTAATATGTTGTGGCAAAAATATTGTATATAGTTTGGACATTGGAGTACTCCCTGTACTTTTTTTCTCTTGACCACGTTATCCCCACAACTAGTAGTCATGCTTATTTAAAAAGTTATAGCGAAATTTGTTATGACACAAATTTTACACCATATAGTTACCTTCCACGATAGACACCGACCTAGCTTGCAATAGACCAATACATTTTCGGGCCCCGTTGAGTTGGGCTAGATTTGATGCGGACTACTGATTTGCCAACCCAACCCTCCAAGAGCTACGAGGCAAATGGACTAGCCCATGGGCCATAACTTTATTTAAAATAATCACTTTTATTTTTTGAAAATATTAAAGGTAAGAAATTCATTTTTTTAACATAAACACATAAAAATAAAATAATAAATAAATTTTTGTTATTACTCTGATCATTTTATTTTTATATGTATTTTAACATGTTTATAATTAATAAAAAATTAAATAAAAGAAAAACCTGAACCAACCCATCAAACACTGGTTAGGCTGAAACAGACTAATCAAATTTCGAGTCGGGTTAGGCCGAACCAAATAGATATCAAACTTGAATTTTAGGCTCAATCCATATATACTTTTGGTCGGATGGGTTGTTGACCTAGCTCATTTAATTTTTACATCTCTAGAATCAATTTTGTTCAAATCAGAAACATATATACTGGGTTGCTATTTCATCGACAATTATCAATTACGTTACGTTTAGAGCATTTCCAACAAGGGATCTTATTTTGGGGCTTAACTCACTTATTGTGGGCTTGATTGTCATATAGGATTTAAGACTATCATAATGTCCCGATGCACATTTTGCTCAAATGGTTTGAGATATTACTTTACTTTTAGTTGGACCCACAATACAATATATTAACATTATATTTTGATTCTAGTATAAGTATAGAATAAGAGAGAAACAAATATTATTTTATTTAGATCCCACTTTTGAGAGTAGCGAGCTAAGATACAGATCTTAGCTTTTGTTAAGATCTTATGCCATGTAGGATACCTTCAAAGGTAAAATCTAATAAGATCTGGATCTTATTTTAAGATCTCAATTTAAGATTTTTATTGGAGATGCTCTTAGTTAAGCCATGAGATGCAAAGGCGAAATAAAATAAAAAACTTTATTAATGTCCCACAGTATTGACTCTAGATTTAATGTTATATACTTAACAATGTATAGTTAGAATATGACGAAGCAAATAATTGGTGACATTTCGTATTCACATTGAATCAATTTAACTGTTTAAACTCCATTATATAATCAATTGAGTTACTGTTTGCAATCTGACAATTCCATCTAATTCAATCAATGCAACCAAAACAACACTGATACTCAACCACATAGCTAGCAAGAGGTTTCATAAATTAATCGCATTAAATGATAAATTGTACTTATAAAATTTAATCACACTACAATAATGAATTTGATGTAAACATCTTTTAAACGAATGTGATAGTACTTATGATATGGAGTATAATTTTTTTATTTGAAATCTGATATGGAGTAGAAAGCTCAATATCATTTTTCGTCAAAAAATAAAGCTCATCACTATTATTTAATTATAGAGTTTAATTTTGATGCACCGACGGTGTAAAGTTTTTTTACACCGTCAACCAATCAGATTTTAAGGATGTGACATGTCAATTAAAGAAATTAAATGAAGTTTCATTTAATTTCTTTAATTGACATGTCACATCCTTGAAATCTGATTGGTTGACGGTGTATCGGTGCATCAAACTTTTTCTCTTAATTAAAAGAAAGTTATGTATTTTCCATCATATAAGTTAAATGGAATCGTGAACGCATTGACCAATTTACTATACTAATAATTAAGTCACTCTTCAAAGATTTGAAACAACCAAATAAAAATGTGAACCTGGACAAGATGGCGCGATTGATTTTCTTTTAATTTTTTTTTGAAAGTGACCTTTATATTATTATTATTATGAATAATTGATCATTATTTAAAAACATATATAATCTATGTAGAATATTGTGTGATTTTTCTTTATAATTACAATTTTCAATGGCTTAGAACTTTAAGTTCAATTTCCATTTCAAAAAAAAAAACTTTAAGTTCAATTTCAATAATTATCGCAAATGAAATAGTTTAAATTAAAGTCACAAATTTTATATTTAGTTTGTGCACAGAAATAATTTAAACTTATAAATTTTCTTTTGATTTATCATTCCATTAATGACTTTTTGTTTTGGTACATATCCATTAATGACTTTTTTTTGGTTTTGACCAAGGTATTCCACAGCCGACAGCCGTGAGACTAATCCCTCGCCCCACGATCAGCGCACTAAGCGGTAGTGGGCTGACTACAAAAGCAAATATAGTTGTTCTGAAAAACTAAAAAAATTATTAATTTTAAAATATTTGTTAAATATTGAAATTGCAGAAACTAATTAAATGAGCTAGCTAAGTAGCTATCTCTCTCAAGTGATCAATCTCAGTTATTGGAGGCTGCTTCATAGACGTTACTAACCATCATTGTCACCGACACAGATGTGCACAACATGGAAAAGCATGACTGGTATAGTAGTGACGAGAAGTGAAAAATATGGAAATTGGGGATATAAATAATTTTTATTACGTTAGAGATATAATACTCATTCTGAGTTTTACTAAAGAGGTTAAGTTTTTAAGATAATTAGTTTAAAATAAATTGTAGATAGCGTCCTTGTTGTCAATCTCTAGAGATATCTCTTAATTTCTTATGAGATTACGATATCACGTACCAAAAACGAAACTAGAGGGGGGTAATAACTGTTTTTTCAAATCTCGGCTGATATCTCGAGATATCTCTTAATCTCGTGTAATATCGCGAGATTACGAGATTAGCTTGTTTTGTTAAAAATGTCAAAAAATGTTTTGTCTAAGGCTATTTCAGTCATTTAACCCACAAATTTTAGGGTTTTCACTCATCTCTATCGTTCTTGCAACTCAACTTTGTCGTTCTTTCCACTTCTTCTCTCATCTCTGCGTGCGCAACCTTCACTCATCCTCTCGCGCGACCACCAGCGCAACTTCCTCCTCCTTTGACCCGGCTTCCTCTTCCTTTTGATGAAATTCAATCTGATGATGAATGGATAACTAAAGAGGTAGATGTAGAGGAGAATGGTATTGATGGTCATGATGATATTGTGAACATCATTGAATTAGTTCAAGACAACATTGAGAATTTGGTTCTTGATCCTAATGCTGGAGGGTCTAATTAGTCTATCTCAAATGAGGAAGAACTTGATGGTGATGATGGAGATGATGATTCTAGTTGTTCTAAATTCGACGGTGTTGTAGGATTTTAAATTTGGATGACTAGTGACTTATTTGTTCTTGTTTTAAGTTTATCATAACTTGTATTGATGTTTTGTTTACTTGTTATGACTTATGTATCTTAGGTTTGGATATTTGGTAATTTTATGCATTATTTTAATTGTCATTGTTGGATAATTTAGATAATTTTTAGTACTATTAGTGTGACTTAATTATTATTATAGTCTTAAAAGTATTATTTTTGCATAAGTTAATCTCTTACGAGATTACCTCCCCTTCACAAGATTAGGTAATCTCTAGAGATTGACCACCATGGATAGCGCCACTATAGAAAATGTATTCTTCTAGCAAAGTTGTGGATGTCATCCTTGACCTTAATCTCCGCTTACAATACACTTATACAACATATATATTTTGTACGAGGTGTTTTTTTGCCGTAAAAAATTGTGCACTAAGAAAAAAATATAAGATTATGATGGTCTAAAATTTGGCACAAATTTCAACGTATGTTTTTATACACGAAATTTGTGGTAATTAATTTCATTCTGTCATAGTCATGTTTTATATTATTTTTTATTTTGTAGCTTGTGACGGTTAAAAACTACTACAAAACATGTGTGCTAGATAGGTGTCCACGACACTAACGTTCAAATAGTGAGATCGTAAGAAAATCTTGCAACATATATAATATTATCTCTTTAAAGACCTGCTCTTCTAACCAACGGCAAATATGACCTTTCACCCCACAAACAAGAGGAAATGCTACCTTTTTACATTGTGTTCCATCATAATTACTCAACATTTTGGTAATCACGTCGAATCAATTCCCTCCAATTAAAAAGAGGAACTTCCAAACAGTCATTATATTACATGATAAGACGTGACGCTTCTCATTCTAAGGACCTTGGACGACCCGCCCATTCAAAAATACAGACGCTTTTGGTCATATTGAACTATCCATGTTAACCCCAAACAATAGACTTCAAATCTATCATGCTCATCCCAAATCACATATATACGACCCTTTTCTAACCTCGAAGCTAAACAAGGTTGAATCATCCTAATCACTTCAGAAGAGAGACTAACTTGGCAGCCGAAGTGTCCTCATGCCTAGAATACTTGGGGAGTTGGGGAAACTGTTATTGAGTAACATGATAGGCTCCTGGCCAAATCAGAGAGCTAGGTACCTCGTAATTAAGGGATTATGATCACCCGTCATTGTGTTTTTTTGAAAAAGATCACCAATTAATCATGGTAATTCTTACCTTATTATATCGCACACACTTGCATGATTCTCTTCGTGTTTACAACAATTCTGAGTATAAATAATTAAATATTAGAATGAGAGACATCTCTTAGATATTTACTTTTTTCTTCCCTAATCATTATTCTCTCTCAACTTTACTGATTTGAACGTTAGAGATCTCTTACATATATCCACCTTTGATGCCCTCGATCATTGTATTGAATACAAGAAGAAGGAGAGACAAGCCAGACGCGCGAACCTTCCCTTCCAAAAGATAACAAGCTTTGATTATAGTCACTCATTCAGGTTGGATACTTTTACACCCGAACATGAGTCAACACTGGGAATTAATTTTTTCTAAGTTGTGAGTACGCAAGTGGTGCATTTAGAAAGTGGATGATCAAAACCGAATTGTGGAAATTTTGCAGGACCAAAAAACACGTTTAAGTTAATATTACTATTTTTTTTTTTTAAGTTAATATTACTATCTATTATTTGATCCAAGTGCATGCGCTTGGTAAAGCGATGGTGGTCCAAATCCTACTCCCCTACGTTTATTCATTACTATTAATCACGCACGTCCAAAATGTATTGGTTCTCCACAAGGATGAACTATAACAAATAAAACGTATGAATAGGAGTTGATTTCTTAGTTTCCTGGCATTTAAAGCACAGAAAAGAGTTTGGTAAGAAAATTGAATGGAGGAATCATTGAAGAGACTTCAAGGTGTTTAAGAACATTGCCTTTTCATCCACATCTCTCCCGTATCCATTTCAATCCATTTCATATTAATTTCAATTTCATTCTAAATATGAACCCTATGCATATCATTCCAAGGGATTGAAACATGAGATTGTTATGGTATATGAAATGCGTGTCCAATGCACCAAACCAGGGAACAAATAAACAAACTTGTGTAGAATTAAATAACTAGAAGACATTGATTAGTGCTTTAAATATATTTCCTCTCAAGGTGGTTTAGGAAAAGTACTTCATCATAAATTATGATTCATAATTGATAATAATTTAAAAGAGCTAGTACGACTTAGTTTTTTTTTTACAATGGAATAAGACAATAAGTAATACTCCCTCCATTCCACAATTCCACAAAGATTGTTGTTTTGAATCTTCTTTCAATATTTTAAAATGTTTGTTGTTAAAAAATCAATGCATTTAATTTTTTCCTATTTTTTTACATATACCCTCATTTAATAAATTTTTTCTCATTTATCACATCTTATATCAACCAACTAGAACTATTCTCTGTTAACTACATTCTTCTCTATCCAAGTAGAATTTAATTGTTGCACATAATACTTGTAAAATTAAATAAGGGTACTGTAGTAATATTATACTATCAATAATTGTCATCTTAGTCTTTGTGTCACTTAAACAACAATCTTTGTGAAACAAAGGGAGTAGTTAGTTTAATATCAACTCCAAACCCCCTTTGATTTCTTTATTTCCTAAAAAAATGAACCCTATGCATTTTTTATAACAGGACCACCGCTTTATTTCGACTGTCGCCGTTAATGCTTCTTCGTGGCCTTTGAGCCGCCACCGCTTATCCCTCTTCCACCTATATGTTCCTGTTCCCAACTCTATTTCTATTCGAGTCTCTGTTCTTATGTTTATTTATAGGTTCTCAACAAATCAAACAATAGCACATGTGGAAGAAGTTTGTTGCACTCGAAGTATGCATGGGTTTTGGAACCCGGATAACACATCAACCTTTGGATTTCTAGGCTGTGATGACAATGACTCTTGCTTTGTTCTCATTGTATGGGAGATATATGTTCGAGTTAGAGCGTGGGTGGTCCTTCGGTGGTTAATACTGCTGAAGTTGGCCATGAAGTTGTTGTCACGCCTAAAATTGGGGTACGTTTCGTCCATATATTGTTTTCTAGGTTGTGATGATAATGGTTTTTGCTATGATCTTGTTGTATGCTATGTCGGTTCGACTGAATTAGAGCATATGTGTGGCACGGGTGGTTGAGGAAGAGGTCGATGATGTGCTGCAGTTTCCCCCCAAGGTCGTTGTTATCACTCCTGAAACTATGGCTAGGTGTTGGTAGGTCTTGCATTTTTGCGTTTCTTTGTTTTTTTCTTTGGTAGGGATCTTTGTTATCATGCATGGCATGGTATATGTTTTTTTTTTTGTTTTTTTGCTTGTTTTGTTGGTGTGAGGCCCTAAATTTTAATTATATAATTAAATAAATAAATTCCTATTTACGATTAGGTTCGATGTATCGTGAAGGAAACCTGAACGAGTGTTCACTGATTTTGATGACTTAATGAAAGAGAAAGTTCAGGAAATGACTAAGAATAGTACTATAGTCGCTATAGGTTATAGCACGAGCCTTATTCACTTCCGCCTTAGGGTGAAAGCGTTAGTAAAGGGCTAATCTGCTCTTAAAGCACTGTAGAAGCGAAATTCAAAAATCTTCATAGGAATATAAGAATTGCTCTTATTCCTTTCCATGACAAGTGTTTCAACACGAAACCCTGGATTGTACGCACGATCGATTTCAATTCTCGGAAGTTTGCCGAAACTAAGATTCTGACGACTCAAGAACCTTAAAATGAACCCTCGATGAAGACTTTTTCTATTCGCAGCTTCTAACGAAGTTTCCATACGCGATGACTTATTTCCTTCGATGTTTCCAACCTTTCTTCAAAAGGAAGTTTCTTCACCTGACGCCAACTGCAAAAAGTAGTTTTTTGGGATAAATCGATTTATACCGTTATTGAATCGATTACTTTAATTCCAAGAAACCTGTTTTGAATTATGGAATTCTGTCGCCAGATTCTGACTTATAATTCACAGAGGAATGTACAGGAAAAATCAGAATCGCGAAATTTTCATTTTCTCGCGTTTTCCATTTCCTATAAATAACATGAAAAATAAAAATCTTCGTCACCATTGCCCACCAAACCCGCGAGCTTGAAGGAGGAAGAGGGAGAAGAAGATTTTCGTCGTTTCTTGACCGATCGTCGCACTGTCAGTTGCTATACGTAGGCATTGAGGTATGGATACTACTTCTAACCTATGATCGTCAATTCTGTCGCTTTTCTACATGTCTTTCAATGCTCAAAGTTTTGAGCTTTTTGTAAAACTGTCCAAATAACTCGATTCTTCTTTCTAAACTTCATCCCTACCATTTATACATCACAAATACTCCGCCGATTCTCGTCGGATCGTCGTAGATATTCAAAACTACTCAAATACCCATTTTTATGCTGAGGTTTCGCTCTTTGAATAAAAAACTCTCGACTGAGCTTAGCGTCAGTAGGGTCATAAACGTCGTTAGTAACAACCTCATCAAATTTATTTTTCAAAATTCCAAGTTTGAATTTCTGAGCTAAAAACCTTGACCAAATTGTCCCTATTTTAGTTTTCGACCCGATAATTTTTCCGAGCTTTAATTTACCCTAGATATGACCCATGATAACCTAGGAATCAAGTTTGATCGAAGAAAAAGCGCCGGAACACATTCTTGATGTGCACGGCCAAGATCACCTCCAAGAGGGAGGAAAATTTCTCTTTTCGCGAAAACTCGTCTTCTTGTGTTAGGTTATCGTACTCTGGAGCTTATAATGCTTCGTCTAACGTTAGTGAATATTGTTTGGTTAATTTTGACTTGTTTTGGTTGAATTCTGCTATGTTTTGCTCAAAGGTTCGACAGAGGAAATCATTGGAGCTTTAGGAAAAGTAAGTGGAGAAACATTGTTGTGTAAAGCTGGAAAACCTAGAGGTGAGGGCAACTTACCTTGCTAGTTAATGACTTAGGTGTCGATAAATTTGACTTGTTTATTGTTTATGCTTATGATTGATTATGTGACCTGGAAAAGGTTTTCTGAGGCTTAGGCCGTTGTTAATCAATAGAGACGTGTGTCTCCGATTTGTGGGGATTCGACTGACATATGTGTTATTGCTTGGTTATCGTTATTGATTGATTCACATGCTACGTGCTAAGTGGCTAATCATATGATGTGTTGATATATGTGTCATGTTTTGTTGGATTGTACTAACTATGTTGTGCAATTATACATATATTTGTTATACGTCAGAGTGTAGGGAAACAGGAGAGTTATGCCATACTAGTGACGAGATTTTGGGAGAATGTTTGATGGGACGAACCGAGGTTCGGGCCCTTCTTGTTTTAATGGATCGAGACCTTCTCATGGAATCATTTGGGTTGATGGGATCTTTTAAACTTATAGAATTAGAGAATAGAAATGGAAATTATTTCACAAGGAAAATTCATAATACACTAATCAACATCCGAACACTTAAAATAACGATAACAATCTCTGAAGAAAGCTTAGGGCTTGAAAACATGTTTTGGAAAATGAGAAGTGTCGCTGAATCCAAGTTTTGGGGGAGAACCCTATGTGCTTTGGCACTTTGCTCGATTAGTAGTTTTATTGTGAGGCAATCTAAAGGATAATTCAGGAAACTATAAGTTTCTAAGTACATTGGTACTCTTTTGCTCGATGAGCAGTTTTGTTGTTTCGCTATTTAAAGGATAAGCCCCAAGTACATTGGTACTATTTTGCTCGCTGAGCCGTATTTTACCATCAAAATTGGATGAGTTAGATGACTCGAGAAGTCATCAAGGGTGATTGCACTCTTTTTATATTAATTGTCTTTTGTCACAGAATCGACATTTACCTTAGGGCATTTTTAGAGACAATATGTTAGCTAGAACACGTGACGACGTGACGGGTGAGGTCGGTACGTTGGTTGGCTAATCAGATTGCATCATTCATACATATTGAGGTTAATACATGATGGGATGTCAGACCTCGGTGAATCCCAAAATGGTCATAAGACCCGGGTTTTCACATAAGAACATTGCGTGTGGTTCTTAGTAGCAGACTGAAATGGCAGACCTGCGGGTTACGGCTGATCTGACTACATTTGTTTGGTGTAAGAGAAGCTCGATTAGAAATGGTTAAACACTAGGCCGGTGTTAGAACTGACTCGTTGGTGCCCATCTATTCCGGAGCATTTCTTGCAGCATGACATACATCTCATCATGCATTTCTTACTTGTTGATTTCATATTGTTGAATATTGTTATGTTTCTTGATAACTGGTTGAGTTTTCATTATTTATCTATTGTTATTTAATTTGAGAATATGATACTTACATGCTATGAAGCCTATTGAACCTAAGTATCTATTCCCGTATACTTTACATGTCGTTTGTAATATATATACTATTCTGTGAGTTGACCCTCGCGCTTGCTTTGTTTGTATGCTTGTGTTTGTGTGATCGTACGCCTGCTGCCAGATGTCGATGGCGGATTGGTTCACGTTGGTTCACCCTTCGGGGGGACCTGATATGAGATGTTAGACTAGGATACCTCAGCCGCATGGGTGACTGACCCCGCCAGTCACCGGGCTATTTACATGGGGAGGATCATGGAGGATCAGATCGATGAGTTTGAGCATCTGACCAAATGATTGTTATGACGTTACTCGGTGAGCTTTAACCTGCCACCCACTGTGCATTGTGGACCCAGTACTGGAGTGCCACCACCACCACCACCGTCGTCTGACGACGAGGATCCCTCTGAGGATGAGCCTGCTGGTGGAGCATCGTCTGGATCGAGCTCTCCCGCCGTCGTTGACCGTTCCGATGACGCTTCTTCTTCTAGGCCTTTTGAGCCTGAGGATGAGCCTGACACTGCTACTGCCATTCGCTTCAGGTCATCTGCTTCCTCCCGTGGTTATCGCGTGGCACCATTGATCCACGTGATCGTCAGAGTGGTGGATGCGGAGACAGGGGTGTCTAGGTTGGTGTCTCGATTTGAGAGGAGAGAGATCATAGATGTGGATAGCGAGTTGATCATTCTGGATTTTGACTCTGACGATGACTATGCCAGCGAGGAGGAGGAGGAGGAGGAGGAGTGTTGAGACACGCTTTCCCGGGTGGTTAGAGTAGGAGTATGTGTCGTAGCTCTGATTTTCATTTCTCATTTTGGGGCAGGGTAGGTCCCCGACTTATAGCTTTTTGTGTGGTTCTCTTTCATGAGGATCATATGGAGTTGGTCGGACTTAGGAGGTCTTGCAGAGGCCGTTTTGGGCTGACTTACTCTTTCTGTTAGTGGAGGTTACTCGTGACGTTGACTTTTACTTATAGCGGGGGCTGTATATATAGTGTACATTAGTTATGTTCATCGTTTTTGGGTTGAGTCTTTATTTCGATAAGTCTTTTATTTAAAACAAAACGAAAAAATATCTGTTTTTTCGCTTTATTTTGTCTTTGGGTTACTAAAGTGACCCCCAAAATCGGGGTGTTACAATTGGCGCTGTACTTTGTTCTTTGCCAAGAGAACTTTTCTCGACTCACTGTTAATTCAATAAAACTTTTGCTTTTGAAAAAATAAACATGACATTAATTAAAAGATATACATCTATTTTTTTAAATATAATCAAATATTCAATATAATTCAATCAACTAGACTATTATATTTATAACTTTATATGCATAGGTTAATTTTGATAAAAAATAATCAAATATTGATATTTCAATATGTAATTAAAATTTCAAAACTAAATTAATAATTCACTGAATTCTAATATTTCAGATCATAATTTATATTATAATTTAAAAATAAGTAATATGATATTAGATAATATAATAAGCCATGACTTTATCTTTGAAAGTATCAACATCACAATTTTTATTTTCCCTAAAAGTATTTTTGTTATTTTTCTTATAATTTTAAGACAATATGTATGATGAATTTAGAATAATGTATTAGGAATAATGATATCATTTTTTTTTTCATTTTTGACTCTTTGAGAGATGAAATGTAAATTTTAGGGACTAAAATATCGGACCCGATATTTTAAGATATAATTAGATGAGAGATGAAAAAGTAATTTTTTTTCTTTCAAGAGATTAAAGTGAGTGGCCATATATCTTTAAGGGGTCGAAATTAAATGATGGTTCATTCTTTTTTCTTTTTTACATTTGGAAAGCAAGGTTCTTTCTAGATTAATATCAACTTCCTTGTCGAATAAGTGCCAATGCATTAGAATACAATGAACACACTCTTATTTTTTAAAATATCAATACGATTCTTCAAATTGAGGTAATTGTGTTGACTTGTAAAAACAAACCAATTATAGTGTGTGTAAAAATGACACTGGTATGATCTTCATTGAACAACTCAGATTTCTTCACTTGAGTGATGGTAGAAATCTAAAATAAGTTCATTGTGATCTTCATTGCTCCAATAAGTTCATTTTCCATTTTCCCTGCATTTTTCCTTTTCTTTGGGCGTTAACAAAAGTATCGAGAAGGACTGTCCTTTAATTACACCCCTCAATGATACCCCAATTTCCTTTAATTTTGCTAAGTTAAGCATGATAGAACAAGGTCCAGTACAATAACAATGGGGGTATTCTTTCAATAGAGAGGTTGACAAACTTCCCAATAAACTTTGATTACTTCTAGCTGTACTATTTAGTTGATTTAGTGTTCATAAATGCCAAAATGACGAAGCTGCCATGGCATTTAATTCCAATCCAAAAAAGATTGGCAGAAGCACACAACACTAGCTATTACTTCTAAAGTTCTAATATACGCACTTTTGTGGTGATTTTTTTTTTTCTCTACATACTACTTGTGTGGTGATAAAAAATTGTCACAAAATTGAGTACTTGAAATTGTTTGCCACTGCTGACTATGCCCACCATTTCCAATCAAATTTAGAGGCTGGCATGTGATTTAACATCATTTCCTTTGTCATTCTATGTAGGTCATAACCCGCATAAACTTTCATGCTAATCCTATTACTTTTGCTTAAATATGTGTAAAGCTAGAAAATAGTTATTCATATATGAACAAACACGTTCAAGTACTAGTTTAACTCTATTATTTAAAATTGCATATAATTATTTAAATTCACACACATACAGACACACAACTTTATGAAAATAAATTTAGAAAGAATTCCTTTTTGTTTTTGTTTTTGTTTTTGTTTTTTTTTATTAATTCTCTGTTTGGAGAGAGAATCATACACCCCAAAACAAATGTGATTGGAAACTATAGGTACTACCTATAATACAACAACGCATTGTTGTCATTTTCAAACAGTCCCAAGTAGACCAATTGCTATAAAGCTTCCTTTTCAAGTGATGATGATCACAAAATGATAGTGAAAGTAAAGCGTTGGAAAACCATTTCTTTCCCTTCATCCTTCTCCCAAATGATTAGGCCCTTTGTCTGGCCTTTAAACTTTTCCCTGTCTTCATTAAAATACAACCGAGCCACAAATAAAAGAAAGCTGGACTAGAATAGAACTTTTCTTGTCGCTAAGACGACTCCTAAAATGACCATCAAGGACACTAAAGTTCTTTTTCTTCCTTCAGTGACGTGTGGCAGCAATTTTTGGACGCAGTGTAGGCTGCAAAGCACAAATTCGCATCGACTTGATGTTAAACAACTCGAAACTAACACTTAATGTCGGTTGTGTTGGTCGACGGTAAGTTTAGCGATAGTTAAGCTGACTCTAATGTGACGCAACAAACTAATTGTCATTACCTAGCTACACTAAATTGTAATAGTAAGCGTCGATTGTATATAGGCCGGCGGTACCACTACAAGAAAACAGGGTTTTGGCGGCGGTTAAAAGTAGGACCGACGGCGGTTAAAACCGCCGCTAAAAATAACTCCCGGCGGTTGGCCATCCGCCGGCAAGTTGAGCGTCGCGGACAAATTTACCGGCGGTTGGGTCAACCGCCACGCAATCTGCCGTTAAATAGTTTGCGGCGGTTATAACCGTCGCCAAAAGAACTGGTTTAATGCTATTAACGACGGTTTGAACCGCCGCAAAAGAACTTGAATATTTAGGGGCGCTTGTAACCGCCGCCAAGTACCTTCCTTCAACAGATGTAAACTTGGATGTTGCGGCGGTCCCAACCGCCGGTAACATAAAACAAGTTATCTATTCTTTGTAGACCTAGCGGCAGTTGCAACCGCCGGTAAAACTCCAGAAAATTAACGTTATTTTTCCTTTTTTTTTCCTTTTCCTGTTTTTTTTTAACCTGCTTTATAATTTTCGTTGCATATTAAATTAATTAACAAAGGGAAAATGTTGTGGCAAAGAAAATTCATTCAACCACCAAATATTTTTCACAATGAAGCTAAGAGTGCTTAACACAAATCCAAAATATAAGTTATGTTCCACAAAGTGAACATAACATGTTCCACTAAAAGGAAATAAACACAATGGTATTTTCCACACATGGTCTACGAAGTTCATAACATGAAAATTTCTAAATCTAAATAGTCTTTTGTGATGATGTTCCTTGATCCTCAAACATGACTAGAGGAGGAAGACGGCCTCGTTTCTCTCGGTGATTCCAAGTTAACAACCTGAAATTAAAAAGAAACTATAAGGTAAGTGAAAGCTATATATACTAGTTTTTGTGTTTAAGTTTTATGCCTTGTACCTCATTAAAATCATGTTCTATGGTGTTAAAGCCACTTAAAATAAAGCCTACATATTCTGAAAGTGGTGAGGATTGAGGAGAATTCATAGACAAAGACTAAAGGATTTCAATAGAATAGAACATATTTATCAGACTTGAAGGGTCTGTTCATTGATACCTCAACAAGATCAATCAAATAATCATTTACAAAAATTGCATGTCCAGAAAAACTTTTGCCAAAATATATCCACCAACTTCATAGCTCATATGTTCAAGTGGGGATGCAAAGACCACATATTCTATTTCAGTAACTATGTGCATATATGATGCATGTGCAATTAAGAAATTAAGTACTATTATATTGTCAACCTCAGGAGTATTCCTTGCACCACTCCTTAACTGCCTTCGTACACTAGCTCTAAATTGCCTATTCATTTATATCATGTTAGATACATGAAGGAAAAATTTAGTGATCAATCCAAATGAAAGATCAACTTACTGAAGATAGGAATCAACTGCTGGGCAGTTTGTCAACACGTGCCTGTGAGCTTGTAACTTTTCCATGTGTGTAAGGGTGTAATTAGAAGAGCTACCAACTGGCCTCCCAACATTAGGAAATAATTCAGCTGCACGTGATTGAGATTGTATATGATTAGGCTCATCATCAACACGGTGAGGTCGATTCCATCTTGTCTCAATGTTATCTAAATATCTTGAACAAAATGTAAGAATCTCTTCCATCAGGTAGCCTTCTGCAATGGAGCCCTCTGGCCTTGCTTGATTACGTACATAGGATTTTAGATGTCCTAAGTACCTATAAGTTAACCCAAAGAAACGTGATTTAATAACCATATACTTTACCAAATGAAAAACAAAAAAATATTGTAACACATTTTTACCTTTCTATCGGATACATCCATCGATAATGGACAGGACCTCCAAGCTTAATTTCTTCAACAAGATGAACAACTAAGTGAACACTCACTGTGAAGAATGAAGGAGGAAATAACATTTCCATGTGGCATAAGGTGAGGATGATTTGATCTTGCCATTTGTCTAAATCCTCCACTTTCAACACTTTACCACTTAACTTTCTGAAGAATGAGCAGAACTCCATTAATATTGTAGTAACCTCATCAGGCAATGTTGATCTCATAGCTAATGGCAATAACTGCTCCAACAATATATGAAAGTCATGGCTTTTCAGCATTCCACTCAACTTATTAGTATTCAAGTCAATGCACCTAGAAATGTTGCTCGAATAACCATCAGGCACCTCAAACTATTGTATACAACATAACTTGATAGAAAAAAAATCCATAGGTTAATAGACACAGACAGGGCTATGGTATAACGTCTTATTTACCTAGTACATTTTTTAAACGCCCGATCATCCCAAATCAAGTGGAATAGATAGATTAACTAGAACATGACTCAAAGATGTCAAATCTACAATTGTTACTTGCAAACTCAACAAGTTTATGAGCTCAGGAGAGCTTCTTTACTACTTTACATTCCCAGTTGACAAAGCATTGTACTTCAGTAGCACCATATCTGAAAACCTAAAGCTTCCTACTCACTTCAGTGAGCTAACCTTCATCATTTTCCCAGAATTGAAAAATTCATAATCAGTTAATCAAGTCATTACTACCCTAACCCATTTCATATCAGAAGCTGGATGCAAATGAAAAAGACGAGATACACAAAAGTTAAGAACATACATTGCAAAAAATTCAAGGACATACACAAAAGTTAAGAGCCTCCATATGCATATTCATATATCAGACATTGCCTATGAATTTGTAAAAGAGAGATTGGAGAAACCCTAACCTTCTCAAGTGGAACAATCAAGCTAGGGGAGTCAGTGCCTTTCCTCCTTCGTGTTAGGAGCAGATGAGAAAGCAGAATCACTATAATGGGTCTTGTTCCCCAAATTCAAAAAGAGGAGAATTAGGGATATATTTTGTGAGAGAAATCTAAGAAAATTTGAGAGAAAGAGATGCAGGACATGTGAGAAAGAGAACACACATACCAGAACCGTGAGCAAGAACTGAGAAAGAGAAGCAATTCGCGGAACTGAAAATCATTGAGCGTGAAGGTGAGCCATCACGATGAGGAAGAAGGAGCGTGAAGGTGAGTTGAGCGTGAATGAAATTTAGGGAGAACTGAGAAATTTAGGGTCACATTGAGCGTGAATGAAATTTAGGGAGGGAACTGAAAATCATTCGCGGGTTTAGGAAAATCAATTGAGGGAAATTTGGGCCGGCCCTTGGCAACCGTCGATAATAAGGAGTAATTTTACCAGTAATGTTAGCGGCGGTTGTAACCGCCGCCAATAGTACGTTTTTAAAAAAGGAGCGACGGCGGTTGGCCATCCGCCGCGAAATAGTGAGTTTTAAAAGGGACCGACGGCGGTTGGCCCAACTGCCGCAAAATTTTGGCCACTAAGTTGTTGTTTTGGTGTAGTGTACTATTACATGGTTAGCGTTATCCCTGGCCGACACTAAGGTTTGAATTATTTTCACCACCAAAAAAGATTGCAGAACACTGAAATAGTAAACTTCACTATTGGACATCCACTTAAGTTGCGGTTTTAGACCGCTACAAAGTGTCTTGGCAGTAAAAAACCGCCACAAAAGTGAGGTATCCAAGAGTGATTTGCATTGTTATGATGTTTGTGAATCATTACTATTTCACCACAACAGCACCAAAATCATTTTAAAAAATGATAATTCTAAATTCAAGCCCTTGCTTCTTTTTCAGTTGTTTCTTGACGTGAATTATTTTAATATTGAGATATGTATACATGTTCTCTATTTCTCGCTGAGTACCGGTATCAAGCTTTGTCATTGAATGTTTTGAATTCGGTCATGTGGCTTAGTAACTTGATCACTGTGATTTCTCTATTTTATGTTCCCGTTTCCCGTTAGCATATAATGGATATGTAAATGGTTGTGATCAATTAAAGACAAATAGAGAAACAACTAATTAAAAGTAAACAAGAGATGAAATTTGAGAATTTTGAATCTGAACATGAATTTGATGTTGTCATAATGAAAATAATTTGAACATATTTATAATAATTAGAAGACTTGTATAATCAATTCCAGTAATCAACAATAGCAATCGTTATGTAATATTAATCATTTAATTGTCTAATTACAAATATTATTTTGTTTTATCACATTGTTCAACATTTGATATGTCTTATTACTGAAGGCTTTTGACAATTACTCGCATCTTTTGATTGTCGGTAATTAGAATTTTTTTTTGTAGTGAGTGTTGTTGAATGTTTTATTCTTCTTGAATTTGAGCAGGTAGATTCTCTCAATCTCTTTGAGGAGCACGATTCTAGATGAATCTTTTGGCACAGAAAGTGGTTCTCGGCACCTTACGAAGGCACTCCGACACTCAAGTCAGTATATAAGCAAAGAGAGAAAAGCTCAAAGTCTTAGAGGAACCATGAGTTAGAAAAATGTTATGTAATTAAATAATCAAAGTTGTATTTATAGAGCACAATGTGACATGTAATTGAGGCTTTGGACCTTAGTGAAACCTTTTGTGGAGGACTTTCAAGATAATGGTTATGCTTGAACAGCCTTTAAATGTTTAATGATTGTGCCGACTCCATTTTCCTCGGTTGACTGGGATAAGGTAAATCTCATTTCAGTCATCGTAGTTCAATTCCTAGACGACCAATACAGTATTCACTTGGTTGTGAGTCAATTAGGGCTCCTAGGATAATATTTGGTCAGATGGTCATTTAGGCTGGTTAGAACAGTTTCACATGTGGTTGCACTTCTTTTAGGCTTTGTTTGTTAGTTTTCCTAGGAGGGGAGGCTTTTAGGAGAAAGGGAGAGAAGAGAAAGATAAAGGGGTAAGTCTTCCCCATATTTGAAAGTTTCAAATTATCCAATACTTCACAATTTGGAAAAACTAAAAAATATAACTAAATGAGGGCTTTGAAGGCTTATTGGAGGGTGTTCATAATAACCGCCAAACTTCCCTCCTTTAAAATCTCTCAAACAAAGAAAGTAGAGCTTCTCAAAAGTCTCTCACTTCCTCTCCCTACCCTTCAAAACTAAACTACAAACACAACCTTAAAAAATATTGTAATATGCACTTTGCATTTATTTAAGAGCACTTCAAAAGTGGATTTAAGGGCGTACGGTGCAATGGTGTATGGTGTCCTACACAAACATACAAACACAGATATTTGCATCAAAGTAGCTCCACAATATATTTACCCATCCCTTCATCTTTATGTATGTATTATATGGTGCACTTGGAACCATTCCAGAATTGACATCGTAGCCTTTTCATTTTCCTCTAGGTTGTTTCATGGAATATATTAATCATATATGATCCATCTTGTCACATTATTGCCTTAGTTAACTTCAAATTGGAGTTATTAACAAGATTCAACCCTTGGGATGAAGAGATTGAAGGGTCCCTCTAAGTGCACCCACTAGCAAACAAGTCAAAAGTTGTAATTAGGGTGCCTTGAGAAGAAAATAGTTTTCATTGCCTAATAAAAAGTAAACAGCTTAGGAGATAAGCCCCCTTGACTAAAGTTCCTCATGTCCCCAATTCATAACCAAACTTCATATTCAACAGCAGTATAATGTGTCCTAGTTACATCTTTAGTATGCAAAACTTAATTCACGTGATTTTACTTTATTGACTAACACTCCATCTATCTTTTTTTGATGTAAAATTCCATTTATCACTTGTTCATTTTTTTATGAAAAAAATTACAATCATAATTCACAAAGTGATTAAGGCACATCAATAATCAAACTCTTAGTCATCCATCTAAGACTCTGAGAGTTGAGAATGATGAAGTTAAAACTCAAACTTTACCCGTGGGTTTGGGGTTGAGAGAGGGGGAAAGAAGGTAGTAATTTTGTTCCTTTCAAATCCCCAGGTTTCCCTACAAAGTTTATGGATTTGTTTGATTTTCCTTATGAGTTTTTAGGTTTTAGAAACAATTTTCAGAGATAAATATTTTTATTTTTGAAAAAAAACAATTTTCAAAAGAAAACCTTATTTTTCAAAAAAAATGCTTGAACTGATGTTTTGAGAGGTTTTTTTGGGTATTTAATAGATGTCGCCAGATTTAAACTTGTGTTTTCTTCCTTGTAGACATCTAACTTGCTAACCATCCACTAGACCAAAAGATATGTCATTTAGAAACTAAAAACAAAAATACAAAACAATTATGAAATGTTACGCAATTTTAGTTGTAAATACGAAAAACATGAACTGCTTCAAATTATTTTTCTCAATAATCCCCATCAAAAGTTAATAAAAAAAAATTTGTTTTATGAAAAGTAAACAACCATACCTTGAATAACTCAGCAGCTCCTGAACATGGAATAGCGAGTGCAACGGAGGCCGCACCGTGCGTCTCCGTCGATGGTAGTTGGAATCCTCACGCCGTAAGGATGGGGTGTGCAGCTGTGGCTCGAGATGGGCATGGCAGATGGGTAACCAGAATTTCTCAGAGTTTTAATCAGGGACGTCCTTTCCTGGCAGAGGTTTTGGCACTAGAATTGGGCCTGAAGCTTGCAACGAAGAGGGGAATAAGGAAGCTGGTTTGTTGGTCAGACTGTGCTGAGCTTGTCACCCTTCTGCAAGTTGGGAGTGACATAGAAAATTTCTGGAACCGGGATGAGATCCAGCGTGTTCGTCAGCTTATGGTAGCCTTTGAGGAGATTGATTTGGTTAACATTGTTCGGGACAAGAATAATTCAGCGGATGCACTAGCTCGGGAAGCATGTAGGATCGGGACGCCATTTCAACAGTGGAATCAAGGTCGTGGAGCCTGTTATATAAAAAAGGCGGCTGGCTAAGGCCCCAGAAAAAAATTAGGCCCAAAATGGTTTTTTTTTTGTTAAAAAGGCCCCGTTGAATAGCAAACAAATATATATCATCATGTGCTTTAATGTCAGCTTTGTCGGTGTTTTTCGTTAGTGTTGTTTTCTTCTACAGGCAAGCGTGGACTTATTGGAACTACTTTGGGCTCTTATATTTGTAGAATCTTCTTGTAACACTTGGGGCTTTGTTCCTCCTTTATACTTCCTTTGAAAAAAATTGCAGAACTGAAAACTAATAATATCAAAACAAATTTGGAAGCAAAACATGCAAACTAATATATTATCATAATATAACACTACTAAGAGAAGTGTTAACAAAAAAAGTTCGCACATAAATAGAAGTATTGAATTGTATTATAAATTTTAATTATTTTTAAAATGTTTATATTGCATATAAAATTTTATTGACAATCTTTGTAACAGTTGCAACTGCTGAAAGAAGTTTCTCAAAATTAAAGTTGTTGAAATTATATTTAAGGTCAACAACGTTACAATAAAAATTAAATGATTTAACCTTTTTATTCATTAAAAGCGAAATGTTAGAATTGTTTGATTATAAAACTGATAAATGATTTTACAGCTCAAAATATAAAAAATTATATTTTATATAATATATTAAGTCTTTTTAATATTCTTGTAAGAAAAGCCTTTTAGACATTTTTACCTTTGTTTATGCGTCACTGTATTTAGACGCAATTAGCTAGTTTCTCTTTTCTGTTAATTTTCCTCTTGTAAACAAAAAAAAAAAAAAAAAACATACCTTATATCTCCTTACTCTATCACTTGTGCTAACCGCAAAGTAGGAACAAATCGTTGTTTAGCATATTCTAATTTTTGGTCTATATAAGGTGTTGAGTTTGAATCAATGGCCCAAGTTTTGAGCATTTGAGGTCTTCCTAAGTTGCTTTGTTCTGTTATTAGGCCTACCAATGAGGTCTGCTCTTAACCATGGCCCTAGTTTCTCCTCTTTAAAACACCATAAATTGGGTTCATCCTCAATCAACAAAATCATCAATGAGCCTCAAAGTTCCTCATGAGTTATGACCAATTGTACCGCAATAGTATGTAGTTAGCACTTAGCAGGAAGCCTTAATCTAGAGTGTATCCCTTTCTTATGAGTCTGCTTCTATGTCTCCATTATTACCTTGGCTTTGGGGACAAACTTTGAAATTTTTTGACTGCAAATAGGCCTGAATCAATGTTCGGACCTTGTAGGGATACATCAAAATAATAAATAATAAGAAGAAAAACAAGGAAGAGGAGGATTTTTTTTTGTCAAAGGGGCTCAGCTTCATATAGCAAGGCTAACTAGGCCCAAGCTTGATTAAAAAAAAAGTAGTCCCAAGCTAAGCATTACAATATGACAAAATAGCTTAAATTAAGTTGCTGATTGTGAGGAGAACATTACTTCATCAGTTCCTTATTATGTGTCACTTTAAGGTTTCGACACATATATTAAAAAGAGTATTAATATCATTTTTATTAAAATTACTCAATCTCTCGGTTTTCTTTGATTTTTGAAACTTAGAGCGTCATAATAATAATTATAGAACAATTTGTTTTACAGTTGTGATATTAATGCAATTTTAAAAGTAAAAAAATTTCAAAAAAGTTTGTGAAAAATTGTTACATTTGATGGGTATGAGATGAGATTAGATTTTATAGAGGCGGGAAATTGAGATTTTTATTTTTTTGTTGAAATTTAATATTTTAATTAGTGAGTGTTGATATCAGCTATGTGACTCGAAAGATTTTATTAGATGTGCAGCGATGGAGGCAGTGGCCATCGATAAACCTAGGCGATGGTCATGGTTTGCTCTCGGGGTCGTGCGTCGATGCTTGTGAGCACTGTTGGTGAGGCAACGGTGGTGCGTTTGGCAGTGGACGAAAGCTGGAACCCAGTGGTGAGGAGGATGGGTTGCGGTAGTGTGCGGATGCGAATGGGGTATGGATTGCCTAAATTTTTTGTCATGGAGATGCTTTCATGGCTGAGGTTTTTGCAGTGGAGATGGGGCTCAAGTATAGTTGGGAACTTGGGCACAAGAGAGTGGCTTGCGCATCAAATTGTCTGCAACTAGTGGAAATCCTCAATGGTGGTGTTGAAGTTTCCACATTTTGTGCTAGGGATGCTCTTGAGAGGGTATAACTATGATGGAATGTGATATTTATGTGGCTCTTGTGCACGTTCCAAGGGAGCGGATCCAATCGGCGGACATGTTAGCTCGTCGGGCTTCCTAGGAAGGCTTGCAGAAAACTGTCTGGCGCCTTCCTCGTGCTAGTTTGGCTACTTGCATGTACCATTATTCTTTAGTCTAGTCTAGCTTTGTTTTATCCTTCCATATGTAACCATAAAAAAAGTGAGTATTACTCCCTCTGTTTCTAATTCTTTTGTTGTTTTAACTTTTGTCCTAAATTCTAAAACTTTTATTGTTTTACAAACCCAATGCATTTTTTCTCAAATTATAATTTGTTATGCAGTTTGCAAGTTTTTTTTTTTTTTTTCAAAGATGAGAATATGAGAGCTTAAATAGAATAGCAATGATAGAGTAATTAACTTAATTGGTAACAATTAAAATGTTAAGTGACTAAAGTCACTTATAAATGAAATTAGGGGACCACATGATCAATTAAGCTTTAGAAATGATTTATGAGCATGTCGACATTCAATCGACATGTGTGACTTATAGCGATCAAAATAATATGTAAAATTAAAAAAAACAAAAACTCTATTAGAAACTAACTTCCAAAATTGGAACTAATTCTGAAATATATAGTTCTTAAAATTACATTCCAAATTTTAGTTTTAATATATTTTGAATATTAATTCTTAGTAACTATTGTTGTGACTGTAAAAATAAAAAATAAAAAGACTAATGTTGTGTATTTGATAGGAAGTTAATTCCTATAAAGGAAGAACACTAAGAACCCTAAAAGCTAAGCTAAGAAAATAAAGAAGAAAGATAAAATACTTCAATTTTCTGGTTTTTTTTATAGGTAAATGATAGTTGTTAGTAATGTTAGTAAATTAGTCACCCTCAGGGTTCGAACCCTGAACCCTTCACCTTTCATCACGCACAACCCTTATGTCTCTAGCTCTTACCACTTGAGCTACCCTTGGGGACAAAACTAATTTTCTGGTTAGTTCATAATGAAAGAGAATATAATATTTATACTAAGGCTATGTTTGACATGTCATTTCAGCTAGCTTATAGCTTATTTGACTAGCTTAAAAGCTCTATAAAAATGTTTGGTGAAGGAACTTATTTCAGTAATTAACTTAAAGCTTCAAGCTATGAGCTATCCTAGGTAGCTTAAAGCTTATAGCTTATTAAATATATTATCATTTGTATCCTTATTACTTTATTAAAATTCCACCTTTAGCCTTATATGTTTTTTACTAAACCTATTTACTTATTAGTTATCACACTTGTCTCATATGTACACCGTTCTCGCACACAAATAATTACTACTTTAGAATAAAACAAATAATTTTATATTACATATTACAAATTATTTTTTTTATTCTATTTAATTTAATAAAAATATAGAAAATTAAATAAGTAAAACTTAATATTATATTTTTAAGATGATAAATAACTTGAGTGAAATTAAAATATTTGTAATAATTTTAATATTAATATCATATAGGTATTAATGTGAAAATAAAGTAATGTTAAATATATAAAAAAAAATTAACCAAGTGGGTTGATGTAGTGGTTTATCACTTCATCCTTTAAGCAAGTGGTTGGGGGTTCGAATCCCAACTCTTGCGAATAGAAAAAACTCCTTGGTCAGCCCCCTACCGCTTAGTGTGCTGACCGTGTAGCGAGAGGTCAGTCTCACGGCTGTCGCCTGTGGGGATACCTTGGACAAGACAAAAAAAAATATAAAAAAATTATACAAGTATGTCATTTTATGTCATTTTACAATTTCAACTTTTGAAAAAGCTAGTTTTACCAAACACTTCTGTCTCAGTTACATAGTTTATCAGCTTTCAGCTTTCAACTAGTTTTTCAGTTATCACCTACCTTTTCAGTTTTCGGCTAGCTTATCAGCTATGCGTACCAAACATAGCCTAACACTAAGATCAAGGTGGTCCCTACATTACCACATCCTCACAAGATATCTTTCTACTTTCTAGAGTGGATTAAAGGAAATAGCATAATAAAAAAATGTAAAATTTAATAAAGTAAGTAGTTTTATATCTAAATGGGCCTTATAGCTAATTTGGCCTTCTAGTCTTCTACCAGAATTGCAGTTAAAAACAGTCAGAAAACCAAAATCTAAGATTGATTCAGGAGTCAAGACTATTGAACTTTTACATTTCAATATTTCATCTTAGGTTGAGTCATTTCACTCTTCTAGTCTTATTTATCAATCAATTCTTTTCCTTTTAAATTTGGGGTTCATCGACCCAACGTTTAGAAGCCTGATTCTCCGGTGAAAACATAAATGAAGCAGCACCTTGGAATCCAATCCAATGTGTCAAATCTAAGCACAAACTTTCCAACTGCGTAGCAGTATCAGCCCGCCACAAATTAACGTGATTTCTTTCGTGTATTGGATCTCTGTCATTTTCAAGCACCCATTGTTTCAGCTGAGTCTCACAGAGTGGTAGCAGTAGCACCAAAATGGGCATGGAAGAGGAGGAGAAGAACAACAACAACATAGACGAAGGTGCTTCACTTCCATCAGGACCAGACGCAAAGAAGAGAAGAGTCACCTACTTCTACGAACCATCAATCGGTGATTACTACTACGGCCAAGGCCACCCGATGAAACCCCACCGTATGCGTATGGCCCACAATCTCATCGTCTATTACTCCCTCCACCGCCGCATGGAGATCAACCGCCCCTTCCCCGCCGGCCCTGATGACATCCGCCGCTTCCACTCCGACGACTACGTTGACTTCCTTGCCTCTGTCACCCCTGAGACCCTCTCTGAGCCAATCTTCGCCCGCCAGCTCAAGCGCTTCAATGTTGGTGATGACTGTCCTATCTTTGATGGTCTGTTTAATTACTGCCAGGCCTCCGCTGGTGGCTCCCTCGGCGCCGCCGTCAAGCTCAACCGCGGTGAAGCTGACATTGCTATTAATTGGGCTGGGGGCATGCACCATGCTAAGAAGTGTGAAGCTTCTGGCTTCTGTTACGTTAATGACATTGTTCTTGGTATCCTCGAGCTTCTCAAAGTTCACAGGGTACTCCTCTTCTTCACAACTTTACTATGTCTTTACTCTGTTTTTCTTTAATATTTGTATTTGTGTTTTGAATTGTTGTCTGCAAACCATGATTTAATCCATTGGATTTTTTTTTTAAATACTCAAAATCATCCTAAATCATGTTCATATACAACTTGATCATGGTTTTACTTTTGCCAAAACTCTATGGTGACAATAACAATTTATTATGTGTCCTCTATTATGTGGGAAAAGTAATTTCTGTGTTTGGTACCAAGGGGAATATAGATAGATAGAGGATTGAAATGACCAATCCATTCCAGGCTTTCATTCCGTAGTGGTATGGACCACCCTTTTCTCCCATTTTGTGTTTTCTAAGTTAGAGTCATTTATAGAATTATAGTGCGTTTCTCTTTTCCTTTAATGATCATATTTGGTGGCCAAAGGATACTCTGACATTGATCTACATTTGTTTTCATATGCCAAACATGGAAACTGACTGGAGTTGAATAAAATCTGATCCAACTCCTAACCTAATGAGACTGTGGTCCATGCCCATTTCCTTTCTGATTTTGACCTTACATTCCTACAACATTTCTGCAGGACAACTATGCTTAAAGAAAACATTCTGATGGCATAATTTATTGGGAAGCTGTAATTTCATGCTTGTTTGACATATGATTAGAGTTAAGATTGGATTACTCCTTGCCACTTCTCCCTTTTAGTTTCAACTTCAACACTGCACCTTTGTATGTCCAAATTGTTAAACAAATAGTACTTTTGTAGAAAGAATAGGAAAATATTCTCTGATTAAAGCACTGCAGATCTTTGAGGCTTTATACCTCCTTGCCCTAAGGATCCAGTTTCTCACAAATACATTGATAGTATCTCTCTTATCTTCTATTATTTATAACGTACTATCGTTTCCTAATTCTCATATGTTGTCCTATTCCTAATAATCTTAATTATATTTTGGAACAATTCCGTTCTAGCTATGAAGCACAGGCACTTCTCCTTCTCGAGGTGTCCGTTGGGCACTATTTTGACACTAACACTTGTATGACATGTGTGAGACGCTACTCATCAGGTGACCTATGAAAAATTAATTTCTATCAGCTTGGACACTTAGCCGACGCAACTTAAACACGTGTATCCCTCACTATAAACTGCCGAACTGGAATGCTTGTGTGTTAAGATTTCTGTTGAACTCAACGTGGATCCACATTGAAGTTAATGTGGCAAAACCCTAGTTCTTTGATCCACATTAACTTCAACGTGGAAAATTCCAGTTTCTCTATTGATGGCTTGAGATAACATACACTTAAGCCTGGTCCATTTGTCCCAACTTTCTCACAAATACATTTTAAATTTCACTCTCTTATCTTCAATTGTTTATAAAGCTATCTTTTCCTAGTTCTTCTATTTCATCCTATTTCTAATAATCCTAATTTCGCAGTAGAATGGTTCTTTTCTAATTACTATACTTAAAAATATCTACTTCTAATAACTCTGATATGTTTCTCTTCTAATTACTATATTTAACGATATGTACTACTAATAATTCTGTTCTAGACTTATTCTCTCCTAATTGCTATAGTTAACAATATCGTCAACTATTCACTCAACCTTTTTCTCCTTCTATATACATTCCTAATAAACCTCTAACTGGCAAACACTCAAGACCATTTTCAGTTGTTCTTCTGTATGTAAAACAAATTTTTGTTTCTACTTACTATTGCTTGCAATATGAGTTCTTGTTCTGTTCTGTATATCATGTGTTTTCTTCCTTTTATTAAATTATTGTTCTTACCATCTGACCTGTTACTGGGCAGCGTGTGCTGTACATTGACATTGATGTTCACCATGGTGATGGTGTCGAGGAGGCCTTTTACACAACTGATAGAGTGATGACAGTATCTTTCCACAAGTTTGGGGACTTTTTCCCTGGCACTGGACACATTAAAGACATTGGAGTGGGCTCAGGAAAGCATTATGCTATCAATTGCCCATTAAATGATGGAATGGATGATGAAAGTTTTCGTGGTCTGTTTCGAACCATCATTCAAAAAGTCATGGAGGTTTACCAACCAGAAGCAGTTGTTCTTCAATGTGGAGCTGATTCATTGTCTGGTGATAGGTTGGGTTTCTTCAACTTGTCAGTGAAAGGGCATGCAGATTGTCTTCGTTTCGTTAGATCTTTCAATGTTCCTCTCATGGTCGTGGGTGGTGGAGGATATACAATTCGGAATGTCGCTCGCTGTTGGTGTTATGAGGTCACTTTCTTTCTCTTCTTGGGCAGGATTAAATGTGATTTGGTACTCCTACTTTTAATGTTTCTTATATAGTCACATGCTATTTCTTTGTTTAGACGGCAGTAGCAGTAGGAGTGGAGCCTGATAATAAGTTGCCCTATAATGAATAGGCTTAATCCTCAAATTGGTCCCTGTCTTTGAGTCGCCGTCTGATCTAAGTCCCTCATCGGAAAAATTTGTGCAAAAGGTCCTCATTATTGCAAAACGTATGGAGCGAGTCCTCGCCGGAGCCCGGAGCTCCGGCGAGTGATTAAATGGCACGCTGACTGGATTAATGAAGTTGACGTGGAATTAAAAAAATAAAATAAAATAAAAAATAAATTACACATAAGAAATTTTAATTTAATTAATAAAAATAAAATCAATTAACAAAATTAACCCTAATTTAATTTTAAAAAAAAATTCCTCCCAAATTAATCCAATTTCCCCAAAATTAACCTCAATTCTAAATCACCGATTCAGAATCTTGATCCCATTATCTCATAATCAACTACATTCATCTCATTATCTCATCATCTTTATCCCATCATCTTTATCACATTCAAAATCTTGAAATAAACTCATGTGGGGTGGCAACACAGGTACAGTACTAAGACAATAAAAAGAAGAAAGAAAGCATAGAAGACAGAGAGTTACAAAACAAAGAAACAAACAACCACAATTCAAAGGCTGGAACGAACACAGCATCAGCACCCCTTGGAACCTCCCACCGAGCTCAAAACACATACACGAAGCACTGTTAATTTAATAAAGAGAAAAAATGGTATGAACAAAACCCACAATCTTCACAATAACAAACCCAAAAGAAAGCAAATCCACAACCTTGTAGGGAGGGATCTGCATAGCCATGGAAACCAGCGTTACCATCATCGTCTTCCCTGGATCTGTGCGCCACCGCCGCCTCCTCTTTGCGGTGTCGTCATTCATCCTCACCTTCATGAGGATCAAGAGCTGCAACCTCTCTTTTCCCTCTCTCGGGAGTGGAACCTGAAGCTCCTGCAATACCGTCTCGCGTCCTGGTCCGTTGCAGAATTTCTCCTCTTCCCTTCACAACGTTGAGCTTTTTCAGAGCGTCAAAAGCGAGCTTTTGGGTCCCTTTCATCTTTATCTAAGTCGCAGATCTGGAAGGGCAAGGCTCTTGGATGGAAGCCCAGGGTTTGGTTCACCCTTTCATCACCCCCAAATTGAATCGAGTCTTCCTCTGTTGATTTCGACCTTGAGAAAGCGGTTAGGATTCGATTGAAACTGAGTTCGATTGTTGTTGTTGTTGGGTTAGATTGTATGTCCATGAGGAAGTTGAGATGAGAGGATCTGAATGAGGGGCTTCTGGAAAATTTCTGGAAATGAGTTTCTGGAGTGAGAACGTTCCAGATTACTAGATTAGGGATTTTTTATCTGGGAAAAAAAGTTGTTGTTTTTAATTATAGTTAATGAGTTTTTGTTTTTTTAGCTTTAATAAATTTATGGTGAAATTGGGTTTTTAAATTAATTTTGGGCTTTTAAATTAATTTATTTTCCTGATGTGTAATTTTTATTTTTATTTTAAAATCCATGTCAGCACACTTAGCCCAGTCAGCGTGCCATTTCATCCCTCGCCGGAGCTCCGGTCTCCGGCGAGGACTTGCTCCATACGTTTTGCAATGATGAGGACCTTTTGCACAAATTTTTCCGGTGAGGGACTTAGATCAGACGGCGACTCAAAGACAAGGACCAATTTGAGGATTAAGCCTAATGAATATTATGAGTATTTTGGCCCAGATTATACTCTTCATGTCGATCCAAGCAACATGGAGAACCTAAACACACCCGAGGACATGGAAAGAATAAGGTGCTTTTACTATTAACTTATTTTTGTTTGGTTAAAATTGTTTATTCTAATTTGTACTTTATTTTTTTTATTTATATCATAAAATAACAGTCATAAATAGTTGTTAATGTAATTACTCCAATGTGTAGTTCTTTTGATTGGCTGCATTTTGCTCAAACCATGATGTGCAACCATATGTTCCAACATATGGAGCAACATGGTGGAATTTCATATGTTGTTGGTTCAGTTGTTAAAGTCAAGTTTGTTGTGAGGTTGCTGATTGTATGGGATTCAGAAGATTTATTCTATGCTGTGCGTTTTATCTTCTGAAGGCGTGTTTGTTTTAATCTTGGCTGAAGTAACAAGATTGATAACGTGTGAACCAAGTCTATCTCAAAGTTTGAATTCTGTTTTACTTGGTTCTGTTATTTTATTCTGGTAAGATTTGATTCCTTGAAGATTCTTTCCAAGAAGCGTGTTAGTGGACTCTATGACGTTCAGCCCATTGAAGATCCAAGCCTCAAGTGAACGTCTATATAAAGGAACTTATAAACCCTAGCTGGATACGGATTCAGAGTGCTACATACTGATCTTAGGGTTTTTATTTGTGAGTCCTCTTGTGAGTTTTGTACCAACTTAGTGCTTTCGTTCATCAAAGTACTAAGTTGATTTGTTTAGTTGAGTTGTAATCTCATCAAACTTGTTTATTGATAAACATGACTTGATCGCTGTGGCAGTGGTCATTAGGGGTTAGAGAAAGTTTTCTCATAGCTTAGAGGAGAAGGGCTAAGCTAGATTCACTTGTGTAATAGTGGTGGACATAAAAAAGGCTCTATACTAAGGGGGAGTACTTAGGTATAGGAGGGACTTTCATGTGACCTGTGAGCTATTATTTGATAGTGAATTGACTCCTGGATTGGTATCCTCCAGACGTAGGTGATGTTCACCGAACTGGGTTAACAACTTCTTGTGTTTGTCTGTTTAACTGTTTGTTTATTTTTAATACTCTGATTGTGTTTTGTTGTGCTACACATTGTTGCAACATTGTGCATCACATCTGTCCTAGGTGAATACGAATTTCAATTGACATCAGAGCAGGCACCCTGTTCTGGTTGGGTGAGCTCCAGGGAAGACAGATTCGGTTCAAATGGACAACTCAAAGGAAGGTGGCTCTGTGAATAGACCACCTATTCTGGATGGCACCAACTACGACTACTGGAAGGCTCGTATGATTGCGTTTCTCAAATCAATTGATAGCAAGACCTGGAAGGCTATTGTCAAAGGTTGGAAACATCCGGTGAACATACCCAAGGAAGGGTCATCTGTTGGTGAGTTGAAACCTGAGGATGAATGGAACAAAGAAGAGGATGAGGAGGCGTTGGGTAACTCTAAAGCGCTAAATGCTATATTCAATGGAGTGGATAAAAACATGTTCCGATTGATCAACACTTGCACTGTGGCAAAGGATGCTTGGGAGATTCTCAAGACTGCTCATGAGGGGACTTCCAGAGTTAGAATGTCAAGGCTTCAGATTCTAACAACTCAGTTTGAGAACTTAAAGATGAAGGAAGATGAGACCATCTCTGATTTTCATATGAGACTGCGTGATATGGCAAACTCCTCTTTTGCTTTGGGAGAACAAATGTCAGAGGAGAAGCTCGTGAGAAAGATTCTCAGATCTCTTCCTAAGAAGTTTGACATGAAAGTAACTGCTATTGAAGAAGCTCAAGACATAAGCAGTATCAAGGTGGATGAGCATATTGGATCCTTGATGACTTTTGAAATGACTCAGAATGATAGACCTGAGAAAAGAAATAAAAGCATTGCTCTTGTCTCAAGCACAGATTTAGATGATGATATGTCTGATAATGAAACTGGTGAAAGTATATCAGAAGCCATAGCTTTTCTGGGAAGAAAATTCAACAAGGTTTTGAAGAGGCTGGATAAGCGATCGAGGCCAAATGTGCAAGACAAACGGCTTGACAACTTCAAGAATCAGCAATTTCAAAGAAAAGTGAAAGATGAAGACAAGACAGGAAATGGCCGAGGGGTTCAATATCATGAATGTGAAGGTTTTGGCCACATCAGGGCTGAATGTGCCACCTATTTGAAGAAACAAAAGAAAGGGATGGTCACCACTTGGTCTGATGATGAATCTGATACAGAAGGTGAAGATGTAACAGCAAACAGAGTAACTTCATTCATGGTTAGATGTGATTCAGATGATGGGGACAGTGACAAGGAGATCTCTGATGAGGAACTTGCTGAAGCCTATAAGCTTCTCTACACTAAGTGGAAAGAAGCATGTATCTACGGTCAGCAACAAAAGAAGCAAGTCTTTGAGCTTCAAGCTGAGAAGAAGAAGCTAACTGAAGAAGTGGCCTTATTGAACTCAAAAATGGAAGGAATGACCAAGTCCATTCGCATGATGAGTAAAAGCACTGATATTCTGGATGAAATTCTTGATGTTGGAAAAAGTGCAGGTGATAAGACTGGGATAGGATTTGATTATCGTGCTGTTAACAAGGCAAGCCAGAACATGACCAAGGAACATGTGCAGATTGGAAGGCAATCAAATGTTAAAATGTGGAACCGCAGGCCCCAGCAATCAGTTACACATTCGTATGCTCAAGTCAGGAACTATCAAAATTCAACTTGGAGATGTCATTATTGTGGGAGATTTGGTCACATTAGACCATATTGCTTTAAGCTTTATGGATATCCTATACTTCAAGATGTATCACGAGAGTATGAAAAGAAAAGTCCAGGCAAAAGCAGGTGGAAGCCTAAGGTTAATGCTACTGCTCTCATTGCTCACACCTCTCTGCGTGCATCATCAAAAGAAGACTGGTACTTCGATAGTGGATGTTCCAGACACATGACAGGAGTGAAGAGTTATCTTGAGAAAATGAAACCACATGCTAAGAGCTTTGTTACTTTCGGTGATGGAGCCAAAGGAAAGATCAGAGGAATTGGAAAATTGTCTGACACAGGATCTCCAAACCTTGACGATGTTCTGTTAGTTGAAGGATTAACTGCAAACTTGATCAGCATAAGTCAACTTTGTGACCAAGGCTTGAAGGTGGTGTTCAAACAATCTGGGTGTGTTGTCAAAAATAAGAACAAGGATGTGCTAATGAGAGGAGCTAGATCAAAGGACAACTGCTACATGTGGACCTCTGAAACAACATTCTTGTCTGCTCGATGTTTGATGTCTAAGGAAGATGAAGTTAGAATCTGGCACCAAAAGTTAGGTCATCTGAATCTTAAGAGTATGAAAAGAATTGTTGCTGAGGAAGCAGTTAGAGGAATACCAAAGTTGAAAATTCAAGAAGGAAAGGTTTGTGGTGAATGTCAGATTGGGAAGCAAGTCAAAATGTCCCACCAGAAGCTACAACATCTGACTACATCAAAAGTACTCGAACTACTGCACATGGATTTGATGGGGCCAATGCAAGTGGAAAGTCTGGGAGGAAAAAGGTATGTTTTTGTCTGTGTAGATGATTTTTCCAGATTCACTTGGGTAGAATTTCTGAAGGAGAAGTCAGACACCTTTGAAGTGTTCAAAGAACTATGTCTCCAAGTGCAAAGGGAAAAAGGGAGTGGGATTGTTAAAATAAGAAGTGATCATGGAAAAGAATTTGAGAATGGTCAATTTTCTGAGTTCTGCTCCTCTGAAGGAATCAAACATGAATTCTCTGCTCCTATCACTCCTCAGCAAAACGGAGTGGTTGAAAGGAAGAACAGAACATTGCAAGAATCTGCCAGAGCTATGTTGCATGCTAAAAATCTACCATATCATTTTTGGGCTGAGGCCATCAACACTGCCTGCTATATTCACAATCGTGTCACTATTCGTCAAGGAGATACAGTCACTCAGTATGAACTATGGAAAGGGAAAAAACCTACAGTGAAGTATTTCCATGTATTTGGCAGCAAGTGTTACATTCTGTCTGATAGAGAACACAGGAGAAAACTGGATCCTAAAAGTGAAGTTGGAATATTTCTGGGGTATTCTGGAAACAGCAGAGCATACAGAGTTTATAATATTCGTACGAAAGTCATGATGGAATCCATTAATGTAGTTGTTGATGATACATCCAATGAGAGAACGGGACAAGCTCATGATGAAGATGATCTACCATATGAGTGTACAAATGTGGAACCAGATGAGCCAGCAATTCAATTCCCAAATGAACAAGAAAACACTGTCTCTCAACCGCCTTTAGCTACCAAAGAACCCTCTATTAGAGTTCAGAAGATACATCCAAAGGAAAATATCATTGGTGATCTGAATGATGGGGTTATTACAAGGTCAAGGGATCTAGTTTCTAATGCATGCTTCATATCAAAAGTAGAACCAAAGAATGTCAAAGAAGCTCTGACTAATGAGTTCTGGATTCAATCCATGCAAGAGGAACTGGGACAGTTCAAGAGGAATGAAGTGTGGGAATTGGTTCCAAGACCTGATGATGCAAATGTTGTGGGAACTAAGTGGATATTCAGGAACAAGTCTGATGAAAGTGGTAATGTGACAAGGAACAAATCTCGTCTAGTTGCTCAGGGATACTCTCAAATAGAAGGAATAGACTTTTATGAAACTTTTGCTCCTGTTGCTCGTCTTGAATCTATCAGGTTGCTGTTGGGAGTAGCATGTTTGCTGAAATTCAGATTATATCAGATGGATGTCAAGAGTGCATTCTTGAATGGTTACTTGAATGAAGAAGTCTATGTGGAACAACCTAAAGGGTTTGTAGATCCAAGCTTTCCAGATCATGTGTACAGATTGAAAAAGGCTCTGTATGGCTTAAAACAAGCACCTAGAGCATGGTATGAAAGATTAACAGAATTTCTTATCAACAATGGTTATGACAAAGGTGGCATTGACAAGACCTTGTTTGTTAAGAAAAATGGCGGTGAACTTATGGTAGCTCAAATTTATGTTGATGATATTGTGTTTGGTGGCATGTCGAACCAGATGGTGGAACAATTTGTTGAACAAATGAAATCTGAGTTTGAAATGAGTCTTGTAGGTGAATTAACTTACTTTCTGGGACTTCAGGTAAAACAGATGGAAGATACCTTATTCATCACACAAAGTAAGTATGCTAAGGGGATTGTTAAGAAGTTTGGTCTTGAGAATGCTGGTCACAAAAGAACACCTGCTGCAACTCATATCAAGCTGACAAAGGATGAGAAAGGTACTGATGTGGATCCTAGTTTATATAGAAGCATGATTGGAAGTCTTTTGTATCTCACTGCCAGCAGACCAGATATTACTTTTGCAGTTGGAGTTTGTGCTAGGTATCAAGCAGAACCAAAGACTAGTCATCTCATTCAAGTGAAAAGGATCATTAAGTATATCAGTGGTACAAGTGATTATGGCATTCTGTACTCTCACAACACTAATTCAGGGCTAACAGGTTACTGTGATGCAGATTGGGCTGGAAGTGCTGATGACAGGAAGAGCACATCAGGTGGATGTTTCTTTCTTGAAAACAATCTAATCTCTTGGTTCAGTAAAAAGCAAAATTGTGTCTCTCTCTCTACGGCAGAAGCTGAATATATAGCTGCTGGAAGCAGTTGCACTCAGTTGATGTGGATGAAACAAATGTTAAAGGAGTATAATGTGCAACAAGATGTTATGACATTGTTTTGTGACAATTTAAGTGCTATCAACATATCCAAAAATCCAATTCAGCATAGCAGAACAAAACATATTGATATTCGTCATCATTTCATCAGGAAGTTAGTTGAAGATGGTAGTGTTACTTTGGAGCATGTCTCAACTGAAAAGCAGTTAGCAGATATTTTTACCAAAGCTCTGGATGCCACACAGTTTGAAAAATTGAGACAGTTATTGGGTATCTGCTTATTTGAGGAATTATAGCAATTAAAGGGATTTTGGTGTGCCAACGGCTATTTTGTCATTACTTTTGAGGCACGCTTAATCAGGAATTTCCATTGTTTCTTGATAACCTCTCCTGCAACCTCCACTGCACAACTTCAAATCTCTGAAACTCACTCCAAAACCATCCATCCTTTTCTTGAAGACCCGTGTTTCCTTCTTTGTGTCCTCTTCACCATGAGTCAAGACTCTAGCAAGAAACTCACTCCTGAGATGAATGCTTACGGGGTAAAGGTAATGGGTTTGAAATCCAAAACCCCAAAATCTTCAAGGGTTTCAAAATCCTCTCCTCATACCTCTGAAATCGCAATTGCTCAAGGTATTCCTCAACCATCGTCTGATCCGAGCAAGAAGAAAGGGAAAAAGGCACGATCCAAGTCAGATGCGTCCAAAGCAAAGAAGAAGATGGTAACGAGAAGCTCTGAGGCTACCCAGGGAGTGAATTCCGAGGCTGAAATCAACCCAAGTACAGGTGATGATGTTGCTGATCTTCGTATCACTGAAGTGTTGGAAACTCCTCTCAAGGAAGTTTTACATGCATATGTAGATCCAATTGTTCCATCACCAAGCAACAATCAATCAAGCCACGGTGTTGATACTGATTGCAACAAGGATTCTGATCATCTTGAGGAAGAGGTAATGGTTCCCAACTCTACTTCCTTTGTTGATAAAGGTATGCATGTCGAGGGTGTTCAGGATGTCATTGAAAACTCAGAATCTGATGAGGTGTTGATCAACACCCTTGGTGCTTCTGCTTCTGTTGCTTCAAAGAGGCAAAATATGACTGTTGTTCGTAAGTACTCTACGCGTTCCTCTGGCAAGAAGTTAGGTTTGGGTTTGAGTGAGAACAAGAAGCGCAAGAAGGTCATTATTCTTGATGATGATACTCCTGTTGTACATAATGTCAAGAGAAAGGTTCACAAAGATAATGCTACTCCTGTTGTTGATGAGACTCCAACTGTGGAGTTGGATAAGTCAGACACTGGTTCTGCTGCTCGAAAGCGCAAGATTGGGAAACGAATTCCAGAAAATGTGCCTGCTGCTCCTTTAGATAACATTTCCTTTCACTCTGAAGAAAGTGTTGGTAAGTGGAAGTATGTTTATCAGCGCAGGATTGCTCAAGAGAGGGAATTGACTGGTGAGATTTTGCATTGCCAAGAAATTATGGAACTTATTGAGACTGCTGGGTTGTTGAAAACTGTTACTGAGATTGGTGGCTGCTATGACAAGTTGGCGCGAGAATTTATTGTGAATGTGACTACAAATTGCACTGAGTCTGGGCATCCTGATTTCAGGAAAGTTTTTGTGCGTGGTAGGTGTGTACATTTTTCACCTGAGATCATTAATCAGTATTTGGGAAGGAGCACTATTGCCACAAGAAATGAAGAGCTGTCCTTGAGTGCTATCACTAATGAACTCACGGCTGGTCAGGTTATGGAATGGCCTGTCAAAGGCTTGTTGTCTTCTACTCATTTGAGTGTGAAGTATGCTATCTTGAATCGCATTGGTGCTGCAAATTGGGCTCCTACCACCCACAACTCAGATATTTCTTCAGGTTTGGCAAAATTAATTTATCTGATTGGTACTAAGGTTCAGTTTGATTTTGGTGAATATGTCTTTGCTCAAACTATGAAGCATGCTGACACCTTTGCTGTCAAGCTCCCTATTGGGTTTCAGTGTTTACTTTGTGGGATTATCTTGAGTCAACATCCTCAAATTCTCCTTGTTGATGAGGTTCCTAGCAAGAAGGCTAGTCTACTCACTATTGATTACAGGCTGCTAGCTGGTGCCCATGTTTCTGATGTTGCTGGTTTGGCTGAGATGACTCAGGGGGAGGGTACTTCCTCTCAGAAGACTCCTGAGACTCATATTGCTGCGCTTATTGCGGTGTCTAAGATGCTTCAGGACACAATTACTAGTTGTACATTGAGGAAGAAGAATGTGGACACTCTCATTCTGCAGTTGACTAAAGGCAAGAGGCCTCTTGACGACAATGCTGCTGCTAATGATCAAAATGATGCTGGTACTTCTGATGATGACACTAATGCTAGTGATTAGTGTATTTGTTCATTCTTCATTCAATCTGGTTGTAATATTTTGTTGGCTTCTGCTGGCTCTCTGCACCCTTTGACAAATTCTGCTAATAAGGGGGAGAATGGTACTGTTGCTTGTGTTTGTGCTGTTGTTGCTGTTGTTGAGTGTTTTTGAGTTTCAGACTAAGTATGGTGCTCTGTTTTCCGACTCAGTAGTGTGTTCAATTCATCATATGCTGTGTGCTGTTTTGTGTTAATGGATGAGTATTGTTGTTTTTGCATTGTTTGACTTTCTGATCATGTTTTAGCAAAAATTTGCCAAAGGGGGAGATTGTAGTTCTTTTGATTGGCTGCATTTTGCTCAAACCATGATGTGCAACCATATGTTCCAACATCTGGAGCAACATGGTGGAATTTCATATGTTGTTGGTTCAGTTGTTAAAGTCAAGTTTGTTGTGAGGTTGCTGATTGTATGGGATTCAGAAGATTTATTCTATGCTGTGCGTTTTATCTTCTGAAGGCGTGTTTGTTTTAATCTTGGCTGAAGTAACAAGATTGATAACGTGTGAACCAAGTCTATCTCAAAGTTTGAATTCTGTTTTACTTGGTTCTGTTATTTTATTCTGGTAAGATTTGATTCCTTGAAGATTCTTTCCAAGAAGCGTGTTAGTGGACTCTATGACGTTCAGCCCATTGAAGATCCAAGCCTCAACTGAACGTCTATATAAAGGAACTTATAAACCCTAGCTGGATACGGATTCAGAGTGCTACATACTGATCTTAGGGTTTTTATTTGTGAGTCCTCTTGTGAGTTTTGTACCAACTTAGTGCTTTCGTTCATCAAAGTACTAAGTTGATTTGTTTAGTTGAGTTGTAATCTCATCAAACTTGTTTATTGATAAACATGACTTGATCGCTGTGGCAGTGGTCATTAGGGGTTAGAGAAAGTTTTCTCATAGCTTAGAGGAGAAGGGCCAAGCTAGATTCACTTGTGTAATAGTGGTGGACATAAAAAAGGCTCTATACTAAGGGGGAGTACTTAGGTATAGGAGGGACTTTCATGTGACCTGTGAGCTATTATTTGATAGTGAATTGACTCCTGGATTGGTATCCTCCAGACGTAGGTGATGTTCACCGAACTGGGTTAACAACTTCTTGTGTTTGTCTGTTTAACTGTTTGTTTATTTTTAATACTCTGATTGTGTTTTGTTGTGCTACACATTGTTGCAACATTGTGCATCACATCTGTCCTAGGTGAATACGAATTTCACAATGCATTTCATTTTGTTGCACCCAAGTTTCATCCCTTCTGTGAGTGCTGTTGTTTTCAGAATGTTATGAATAGTTGCACAGACAATCTATAGTTTATATCTGGAATTGCTGTTTTCATGCTGATTGTAAGAACATTGTATTGTCTTGACATAACATATCTAGCACGGCAACATACCCTTTGTTGTGAGGGAAGGGGGGAATGGTTAGTTATTGTACTTGAAATGTGGCTAATCCTTTAGATAGAGAGGAAGGTCATGATGTATTGAATGCTTTTTCTGTTCTGTCTGACATGGAGCTTCATATGTATGATCACATTTTTGAATGAGGGAAATGCTGTTCATGTTGAGAATTCAAGTGCGGAGTTGGAGTCCCACATTGGTTAAGTTTGGGTGAGGAGAAGACTTTATAAGACATGTGACCCATAAACCTAATGCCTTAAGGTTTTGGGTTAAGATGTGGTGTCGATATCTCTTGGTGTCTTTCTCCTCAGCCCATGGGCTCCCCTGTCTCCCCCAACAGTTCATTCTCATGTCATGTGTTACTTTTGCTGCTGAATATAGCTGCTACCGTTATCCTGGAGCATGCAGTGGCTTAAATGGGTTTATTTTTATTAAATTTCTAGGAACACGTTACTAGAACAGATTTCCCGACTTCCCCATGCTCCCAGTGCACCTTTTCAGACTACACCATCAACCACAGAAGCTCTAGAGGAGGTAGGCACTCAGTAACAATTGCAGTTTTCCTGCTTCTTATTTTAGTTTGATTTATTAAGTATGGATTCAGGCGGAAGAGGACATGGATAAAAGACCAAAACGACCCAAATGGAATGGTGAAGATTATGATTCAGATTACGATGAAGATGAAAAGCCTATTGCTAAGTGCTCAAACTTCACTGCCCATACGAGGTAATGGTCATATACTATTTGGAAGCTGAACAGAAATCCATGTAGTTTATCAGTCACTTTATTTAAGAGGTAAACTGTGGGTTTGTCACCCAACAGTAGTTAGTTGGAGTAGAAGTATATCAAGGATTCAAAGCTTGAAAGTATCACTTTGTGGGGAGAGCTTTACTTACCTATCTCCTACTCTGACTTGAAGATTAGTGACAGTTATCTTGGTGAGGATATCTGGTCAAAAGTTCACAAAGAATATGGGTTTGTTTAGGAGATTGTGACATTTGTGACTCCGTTTGTCCTGATAAATACTCTAGAGTCAGTTTGAGTGGAAGTTTTATCTAGTTAATGCAGCATTCTTTTGGCTGTGTGGAATGATTATACTGTTCATATGGCTCTTTTTAAGCTAAGATATATGCTCTCTTTGCTGCAGGGATGTCGCGAATGACATGGAAGAAGAGAAGCCAGAAGTGCATCCATCATCTTGATGTTGATAAAACACAGCAAGTTCTTTAAGCACAAGGTGTTTGTATTATAATGTTTAACATGAAATATTCCCTTTAAGGGGTTGTCATTGCTTTGTGTTATAAAATATAAAAGGATTCTAATCTAGAGAATGCAAATATAGTGTCCCTGATCACATTATGCCCCTTGAGGGAAAGGGATTGTAACACAGTAACAGTCAATCGAGCTATTTTTCAACACCCTAATTTGCAAGCTCACCTTAATCTCTTGCTTTCTTTTGTTTTCTTCTTATCTCGTTCTTCCGTCTTCAGTGTATACATGCCCATGTGTGTAAGCAAAATCTTCATTTTTGGGTCGAATTGGGTGGATTTGAGGGTGCACGAATAAATTAACGGTGCATAGGTGCGGCAGGCAAGTGGCCAGCAACTATCAAACACAATGGCGAGTGTAAGAGCAATGTCTTTGCAGCGGGCAAGACGGACTTTCTCTCCGGCGACGCTGTGTGGTGAGGATGCAGCACAAATACAGAGAGGAAAAGACAAGTGGGGGGGGGGGGGTGAAAGTAGAGAAGAAAAGATAAGCTGGACTCATACCCCCCCTCCCCCGCTACCATGGCAGGCATGGCTCTGCAATGAGAGATTTACCGACACTGGGGTTGCTCTGCGAGCTAAGGTTGTGGAATGGTCTTGCCCATGGATCCTGTGCCATGGAGGACAAGAATGACAATTATGCTTGACTGAGTCTTGTCAACTGAATACGAACAACACAAAAAAATGCATAGATGGAGATTGCAAATCTAGGAGAGAGGTGAGAGGGCTCTGATTTGATGGTGTGGGATTTACGACATGCAATGAATGTACTGGAAATGGTAGCTTCGCAGTTTGTATGGTGGTTCAGAGAAGAGAAGTTAAGTTTGGCCAAGGGGAACTCGCGATGGAGTAGGGATGGTGGCATGGCGCTATTTGTGGCGGTCAAAGAAATATGAAAAGAGAGGCTCAAATAGAGATAAAATAGAAATGAGAGAAATAAATGATATGATGTCTTATATATAATAAGAAAAGAAAAGATAAATAAATATAAAGAAAAAGTTAATGAAAATAAGATGAAAAAAGTGTCAATTTATCAAAATCATTACCTTACCCATTAGAGGCTCCCCTAGTCAAATTCCACAAAGCTAGGCATGTATGATGTATCCAATGATTTTGAAGAACTTTTCTTCCATGGCTTTTCTACATATTTTCTCTTCATATTTTTTTTTCTTTCATATTACACATCACATATTTCAATTCTATGTTTTTTTTTTCTTATATTGGATTAGATGTCAGTCACACTGTGCACACATTTCCCCCCCTTCCAAAACCTATATAAAAACAACACGACACAGCAATCTTCTCTAGTGCAGCCAGAAATCAAAACATAGAATGTGGACGATGCTCTCTTCTTCCCTCCAAACGCAAACATTCTTCCACAATCCAATCCCAAACCTCCAACACCAACCCACCACAACCAGAAGAATCTCCTTCATCTCCCTCAAAACCTCACAACCACCACCACCAAAATCCTCCTCTCCCCAACCCAACAAAACCCAAGAAGATGGCATCCCCGTAGAAGACGTCAAAATCCTCGCCAAGTTCAAGTCCCGACACAACTACATCCGCGTCCTCGAAGTTTCCCGAAAAGCCGACCACCCCTTCCGCGGCTCCCGCCTCCTCCTCCTCGACGCCCCCGGAAACATCCACAGCATCTCCTTCCTCTTCAAGCCGCTCACCAACACCTACTTCGACGTCTTCGCCACGCTCCCACCTCTCCTCCCGCCCGGCCCCATCGCCGTCCTCGGCTTCGGCGCAGGCTCCGCCGCACGTCTCCTCCTCGAGCTTTACCCCGACGCGGTGGTCCACGGCTGGGAGCTCGACCCCTCCGTGATCCAGGTCGCGCGGGAGTATTTCAACCTGGCAAAGCTCGAGAGGGAGCACAAGCGGAGGCTGTTTATCTACGTCGGGGACGCTCTGGCGGCGAGTGTCCCGGAGGGATTCTCCGGGATCATGGTGGATTTGTTCGCGAAGGGGAGCTTGTTACCGGAGCTTCAGGAGGTTGCGACGTGGGAGAGGCTGAGGAGCTGTTTGAGGAAAGGCGGGAGGATTATGGTGAATGTTGGAGGGAGCTGTGTGGAGGCGGAGAATCGGCTCCGGGATGGGAAGGTTGTGATGGAGGAGACGTTGAAGGCGATGAAGGTGGTGTTTGGGGAGAAGCTTTTTGTTCTTGGACTTGGGAATCGGAAGGATGATAGTTCTCTTGCTCTCACTGGGAATTTGCCTCAAGGTGATGCATGGAAGAATGCTCTTCAGCCTCCTTTGAGATATTATGTTGATTTATGGACAACATTTTCTGGGTGAACACTCTCATGATGTTGCTCGCCAAGTGTTTGTGTTTATTCCTCTGTGAAATGTATTTTTCAACCCTTGGTGTTGAAGGAAGAAGGATATGGTGATTGTAATGTAAACTACTCCAATTGTAAGCAAGGTTCATAAAGTAAAGTATGCACTTGAAGGGTATTTGAATTTTACACAATTTTGTAGGGTTTAACTAGAATCCGAGAGTTTATTTGGTGATCAAGATATAGTGTAGGATGGGAAAATTGGATAAAGAGGATAAGAGCCTATTTGGTGACATAATTAACCTTTAATTTAAATTAAATATATTATTTTTTTGGCTTAAATATGTTGGGGGCCCCTATAAAATAGGGGTCCTTTGGTTTAAGCCCCTACAAAATTTTTTCTTGGGAATAAGCCCCTAATGAGAAAATAATATATAGTGATAAGCCCCTGTCGTCAACTTCCGTTAAAAAATATATGAGTCAGCAAACGGAGCTGACGTGGACCTTTGCCACCTCATCAAGTGGGCCCACAAGCTGCTGACGTGGAAATGAGAAGAGAAATATGAAAATGCCAAATGTGGGATTTGAACACAAGACCTAGAGCATAATGGGCAACATCCTTCCCACTAGGCTACAAGCTGCATCATTAGTATAAGTGCAAAATTTAATATATATCTTATTTAAACTGAAGCTGCTAATATTTCAACCAAAAATTTAAAAATGTCCTAAGCATGATTTGAACCCAAAACATAGAGGTTCATGGAGGAGGCTCTAACCACTAAGTCAATGCCTAATTTATGCATGTATTTTTAGCGCAAAACTAAATATATATTTAAAAACAAACTGATAATGCTAAATAAATTTGATGTGGTAGTTCTAAAAATTACATTTTTAGGCTCTTATACGCTCTTATATAATGTATCAATTGGAGTTCAAAAAAATATAATGTATCAATTTGAAACAAAATAAAATATTAAATGTAAATAGAAAAACATATTTACAAAACTTTAAAACGTAAAAAAGTTAAATCTTACAAATTTATTAGAGTTCATATATTGACTTCTTTTAAGTACTAATGAGTATATATACTGAAAGAACAAAATAATAGTTTTTTATGATTTAAGTGGGGTTGAATTCTTGTTCTTTTTTTTACATAATATATATATATATATATATATATATATATATATTGTTGTGCGCATGAATAACAAAATGAGCCAGTGGCTCAATTGTAAGGACATTGAGTATGATCCTCCATGTATGGTGTTCGAATCCTGATTATGGTGTTTTTAAAAAAAATTGTCAGTTTAAATGAGATATATATATATCAAATTTTGCACTTGTATTAGAGATGCAGCTTGAAGCCTAGTGGGAAGGATGTTGCCCATTATGCTCTAGGTCTTGGGTTCAAATCCCACATTTGACATTTTCATATTTCTCTTCTCATTTCCACGTCAACAGCTTGTGGGCCCACTTGATGAGGTGGCAAAGGTCCACGTCAGCTCCGTTTGTTGACTCATATATTTTTTAACGGAAGTTGACGGCAGGGGCTTATCACTATATATTATTTTCTCATTAGGGGCTTATTCCCAAGAAAAAATTTTGTAGGGGCTTAAACCAAAGGACCCCTATTTTATAGGGGCCTCCAACATATTTAAGCCTATTTTTTTTTTAAATTATATTTTGGCATTATTAGAATTAATATTTTTGAAATTATTTCTAAATCTATATTTATAGAAAAAAATTAATTATTTTTATATAATAAATAATGTGAGAAATTAAGTTATAAAAAATTAGTAATTAATATATCGAATAAAATATAAGGTCATTAATAAATAATTGATTTTTTATTATTTTAAGTCAATTTCACTTTTACTTATTATTATTTGTAATTTGTTCACAAGTTTTTATTAATAATAAAAATTTAAATAATTTTAATATTTATTTTTAAATATGAAAAATGAAAGTTTTAAAATTATTAATTAATATATTAAATACTATAAATGTTAATAACGATGCACCAAAAAAAATGTTAATAATGACTAATTAATATTTTTTTAATGTATAGACAAAGTGAAGGTTACTTATATATATTTTGATTTTGATATTTAATAATGATCAGATTCTTCATTAACCGGGAATGCAAATTTTCAGGGAGTCCAGTTGCTGCACTTCTTTGCTTTACCACGGGCGGATATTGATATGTTTTGAGGAAATTTTCTCTTATATGTTAGTTGGAAGGATTTCCTTTTCTTGGTGAGGTGTGATCTGATTTCGGTGTTGCATTTGTGAGGCTTAGGCTATTTTTTCACCCATGAACCTGAGATCAAGGCAATAAGAAGGGCCTTAGAATTCTGTAATGAGTTTGGTTTGTGTGGGGTGATGGTAGAAAGCGATTCGTCTCTTGCGGTGGGGTGGGTGAATAAGCTTTCTTGCAGGCCTTGGAATTTACTACCAGACTTACATTCGGTTGATATGCTACGTCGTGAGGCTGGTTGTCGAGAGGTTAATCATATCTATAGGGAGGCAAATGTCCAAGCTGATTATTTGGCTAAGTCGGGGTGTGTTAGGCAAGAGGAATTATGTGTATATTGTCCCTAACATTGAGAGACTTATGCAGCAAATCTTTTTTGTTTTATTCTCAATTTATGCAGGGTCAGTTTGTCAAGGGAATGTGGAACCTTGATGCATAGGTGCTGAGTAATTCGTAGAATCACTAGTGTTGCTGCTGCTGCTAGAAGACAAACAGATAATGTTGCTATTTTTGGCTCCTGCTGTTGCTGAAATAACGAAAATGATGTTGTGGACCTGTTGATGTTGCTGTTACAAAAAAGTGATGTTGCTGCTGAGATGATTTTTACTGCTGTGGACCTGTTGTTGTTGCTGTTACGGAAAGTGATGTTGCTGTTGTTGTCAAATTAAAACTGCTGTTGCTGTTGCTGCTGAAATATGTTGTTGCTGCTGTTATAAAATAAATGTTGTTGCTGTCAAATTAAAATTGTTGTTGCTGTTGCTGCTGAAATATGCTGTTGCTGCTGTTATAAAACACATGCTGTTGCTGTCAAATTAAAATTGATGTTGCTGTTGCTGCTGAAATATGCTGTTGCTGCTGATATAAAGCAAATGATGTTGCTGTCAAATTAAAACTGCTGTTGCTTGTTGCTGCTGGTGCGAAAATGGAAGGTCTTTTACACATGCTGTTGCTGGTTTTGTTGATTAATAAGGTTGAGGTCGTAATGGATACTTGGGGATGAACCTGTTCGTGCTTGGGCTTCTAGTGGACGCCTTAGTTCTTGAGTATTTGTTTTAATGCATTCAGTTAAAGGATGTAATATCATTGAACTCAGGTACAGAATGGCTATCTCAAGGTTGTAGTACTCTTTTTCCTTGCTAGGCTTTTTTCCCATTGGGTTTTGCCTAGCAAGGTTTTAATGAGGCTCTATCTTGGGATTTCCTTTATGCCATTTTGTGGGATGGTGGTGGGTTTATTTTGTTCGGCCAACTTGTTCATAGGTCTTTCGAGTTTTCAGTTCAGGTTGTACTTGGTTCTCGCTTGGTTTGCTATTGGCTCAAGCGCTTCTATTAGTAATATCCATTTCGTTTTCAAAAAAAAAAAAAAACTACATAAACCAAAGTAACCAAGATTTTCCTTCTGTAACAAAAAAAAAACCAAGGTAACCAAGGCAAAGGTATGTCATAGACCAACGCAATGCTTATAAAAAATAGACCAACGCAATAACTCAAATTCCAAAATATAGTACCAAATATTCTAACAAATAAATGTCATAATTCCTATTTCTAGTAGCAACTCATTCATTCCACATTTTTTAGTTAAATTTTTTCTCCAATCAAATCACTCCCCCATTGTCTCAATTGTATTAATATGATCAAGATGTGTCAGGCTTTAATTTCTAAACCATTCCTCCTAGAAATGGCATCTCATAATATACTTGAGTCTGATTGAGTCTGATGCGGATCCTTCTCATCCAAGTAACACATATATAAACCTCATACATCTAGCACATACACCTAGGACACTGGTAAATATACCCCATTTTCGATTGTGATATCTTGGTTTATCTATCGATGGAACATCAACTTCAATGTGTGTTCTGTCTAGTGGTCCAAAGACAATTAACAATGAAGTCGTATATTAAACATAATAGGATAACACCACACCTTAAACAATTTCCATCTTTCATCTAAGCAATCTTCGAAGAGATGATTTGGTGTTGTAAAAAGTGACTCGTGCATTGTGCGATGCTATTCAACTTGTTATCTACTAACTATTTCTCCAGACAACTTAAATAGAAACATTATGACACAATTCTTTGACTGATGTGTCAATATGTGTAGAAACATAGCCACTTGTTCCTCGACATGGGCTAATCCACCATCTTTCAATTTACCTTTACTACGAATAAGGACACATAATAAATTAAAGGATCTAATCTACATGTGAAGTTGATAAATACATGTCACATCATCTCTGTTGATCAATCTTTGTAATATCTCTCCTGTAAAACCTTATACACTATTGGGTGTTGCCTAAGACAATTATTCTGACAAAACCATTGTGCATAACAACTGACTGCCTTCTAAAAAAACATTGCTTCTGTGATCAAGTATGTTAGCGCTCGATGTTGATTTTGATTCATATTTATCCCTGTTATCAAGACATCAATTATTCTTAACCTTCTAGAAAGAACAAGTATAAACATGGCATACGTAAACATGGGGACTCACGGTAACAACACGAGTCTTTTCATCATGTTTTGTCCCCACTCACTTGCTTCCCGAGAAAACTTTCCAGAAGATCACCCATCTCAATATTACTGCAAGGCAAGCACACTTAACCTTGAATTTTTTATGAGCTGGGCTCTCGAAAACATAGGGACTCACGGTAACAACACGATTCTATCCATCACGTTTTCTCCTCACTCACGTGCTTCCTGAGAAAAATTCTCAAAGAAGGTCACTCATCCCAATATTACTGCAAGGCAATCACACTTAACCTTGGATTTTTTATGAGCTGGACTCTCGAAAAGAAGATGCATCTTGTTGTTATGAGTAACACCAATCAAATCTTGTATGCTCTCCTCAACTGTATAGGCTATACATATACAGTCTCGAAACACCTCTTGTTCGGATGCAAGATCGGTTCATTCATCTGTCCCTCTGTCTAGAAGTCTTCCAGAAGTCGCTCCTTGTCTGTGCATCGCTGCACCGATAATCACTCCTCACCCTCAATGGTCGTGATGTTATTTGCGAGGATGAACACGATGGTCAATGGAGGCTGTTGTGGCATGAAGTTAGAGGAAGTCTCACGAAGGGGAGATGAGAACTAGGGTAAAGGATATTTTTTAATTAAACAAGTAGGATATGATAAGACAAAATGATAAGTTATCTCATCTAACTGGGCCAACAAACACTAGATTAAAACATAATATGTTAAGTATCATATTCTATCCTAACCACCAAACGAACCCTTAATTTTTCCGAATTAACATATCAAAAAATGAAAAATGAAGGATAAAGAAATTTGTGAATTTTCAAGGTCAATATCAATCTTATCGTGATTTTGTCAAATATTATAATTTTCTACTAAATTTGCATAAATATAGAAAATTGAAATTGTCTTGGTAATCAATTTATACATGGCATTGAGATGTTATTTCGACCGACTAAATCACAATAGTAACAATTAATTACATCTCAGTTATTGACTTGGTAGCATGAAGAAGATATTGCTCTCTTTTATAAATTGTCGGCCTACTGATTATAAAAATTACAGAAATAACAACATTTGGATCCATAAAAGGAATAATTTCATACTATTATGAAATTATAAAAAAGGTAGGACATTACAATATAAGGATGTTAGAAGAAATATATGTTTATCTTTGTATCCTAAGGTTGAGTTAGATATTTTTGACCGAGTTTAGCCTGACAAAACTTTTTCAAGTCATAAAGTAACACTATATTTCAACCAAAAAGAGTAAGGATGCTGATGGCATGAAACAACGATGACTTGAACAATGATAATTAGGAGGTTCGGGTTCATGAGGGGAAGGAGGAGTTCATGTAGAAGTGCTTTGCGGCATAACAAATAATTTGGATGAGTTGCATCCACATAACCAATTGTTCAAGAATTTGGTCCCGTATATGACTAGAAAACGTGAACAGAGGAAAAAAGTAGGCCGGCTGGTTGAGGTGGTTATAGATTTTCAACCTTTTCAAACGAGATTGCCAAAACGGTATTCTTGGATAGTTGAAATCGTTGGTGTTTGATGCTTATGATGGTATGACATATCGTAAAAAACATTTGATGATTTTCAACACCAAGATGATAGTCAATAGAGAAATAAATGTGGTGAAGTGCAAAATATTTTTGGCAACTTATACGAAGTCTATTATGACGTGATTAACGACACATCCTCCATAGTTGATTAACAATGTCTTAGTATTTTCTCGAAAATTCTTAGCCCAAATTTCGGCCAACCAAACCTGAAAGGTGATGCCAAGAAGCTCATTTTATATCAAGAAAAAAACGGGAGAAGAATAATATACGTCGCTCAATCTACGCGAGTCAAGTCCTCGATACATGTTAAAGTTTTCACGTCTAGCCATTCGTCCAACAGCTAATATGGGTCACAATTATAACTGTTGGACCACAAGGTCGTAGGTTACAATACATATAATCTCTGCATGTCTAAGAAGAAGATTGAAGAGCTTATCAAAGCTGGGAACCTTTAGAGATTTGCAACGCGAGAACAACACTCGAGCTGCAAATATGATTCTCATAATCATAAAAAAGAAATACTGAACCGAGTGACAAAATTCACACCAACAACCAATCTCATTATCCATTAAAAGTTCATACAATGTACCTTGTAAATATTAATAACAGTTTTTATTTTGAGAACAACTAGTGGTTTTTACCCGTGCGTTGCACGTCAAATTAACGCACAGTGAATTTTGCTTTATTTTTTTTATGGTACATTGGAAAGAAATTTATTATTTAAGTACGTAATAAATATGTATAACAAAATTGATATACTAAAATCAATATTTGCAATTTTTTTAGCCGTAAGAATTAAGAAACTAAAAAAATATAAGCACTAAAAAAAACCACAACAAATATCACACAATCTCCAAAATTTCACAAACTTTTATATAGTTTACACCTAACTACCTAAGACTATTTTAAAAATTATGAAAAATATACCTAAATTATATGAAAATTTATTTTTTATTAGATTTAAGAAAGTTTTTTTTTTTAATTTTTCCTTCCCGTAGAAGTTTTACCCCTGTAATTTGTATAAAATAAAATGAAAGTGAACTATATTTCTATGTAGTGCAAAATTAACGTAAAACTATATTATAAATTGATGAAATCTTATTAAAAAAAAAATTATATTAATTTTTATGTAGAATTACCTTCATGTAAAATATTTCTCCCAGTGCTCGTAGGATAGCTCAAGTGGTAGGAGTTGGAAGACATATGGGTTGGGTAAGGAAGGTCCATGGATCGATTCCTGGCGGGTGCAATTTATCTTTTCGATGTACAAAAAAAATTTATCCTAGTGAGAGCTTTTAATCTTGTAATTTAAATATAAATAATATAGGTTATATAAATATTATTGTTTTCTAATCGCGGCCAGACATTTCTATACACACACATATATATTCTCTTAAATTTTTAAAAAATAATAAATATAATATTAAAGTAATTTCTTGTAAATGATAGTTCTGTGTTATGATTTTTATTAACTTATTTTAATCTAATCATATTAATTTAGATATTTATAACTTCGATAATAATAATATATTATTGTTAAAAGTGAAATGAAAAAATTGAAAGTAGACTTTTAAATGCGTTGAGAAATGAGAATATATAAAAATAGTTTGAGGTGTTAGTGATATTGAGATGAAAGTGCAGATAACCTGCCAACTTCTACAGAAAAACTTGGAAAAATAAAAAAAAAAATAGGCATGTTAATTACTTTGGAAAAATCAAAACCTTTGGAAAAACACTTTTCATTACTTTCTTTTAAAACAATTCTTAATAAGATTTTTTGCTATAGAGAACAATAGGCGTATTAATTAGAGCAAGTGAGTGTTAAAATAATCATAACTGTAAAAGCATGTCTAATACACGAGGGTTATTGTTACATGGGAATCTCACAGAAATAGCAGGCAAATAAGCAGAACAGAGGTCTTTTTAGGCTATGATGTCTTCAAGCTTTATGCTCCTATCTTCCAAGTCCTGGAACTTGATATCCTTCATGAAATAACGCCAACATTAACTGTCTAAAGTGTGATAGTTGCAATAGTTGGATTCTGGTCTTTGTTCTTTATCATTTCGTAAACTACCTGCAATCATGTCATTTAAAAAGTTGATAAGTAAATTATTCAAGTATAGTCTTGCTTCATCATTGAAAACAAATATGTAAAATTAAAAAAGATGTGCATCTATCATAGTGAGCAGCACCTGTAAACCAAATGCTTCTTCCAAGGATAAAGCTTACCAAAAGGAAGATTGATATAGATTAAGAATCTAGAATTCACTCTATAAACACAAATAGTAAGAAAGCTAAAGAAGATGGAAAACAATTAATTGTTAGATATGGAAGGTTGTATTAATTATGCAAGGTTTTGGGCTGGATTTCCAGCTTCATTGTGCCCTGCTACTTAGAATTTATAAAACAATTACTTGTTAGTATTTTCAAAGAGAAGTTGATCCAAACATGCTATGACAGTATATCATCACATACTCTTGAAGCAATTATATAAATCATACATATGTCCAACCCACAATTGGGCAGATTGGGCAGGTACTTTCTACTTCAATGGTACTTGAAATAAGACATGAAGATAACACAACTTCATTAAACAAAATATCAGTTGCAATTTGTTAACTTTTCTTTAATCAAAATCATCTCATCCAATTTCCAGCCCACATTATACAACACTTTAAGAGTAATTTGTAACCATTGTTTGAGCTCAGCTTGTTCTGTGTCAAGCTTGCCTAGTATGTAGAAGCAATACCTGGTATTTCATTTGCTCAATTTGATCAATATTGCCTCCCATATGTGTTTGTGTATTGCCTTTTCAAATTTGCGCACTTGCTTAGGTTCAGTAACATATATTATATTATATATTGCATCAGTTTCCATAGTGAAACAAATACATAAATTGCTGCAAATTTTGTCTGCAATTTAAAAGGTGTTAAGATTTAATTCAATTTATTAAGACTGTGCCTAGATTGGGAGTCCAAAGAACATTAACATCAACCTTTGTTGTAAAACCAACATAGAGAAAAAACACTAGCAAATCAGAGTCATGCAAAAAAGATAAAAAAAAACTTACGCTATTAAGAGAGTAAAGAAAAATGAAAAAAAGATTATAACTATATCTAAAAGCAATCTAAAATTTTCCAGCATAAATGCTCTTCTAAGAACCATTCACACTAATTATACATCAACAATGAAATTAACAAAACATCCCTCTTTTCTCTCTCTGAAGTTTACCAAGCAAGCACCAGACCATGACTCATTGAGAAAAATACAATTTATTGACTGCATAAGATATTAAAGTTGTAAGTTGTCATGTAATAGACAGTGTGTATGCTACATATAGACATAAAAAGAAAAATTAGCTTGTGCAGAGAATAAAAATCTTGACAAAGCAATTAGAGAAATCAACCCAGGCACAGAGTAGAACAAATAAAAGTGAACATAGTATTTAATGAGAATAAAATAAAGGTGAACCTCCAATGGGGACAATGTTAATGTGAACCTTCTCCTTTACCCTGACTTCTTGAATTGCAGAACACAATCTGGCTTTATTCCACACAAACTTCCTTTCCAGTTTCTCATTCGGTCACCGATTATACCACTATGTTATGCTTGGATTCTCTGCTCCATTTCTAAGCATTGTTGAGCTTTTGTCTCGCCTGTGTATGTTCAGGTTGACTATATTAATAGATACTAAATTGTCCAAATTGTCATTTTCATTAAGATTACCACTGCAGCTCAAGCGTTAGCAATCTGTAACTCTATTTGGTCATGTCGAAGCTCTCCAAGAAAGACATTCATTCACACACTACAATATTCAGTTGATGATTGCTTGGACACTCAAATCTACTTAAATAGCATGAAGAGTACAATTTAAACATGATTGTTAGTGTGGATGTAAACTCTAACTCAAGGGAATAAACTGATGAATCAAGTCCAATTTTTTTTTATTAAGCTTCAAGCTTCATACAACCAACTTGAAAAGATAATTAATGAAGATTAAACATAAAGGAAATCTAATGTTTACAACTTACTTATGGCAGTTTCTGCGGCTGTATTTCCAGCTTCATTGTGACCTGCTTCAGAACAATGATAAAACAATTACTTGTTAGTATTCTTAAAGAGAAGTTGATCCAAACATGCTATGACAATGCCTCCTCACATAACATTTCTATTAACCGTTCAAGAACAGATTTTCGTTGTACTTTTGAATTTCTTTCATGGCCAGTATACTGAAATAAAACAATAGGAAAATTTCATGCTATATATAAATAGAAAAAACTATACTCTTAAACAATGATAAAAATCATACTCCAACCCACAATTGATTCATAACCCACACATAAAATGTCAGCCACAGTAAGCATCCTTGTGAGCATCAATCTATCCTCTTTTTCTCCAATAAATACATGCATACTATAAAAACATAAAAGAAAGAGTTGTGTTGTGCAGTCTACAAAACTTTAACTGAGTGAATACTAATTGAAAATTGGTTAATTGGAGAGGTTGGTTCTATCTATCTAATAATTGGAGTAACAAATTAACAATAATACATAAGATGATAATAAACCAGCACAGTTTACGGTAGTGTTACCTGAGAATTTGTGTAACTAACACTTTGTGAGAAAGAACCCTGATGAACAAGGTGTGGATTTCAGAACATAAGATGTCAGCATCATAAGTTATTTGATTCTATACACATTTGAGAAATACAATTCTTTTATTTAATTTAAAAATCCCGTGAGTGCATCAAAATTAAACTCATATTTTTCCACTAATGCAATCAAACATGATATGGGTGTGCGAATGAGCGTGTATCACCTGAGCATTAGGACTCGGTTGAACATCTTTCTTGGCAGATGAATCTCCACCCTTGGCTCCTGAACCCTTGGTATCACCATGAAACACCACAAAATGAAAAAACCATAACATAATATGCTTAGAAGCACATCAACGAATCGTAGCCAAACAGAAACAACTCCAAAACAGAGTACAATTAGCTATTCAAGCAATGGAAGAAAATAATTTGAAATTACCTCCATCTGCAACATTCCCAATCACTCCAAGGCAGCAAATCGAAGGGATGGGGATTGCAAGTCGATGGCAAAGATGTGGCAGAGGGATGAAGATTGCAAGTCGATGGCAAAGTGGTTCCGTGGAGAAATGAGACGATTCTGTGGGGGTGGTTCCGTTCGGTGGAGAGATGGGATGAGAATTGCATGGAGGAGATGGTGCACCTGGGGTAACGACGGAGGTCTAGGGGAGCACGATGGCGACGTGGTGGTCGAAGGTGGACATGGTGAGTCGACAGAGGAGGTTGAGAAATGGGTTTTTATGGTATGAAATGCGGCTAATGAACTGAGTCAAGAGACGATGTGTGTGTGAACCGGAAGTGGTGGAGCTGGGCGAGGTAGGAGAGGTCGTGGGATGAGAATTCCATGGAGGAGATGGTGGAGGTAGGCAGGTTTTTAAGAGGGTTTTTGCTGATGAGATGTATTATTGATTTAAATCACTTATCACAGATTTTGTTTTTGTTTAAAATAGCTTGTTTTCAAGGAAATTTAAAAGTTAAAATAAAAGAAGATATAAAATATTTACCCATTGAATATCTTTTTTGTTTTTTCCTTGACGTGAATCTCTTATAAATGGAACATGATCACGTTGGATTTTATTTATTTTAATATTTAACATAATGACTTTTTTTTGTAAAATTAAATATGTAACATAATCATGGTTGTTATCTAATGGATTGACACGTGAAATTTTTCACTTGAGAATTAACCAGGAGTTGACACGTAGAATATTTCTTCCAGATTGAACCAGGAGCTGTCACCTCATCAAATTAGTCTGATAGAAGTTCTTCTTTTCTAATATACTAGTGTTTGTTTCCCGTCCAAATATGTCTGTTGTATTTGATACATCTTTTTTTTTTGAACTCGTATTTGATACATCAATTAATCATGAACGTGATTATGCGAGTTCATTTTCAGTTATTATTTACTAAATTCTAAGTTATCTATGTTTTAATTTTTTTTAAAAGTTGTTCCCAATATGTGCTCTCATTTTTCCTCATTAATTCCCCCTTAATTGTCTTTTTTCCCCAATTTCATTCCTCTCTCTTTTCTCTCATCAGACATTTTAAATTTCCAGTTTTCTTATATCTTTTTTTTCTTTCCCCATTAATTGTCCTTCTCTCCCCCTCCTCCCCCTCAAATTCGCTGCTCTCTCTCCTCTCATCCATTCTTTTAAATTCCTCTCTCCCCATTTTTTTTCTAGAATAATTTCTTATTTCTGAAATGATTTTTAAAACCTTTCATTTTCTTAAATATTTGGAAACCAATCAAATCAATTATAGTAATATTTCCCGTATCCATCAAATAATAACTGCTTTAATTCTCCAAAATAATTAACATATTTATAACCTATTTAAATCAAGATTGATGAAATAAATTTAGTAAGGAGTAATCTAGGCAAATGTTAGATAATTAAGACAAATCTTTTAAAATTCGGTTTCAAGATTTGTTTTGGAATCATGGAACATGTGTCAACAGAAGAGAAGCTATCTAATTTTTTTTCTAATATATATTGATATATAGGGGAGGAGAAGAGATGACTGATGCAGTATCTTAGATAATTATGGAAAATCTTTTAAAATTTTAATGAATTATAATCTCAGTACTACATATTTTATTTTTATATTATAGATCATGAGAAAGAATAAAAAGGAGAAATCAGGAGATTCCTGTAAATATGCAGTAAAGTAAGCTTGAGACTTTTCCTAATAAATTAATCTGGTGCTGCCATCTCACTAAATCAGTCTTAGAAAGTTCTTTTTTTTTTAATATATATTGATTGATTGATTGATTGATATTGATATTGATATTGATGATGATGATTGAATTAAAGCCACTTAAATCCCCCAAACTAGATTATCCATTCTTTAATCCAACTAAGATGTTATAAATCTATAACGAAAACTGGCCCAATAGTTGAACTATATAAAACCCCCCAATTCTGACGCAGGGTTTTGTTTGCGCATTCGATCTCTCAAATTCTCGGGCGCTTTGTGTTGTTGTTGCAGAGTGAGAGTGAGCAAGAGCGAAATGGTTATGGAGGAGGAGAGAAAGATAGAGGAAGGTGCTTCCCTTCCATCGGGACCAGACGCGAAGAAGAAGAGAGTCACCTACTTCTACGAACCATCGATCGGCGATTACTACTACGGCCAAGGCCACCCGATGAAACCCCACCGGATGCGTATGGCCCACAATCTCATCGTCCATTACTCCCTCCACCGCCGCATGGAGATCAATCGCCCCTTCCCCGCCGGCCCTGACGACATCCGCCGCTTCCACTCCGACGACTACGTCGAGTTTCTTGCCTCTGTCACCCCTGAGACTCTCTCGGAGCCAATCTTCGCCCGCCAGCTTAAGCGCTTCAACGTTGGTGAGGATTGTCCTATTTTTGATGGTCTTTTCAATTACTGCCAGGCCTCCGCCGGTGGCTCCCTCGGCGCCGCCGTCAAGCTCAACCGCGGTGAGGCTGACATTGCTATCAATTGGGCTGGGGGCATGCATCATGCTAAGAAGTGTGAAGCTTCTGGCTTCTGTTATGTCAATGACATTGTGCTTGGTATCCTCGAGCTTCTCAAAGTTCATAGGGTAATCCTCTTTTTCACAGCGATTTTGTTTACTTTTCTGCTTGTGATGCATAGTTTATTGCCTTGTGGATTATAGACCTAGGCTCTGTTTTTTTAAATTTATGTTGTTGAATTGTAGTTTGCAAACCAGGGTTTAACCCTAATTGAATTTCTTCCCATTTATACTCCCAGCCACCCAAAATCATGTTCAATCTGGAATGAATTTGCCAAACATGTTAATGCTGTTGTAAAAATTGCCAGATATATACTTTGGGACCCCTTGGCAAGGAATTAAGCTTGGCACAAGAGAAAGAAAAGGCATCTTCACAAGCCCCAGTTTCTGGGGTGTCTTGTGTTCCTAGCCGGGCACCCATGATACTTCATTGACCTAGGGATTAAGTTCTCTACCACAGCTGTACCACCACACCAGTATTGTCAAATAGCCGACATAGCGGCGCTTTAGGGTAGTGCTCTGCCATTATCCGCTATTGTCCACTCAGAGGGCTTTCCATAGCGGATTTTTGGCTTTCTGCTATTTTCTGCGATATGTGATCAACAACATTTTACCACTCCAATACTATTATCAGGTGGTTTTGGTGGCGGATGTTTGTTCGTCCCCATCTTCTTCTTTGCTAACTTTGTCACCCTGGCTGCTACACGAGCCTTCATGTGCTTCGAACATAATTCTTGGCATGAGGAACCATCCACAATGACACCATCGTACGGGAGTGGCAGCCTTAGTGAGAGATGGAGCGGTAGGTTCCCATAGTAGTTAGTAGTTTAGTCAGTGGAAGCACACATGGAAAGGAGGAGAGGACAAATCAGAGACTGAATTTCAAATTGACTCTGATTGGCGTAGTGGGTGAGGTCCATATTTCTCCAATCAGCTTCGAGCCCTAACTGGTGACCTCGGCTTTATCCGGATTCCGGTGTGTCTTTTGCACCTTCAGTATATGGAAAACTGATGATAACTTACCTTCTCCTTGAGGACAAGGTGAATGTTCAGGGGCAGATTAATAGTTTAGTTAGTTTATTGACAGAGATAGGTAGAGTATAGGGGAGGGAGTATTATTAATAATAGAAAGTTGAGGAGGATTATCATCTTTGGGATAATTGTAATTGACAATTAGGGAGTGGTGTTGCGGAATTACTCAGCAAACCAAATCATAGTTTCAATTGATATTCTTGAATAACATCAGTTCTGTTCTTCTGCATTGGCTGGTTCCTCTCAACATAATCCTTGCCACATCTTTTTTGGCTCAAGTCCTTTAACAGTGCACATTTGTCCTTTTCAATTTTTCATAGTTCTGTGTGAAAATCAAATTTATGTTTCTGCTTACTATTACTTGTATTGTGAGTTCTTCTTTTGTTCTGCATGTCATGTGTTTTCTTCCTTTCATATATTTATTGTTCTCACTATCTGTTCTATATGACTTGGCAGCGTGTGCTGTACATTGACATAGATGTTCACCATGGTGATGGTGTGGAAGAGGCCTTCTACACAACTGATAGAGTGATGACAGTATCTTTCCATAAGTTTGGGGACTTTTTCCCCGGCACTGGACACATCAAGGACATTGGAGTGGGCTCAGGAAAGCATTATGCTCTCAATGTCCCATTAAATGATGGAATGGATGATGAAAATTTCCGTGTTCTGTTTCAAGCTGTCATTCAAAAAGTCATGGAGGTTTATCAGCCCGAAGCGGTTGTTCTTCAATGTGGAGCTGATTCCTTGTCTGGTGATAGGTTGGGTTGCTTCAACTTGTCTGTGAAAGGTCATGCAGATTGCCTTCGTTTCGTTAAATCTTTCAATGTTCCTCTAATGATTGTTGGTGGCGGAGGATATACGATTCGGAATGTGGCTCGTTGTTGGTGTTATGAGGTCTCTTTCTTTCTGTTCTTGGGCAGGACTAAATGTGATTTGGTATTAGTTTTAACGTTTCTTATTTGATCACATACTGTTTACTTGTTTTAGACTGCAGTAGCAGTAGGAGTGGAGCCTGATAACAAGCTGCCTTACAATGAATACTATGAGTATTTTGGCCCAGATTATACTCTCCATGTTGATCCAAGCAACATGGAGAACCTAAACACACCCAAGGATTTGGAAAGAATAAGGTGCTTTTACTATTAATTTCTTTTTGTTTGGATTAGAATTGTTTATTCTGATCTCCTTATTTATTTATTTATTTATTATAATTATGGTATAAATTAACAGTCATAAGTAGCTACGAATGTAATTATTGAAATGGATTGTATTTTGTTGCTTACTCAAATGCATTATGTTGCAGCCAAGTCTCATCAGTCATCCCTTCTGTGATCGATGATATTTTCAGAATACTATGAATAATTGCATAAACAATCTATAGTTTATATCTGGCATTGTTGTTTCATGTTGATTGTGAGGACATTGTATTGTCTGAGATAATCCTTCTTTGTGGGCGAAGGGGGGAGTTTGCTATTTAATGTACTTAAAATACAGATAGTCCTTTAGATGGAAAGGAAGGTCTCTGGTACTGAATGCTGTTCTGTTCTGTCCAACATGGAGCTTCATATGTATGGTCTTATTTTTTAATTGAGGGATTTTATGTTCATTCTCATATCATGTGTCACTTTTGCGGCTGAATATAACTGCTACATTTCCCTTGGAGCCAGCACTGGCTAAATGGATTCTTTTTTACTTTATTTCTAGGAACACTTTACTAGAACAGATTTCCCGACTTCCCCATGCTCCCAGTGCACCTTTTCAGACAACACCATCAACCACAGAAGTGCCAGAGGAGGTAGGTACTTAGTGACAGTCGCAGTTATTGTCTTCCTGTTTTTCTCTTGTTTTTGTTTGATTTATTAAGTATGGATTCAGGAGGAAGAGGGCATGGATAGAAGACCACAGTGTCGCAAGTGGAATGGTGAAGAGTATGATTCTGATTTTGATGAAGATGAAAAGGATGACCTCAAGCACTCAAAATTAACTGACCATATGAGGTAATGGTTATATATTGTTTGGAATCTGAATAAAAAATCCATTTAGTTTATTAGTCCCTTTATTCAGTAGGTGAATTGTAGGTTTGTCACCCAATAGTGGTTAGTTGCAGTGGATATTTATCAAGGTTTTGAATCATGAACTTATCACTTTGAGGAGGGTTTTACTTACCTGTCTACCACTCTCTACTTGAAGATTAGTGAGAGTTGGTTATCTTTGTTAGAATATCTGGTCTAAGGTCCACAAAGATGTGGTTTGTAACTTGTTCATGAGATTGTGACCACTGTGATTCTATCTATCCTGATAAGTGAGAAGTACTCTAGAGTCAGTTTGAGTAGTTTTATCTTGAGTTCTTGACAGTGCAGCAGTCTTGGCCGTTTAATGAATTTAATAATCATCTGGCTCCTATTGTGAAAGCTAAAAATTATGTTGTGTTTTGTTGCAGGGATGTTTCAAATGACATGGAAGAAGAGAAGCCAGTAGTGCATCCACCATCTTGATGTTGATGGAACAATGCCAGTTCCTGCACAAGATGTTTGTACTTTGTATTATGCTATTTAAACATGAACTATTACGTTTATGAGGGTGGTAATTATCGAGTTAAAAGATATTAAACAATTCTCGAGAACGCGAATATAATGTCACTGATCACCGACGCAGGTGTAACATAGAGAAACATGGTTTTGGGCCCAAATTGCCCCCAAGGTTTTTCAAACGCTCCAGAATTTAGTTTCTGGAAAATTATAATTTTCATTATACTTCTGAAACTTAGTAATCTGCTGCAAGCTATGAAAGCTACTTGTAATTTTTGGGAAGGTTCCCTTTTATAGAGAGAAAGACTGGGACTTGCAGTTTTTGCCCATCACCTCTGTTATATTGTTATCAAGGATAGAATGAAGTGCCTCCAAAGTTTTCTGCTAATTTATCACAAGACAGCAGGGAAAGTTTCTTCCTGAATCTTTAGTTTCATTGTTATCTAATCGAATTATCAAGATTAAAATATTAAGTCATTTGACTTTTAAAATGACCATAACATGAGTATTGAATAACTATTAATCTTGACATTTATGATTTTAGATTTAGTAACAATCATAATTTATTCATACTATTCAACGATTATGATTTATTCAGCTGAAAATATTTTTACCTTAATCATATCCTTTTTTGAGGATTGATGAATCCAATGAATTTTTTGTTCTAATTTTTTTTCCTTTTCTTCTCCCTCTGGATCAAACTTTTCCTTGTCATTGTTCATTCCCTATTGGTATCAGTGATAGAAGTCGGCTAGGTATATAAATCTAAAAAAGTGATTCCTCTTCACATAAATTAAAGTGTAAAGTTTTTTTACACCGTAAACCAATCAGATTTCAAGGATGTGAGAAAATCTCTCTTTTTATTTAATTTCACTAATTGACGTGGCACATCCTTGAAATTTGATTGGTTGACGGTGTAAAAAAACTTTTCACCGTCGGTGCATCATCCTTTTTCTCTACAATAAATAAGTATATTTAAACAAAATTAGCTGTAGAGGCAACTAAGAAGTTGTATAAGTAAATATATAACCCACATAAAAGTTGGCTAATCCGTATATTACCATATGCTTCTCCCTGCATTGAACGTCGGACGATTTATTGAAGATAAAGTACATTGAACACATGTAGTTTTCCAATGAGTAGATTGTATCCATTGAGCAGATATGAGTTTAATCAAGACTTACTTCTCTGGAGTACAAAAAGCAAGCATAACATTTTGACGCAAAGTCCCAAAGTATGGAAGCCAAAAATAGATTGGCCCAGCTTAAATGGGATATGATACTTCATTGTGATCTAACATCCTTGCCAATAAGTTATCTTCATTATGTTCAAGACTTTAATCTCATACAAAAAAGATAGTTTCATGAGCAAATGCCTCGGTTACCATGAATCTTGTGATGTATAGATGATGAGTATATAACGCAGCTTGAGTAATATAGTCTTGCGCTATAAACGTATAAAAAGGTAAAGAATACATGTGATGAGCTATTAAAGAAGTAATCACTCATAAAGAGGCAAGGGTGAGGCCTCATTGCAAATGAATTGAACTATTAATTGTGTCAAAAAGACTCTTATGTCCAGGCCCTAATCTAACCCCAAGAGGAATTAATTAATAAATGCTGCTAAAAAAAGTTTTATATTGTGTCTAATACTGAAGTTAGTTACTAGAAACAAAATAAAAATAGCTAAATGATGGTAAGCAATATGGATAAGCCATAAACTTGCGTTTGTAGATATTATCACTCGAGAAGTGTTTAAATAGCCGTTCCCGACCCTTGGAAGTTTTCAAATAAATGACTACTGAAATTTGGATTTTGAGCATAAAGATTCCACAGTTTTCAAATAAATAGCATATAGCTTCACTCTTTTTCCTAAACTCGATTACAACGGCTTTCTTCCATAAAAGTCAAGGTCGTAGTTGGAGAAACCAATGGATTCGGGTTTAATTATCATGTATAGTTTTTTTTTTAATAAAAAGCAAGAATATATTAAAGCACAATGTTACAAGGTTACAAAGAAATGTCACAAGGAAATGTAACCAAAAAAGAAAAAGTGCACAAGGAATCAAGAGAGAAGCGGCGTTCCAATTTCTAATACATTAAACTATTTTGAGAGGATTATTCATTTGATGATAACATTTCTTCTTTAAAATATAGCCCACGAAAACAAGCATTTTAGCTTTCATTACGCGGCAATAATACCTAGGACGCTAGCTAATTGATTACATACAAATACACAGGTATTGTATTGAACTTTTCCATTTGATCTAGTGGCGAATGGAAAAGGTTGGCGTGGACGTGTAATTTACACAAATTCTACAAAAATATATAAGAATTAAAGGGTATGCACCGTCACGGTAAAATGATTTTACACAGACATCTAATTGAATTTCACCACATGATAAAATATATCTTTGTTTTAATTAAAATTTAAAATGAAAGTTATTATTCCTCCTACGTGGCATGTTGTGATTGATTGTCAGTGTAAAATTGTTTTACACCCACACTGCATATCTATTAAACTCAATATATAATAATTAGGCAGAATATGGTCATGTCCCTAACATTGTAAAATAAATTAAACTAGTGTTTTTACCCGCGCATTGCACGGGGAATACATCTATTATATTTGATAGGTCAATTAATACCTTGATCATTAAAAATATAATAAACAACTGATGAAATAGAAGAGTATGAAATGATGAGCAAAGTGGACAAAAAGTCTTAAATTAAAACTCTTGTTGCATAGATTGAACTTCGTACAATTGAATAACTAATAAAAAAATTGGTTAACCAAATCTCAAATTATGCAAAACATATTAGGGAATGTGGTTTAATGATGGCTAATAAACAATAGTTGATTTAATCTACAATGAAAAAAAAAAGAAAAGATTCTTTATGTACGTGATTATGCGAGTTCATTTTTTACACAATAAAATAAACTAAGTTTGACCCATATCAACATGAAGTCGTTTCACATTCTTCATGAGCCTAAAGGCAATAACACAAATTATAGATATGAAGAATCACCAATAAAGCATTCAGAACACATTTTAATCTTAGAAAAAAAAAGAATGTACCGCGAAATTTGTTATTGTATTTGATACATTAATTAATACTTAATGAAGGTACTTTCTTGTTAAAATATATTTCTTCCCGTAGGAGAATTTAAGTCCTATAATAATTTGTACAAAAAAATTAAAGTGGACTATATTATTATGTAGTAAAAAATTAACATCAAACTATATTATATTATGTTTTTCTTGTAACAAAAAAAAAAACTCTGATGAAATCTTATTAACATTTATTTTTATGTAGAAGTATTTTCATGTAAAATATTCTTCCTATATATAAAAGATTTTAGGCTCTTTCTAATACATTTAGATCCAGCTTCTCCTTACTCTCAGGATGCCGTCTTTTCTCAAGTCTATCTGGTGGGTAATATCGATGAAGATGATGACACCCACCATACCTTGCTTGCTTCAAGGTCGATCTCTTGTATCCTCCTCCTGCCGAAGACTTTAAGAGTAAACCTTGTCATTCCAACTTTCATCGATCGAGTTTCAGTTGCTTTTTCTGTTGATCCAGGTGAGAAAGCTTATTAAGGCAACCTCTGCTTTTGTCTATCTCCCAATATAAGAAGCATGTTGCTTTGCTCTTATAGTAGTACTAATGGGCGTACTTTAGAACAAATTTCTAGCGAAGGTCTTGACAGTTTGGAACTGAAAGGTTTGGTTCATTAATAATATCTAGTAGTTTCATCATGCTATTCTGCTTTTGAGCTTGTTGTACTTACCGGAGCATTTCTGCGATAAAAAAATTCAGAATAGTAAAGCATTCGTAGTATGCTCCCTTTACTTGCTCTAGTGCTCAAGTGATAGCTGAGTGCATACTGTTTCCATCTGAATTATATATAAAAGACTCTTAAAAACAACTACTTAATTCTCCATTACAAAGAATATACATTACATCAGAATCTAATTATTATTTGTCAGTGACATAAGTGTCGAAAATAATAGTAATGGAAATTTCGAATGGTGTGGATAAGGGTTAAAAGTCCAATCTCATAAGAAAGAAAAATCTTCATTTACATCAAAATCTCTCTCAGATTTCTCTACCTCACTATCACCACCGTTTTTTTTATAAATTATCCACAAACACACTCACAAATTCCACACAGTACCTAACATCATATGCAAATTTTGTTTTCACTGCAACCAGAGTCTGTTCTCTGGCATAAAAAAACACTTCATAAAGTAAAAATGTATCACATTTTGAATTTAAATCATTAAAATATTTATTTCTAATTAAAAAATCAAATGAAACTTGCTTCCAAATCAGCAGCAATCCTAGGTGCTATTCCTGATTGTTGTCCAACTTTAACATGAATTAATATGAACTCATGCTAATTCAAATGAAACTTGCTTCCAAATCAGCAGCTTCCAGTCGTATCTGCATTCTAAGTAACAGAAAATCAAGAACTCATGAAGTGAGATTGATAGACATGTTAGAGTAGGATAGGCTAAAGACCACCAAACATAATAGCAATATGTGCAACATCAATCTAGCTATGATAGTGCAAAGATAGCAATCAAATTTGCAGACAGATATGAAAGCCAAAGAATGAATTGAAGCCACTTTTTGGCTATGGCCTTCTAGTGGTTTTCATAACCAATCAGATCTATTTGTTAGGGGAAACTAATCACATGCTACTAAAGAAGATGAATGGAAGAAAAACCCTCAAGAAATTTTAGACCCATTATATTTGTTGAACGGCTAAAACAACTCTTTGCTTTATGTAGCACTGTTGTTGAAAGTACAATAACCAAATCAAAAACATATGCTGATACTAAATCGTAATGTGATAATTACACACTCATGCAAGCAAGACTTCCAAACACACTAAAGTTTGATTGATTGAACCATAGTAGAACAATGATTAATTATAAAATCTAATATTGCCTTCGAAAAGTGACTTTTAATATATGTAATGATGATAGATAGATGTAGAATTGATGAACTAAGTCAGTAAAACTATATATGCATCACAGTAGTGCAACACCAAACACACATCTCTATCTCTTATCTGGTGAATATATACATATGCATCACAGTAGTGCAACACTAAACACACATCTCTATCTCTTATCTGGTGAATATATACATATAATGGACTGAGAAAAACCTCCATGAGTACTGGTCTCACATGTTTCGTGATTACTTGAAATGAGAGCAAGATAAGATCTTGAGTCATCAATCATGTTTCATCTTCAGCTAGCTGAGAATCAGAGAGTGTAGTCAGAAAGAGGTATGCACCTCATTGTCGTTCTGTACCTACGGATAAATTCATGTCAAATGTTTCCAGGGAAGCCAAGGAAATCAATTTATTGTTAGAACATTGGTTTAGGCGTTTAGCATATTAGAAAGGATAGCACCAGTTTTAAAAGTCTAACCTCAATAGTATAGCTTGAGCGAACAAAGATAAGCAGTAAAATCTCATCCATGATATGTAGTTCTGTAGTTGTAACGGCAAGCACCAACAATAATAATTAATTTCCTCGTTGCAAGAAGCTGGCAAAAAGAAAAAATTACCAAATAAAAAAGTTGCAAGGAAAAAAATCTACAACTTCTCCTTTCTCTCCCCTCAATTCTTTCACTCCCTCAATCCACTTCACTGACAATGATTAGGTTAATCAAAACATACACAGATCAATGTTTCACCTCCTATAACATAGGACACAAATTTTAGATGCAAATTAAGAAAAACGAATAAAATAGAATCACATACAAAGGCGAATCAGAAAACATAAAAAACAAATCAAAATATTGCAAAATTCCATATAGAATATAAAATGGACTCACAATCCATGGCTTCCAAAGAATCTCTTTTGGTGGAATATCTATAAAAAAAACCTGAAGAAAAGAATTTGAAATTAGCATGGCAAGTGATGAACAAATTGACCTTGAAGTCAAACATGAGTGAATGAAAGTTAAAGGTAAAGTAAAATAAAATTGAAAAAAACCATAACATATTATGCAAGCAAAGGAAGAAAATAATTTGAAACCTCCATCTGCAACCTTCTCAATCAGTCCAAGGCAGCAAATCGGAGGGATGCTATTGCAAGTCGATGGCAAAGTGGTTCCGTTGAGAGATGAGACGATTTTGTGGGGGTGGTTCCGTTCAGTGGAGATAAATATAGATAAAAACTATCAAAATCTAGCAAATCACAATAAAAACTCATAAAATCCGGAATTAATTAAAAATCCGAAAATTCAATAAAAATACCATAAAAAATAATTAATACTCTAAAAATAAATAATAATATAAATTAAGATAAAATACATAAATAAACAACATAAATCCTAATCAAATATAAAATTTAAAAATGTACTAAATAAAAATAGATAAAAACTATCAAAATCTAGCAAATCACAATAAAAACTCATAAAATCCGGAATTAATTAAAAATCCGAAAATTCAATAAAAATACCATAAAAATTAATTAATGCTCTAAAAATAAATCAAAAATAAATTAAGATAAAATCAAGAAATAAAAAACCTAAATCCTAATCAAATCTAAAATTTAAAAATGTATTTTTTTATTAAGGAGAAATAAGGTAAGGAAAAATTAGGGCACATGTGGCAAGTGGGACCAAGGAGAAAGAGCTTACATGTAAAATATTAGGTGAGAATTAATCTGGGAGCGACACGTCACTAACTTGGCCTGTGAGAGAGACACGTCATGCTTGAAGTTATTCTTTTCTAATATATATTGATTGGGTATCTGGAAATTTTTTCTTTGAAATGTCATCCCTCAAATTTTTTAATCAAATTGAATTCAAAGTGTGTTTAATCATGATCTAGCACGAATTTAGCTCATTCAACATTTTCAAGTGGCTTTCTTATTTATCCATCTCAGATAATAATTAATTACTTTTATTTTTATTTGTGAAATCAGATAAAAAGTGATTAATGAGAGGGGAAATTGGAACCATAATCCCTAATTGCAGAGAAAAGGGAAGGAGGAAGAAGAAGATCTCTCGAACAACAGAGGAGAGGAGAAGGAAGAAGAAGAATACCCGAAACACGGTATGGAGAGGCGAGACGCGAGGCAGAAGTAAGCGCGAAGTGCAGAGGCGAGAGGAAGAAGAGGACTCGAAACGCAAAGTGCAGACCCGAACATGTGCGATTTGGAGATGATGAACTCCCATAATCGCGTTTCACCCATGAAGTCTAGGTTCACTATTCGTTCCTCCTCGTCGTGCACTCCATTTACATCAAAAACTTGTGGCTGTGGGAAGGAGGCTATTTTGTACAAATCCAATAGCGAGAAAAACCCATGAAAACTCTTTTGGAGGTGTCTTAATTGGAAGGTATGTCTGTTGTGAAACTATTTAGTATGATTTCGCATTTCCCTTCTAATGATTGAATCATATGTGTTTAGGAGAAGGGCACATGTGGTTTCTTTGAGTGGGACATAGGTTGTGTTGAAGATGGTCTTGAAGAATCTTCGAACTTGATTGAAGGAGTCAAGTTGATGGAAGACATGAATAACATGATGGACAAGAAGATTGCCAAGTTGAGGAAAGACATGGATGGAATAATGTAGGAGGAGCTTGCCAAGGTGAGGGAAGACATGGATGAGATGAAGGATAAGAAGATTACCAAGTTGAAGATGAAACTTAAAAATGAAAGATTGAAGATCAATATGATGTGGATAGTTTTTGTATTAAGTTGGGGTGTAGCTTTAGAAAAGTACTTCTAGGCATGGAGTGTATTGTTAGGTCTGTAATGAATGCAAATGCAATGCAATGTAATGTATTTGCTGTTGAACTGTTTTCAATTCTTACCTCTGTAATGAATGCATTTTGCCTTTGTGAAGTAATTGAATCATATGTGGTTGTTGCTAACATCAATTGAAATATGTTTTTGTCACTTTTTTGTGGGAGTTATATGATTGATATAAAGGAATGACTTAACAATACTTGAACAATTGAAAAGAACCACATCAATATAGCACATCAAATACCACAAGACAAAACATGAACCACAAACCAAGAAGAATCAAATTGAAAGTACCAATATCATTGCAGAATCATAAAACAATAGTAAATATAGTACCCATGTCATTACATTAACTTAGTGATGGTCCCCCACACTAATTGATTAAAAGCTATTCCCCACTAAAAGCTATTACAAAAAAAGTCAGGTCCACTTGTTTCTCTTTGTTTTGCACTAACCATGTGAAGTCAAGATTCCTTTATTTCTATTTTGCACTTGTCATAAGCTTTTTCTTCTCATGTGCTTGATTCCCTCCTGTAGAAGATCCACTTGCACCATGTTGACTAGTATTCACAACTCAATGGTCTACCTCATTGTATCAACATCTGTTTCTTGCCTCTTAGACAGGTCCAGCTACAGACTGTGAAGATTGGGTTGCAGACCTTCTTGTGGTTGCAACTGCAGGCTTTGAAGTTGGGACTGCAGGTCGGGAAGCTTTGGCAATAGTCCTTCTAGTGGTAGCAACAATGGAAGGCTTTGAAACTGGAAATGAGGTTGTGAAGCTAGGACAATAGTCCTCCTGGTGGTAGCAGCAATTGAAGGTTGAGAAGCTGGGACTGCAGGCTGAGGTTAGGACAATAGTCCTCCTGGTGGTAGCAGCAACTGAAGATTGTGAAGCTGGGAGTGCAGGCTTTGAGGTTGGGACAATAGTCATCTTAGTGGTAGCAGCAACTGAAGGTTGTGAAGCTGAAAGTGGAGCAGCAACTGCAAATATGGTTCTGGATGCAACTGCAGGCTGTGAAGTCGCAATTGGTGGTGGTTGAGCACCAGATCTGGTTCTGGAAGTTGGGTATGAAGGCTGTGAATTACCTGCTGGAGGTGGAGTAGTAGACGCAGATCCACTTGCACATCCAGTTTCTGTAGTGGAAAATCCAAACACTTGTCAAATTCATGGAGATGAGGATAGTTTTAATCACACCTGAAATCTTTAAGAACCATAGAGTTTCTTTAATCTAATTGTTAAACAATCTTTACCTGTGAAAGATTCTCAATCTATGGAGGATTCTCCTAAGCGGTGGCCTCAAGGGTAGGTGGTGGTGGTTTAGGCAAATGGAGACTTCTTTGGCTATGCCCTTTCTTATTGCACATACAACAAGTTTAGGATGATCCCCATTTGCCTATTATGGTTGGTTCTGCTTCTTCACCAGGTTCCCCCTCAATGTTTTTAGGTTTTCCAGGGCCCCACATGAGGTAGCATTGTTCCCTGACTCTGTTTTGGCCATTTGCTCTCACCATTTATTGGAGAGATGAAATTCCCATATACACTACAACAAAAATTGCTTTCAGCGACAATTATATAGCGGCAATGACCTTATTGTCGCTAACCTAATCACTAAATTAATAAAATTCGGTTAAGTAGAGAATGTTCGTAATAATTTCTTCTGTACCGGCATTTAGAGATTACAGTCAAAAGACTCACTCAGGCGAGATCGTGCGAACTTTTTTTTCCTCTGAAACCATTTCTTCTCGTTTTGGACTCAGTTCTCGCCCTAGATTTTCGTCTTGCTCACTCTTCCCCCATGAGGCTCTCTACCTTCATTCAGCTTTCTCGCATTGGAATTTGGAAGGTAAGGTTCACATGATTTTTGCTAATCCCTGTAATCATGAAATCGATTGTTGCTTTGAGATTCAATTCTACTGAGTGGTTTTGGTTATCAATTGATTTTGATTGTTAAATTCTTAGTAGCTTTCCATTTCAATTTCTGATTAGATTCAATTTTAGCAATTGATTTTAGGTTACCTCGATTGTATTATATTCAATTTTACTTTCAATTAGATTCCAGATCGATTGTTTCTTCTGATTTTGTATTTGTGGATTGGTTCCTGATTATATTCAATTTCTTATGTAGCAGTTGAACTCCATATGGTTTTTCATATATGATTGTAATTTGTAACCCAATATCCATGTGATTTGTGCTTTTTCTAAACGGATTCATAGATGCAAATCTCTTATGAAATTGAAAAGTGAAGTTAGTATTTTGTAGTTAGAATATGAAATTGTGATTATTTCTTCCTTTGCATTTTTTAAGACTCATTATGATGTTTGAGTGTTTTAGAGGTTCATAGTTATCGCCATACTTATCTAGATCAGAGAAAACCTGAAGTAATGGAGGAATGTGGAAGGTAATATTCATGGAAACCTTAAGTAATCAAGCTAATTAAAAAAATTAGAAAAAGGCTAACAAGCCGTTCATCAGTTATTTTTCTATATTTAACCAAATATCTAATTAAGTGTCCAAATAAGTTTTCAAAACAACTTTATGTTGATGCATTCAATTATCTACTAGTTATAAAATTTCAACTCAGTCCATTGTATTCTTTCATAATTGCAGTGTGGCTGTCAAAAAGTGTTCCAGAACCATATGTTTGGATGGCGTTAAATTATTTATGGAAAGGTATGTTATGGAAATTCATTTTATTGTGTGTGCATGTCAAGAAGACAAGGAAATTGCTTTTTATTCTTGGTATATAGTTAGGACCATATGTTTTCACATATTAGGAAGTTTATGATGCGGTTCTGCATATTGGTTCTTCTTTAAGAGCATGTGGTGTTGAACCTAGCGTCGGCTTATGCGTTGACCAAAGATGAACTTGACATTGAGGGTAATGAATTTCTACGATTAGTTTGTCTATTGTGAAAAATGTCCAGGATCTCAACATCACAAGAAGGCTGGTTCCATGAAAGCACTTGTGAGTACTATAGGAAAGATTAAATTACTTATCTCTGCCCAATCATGTACCTACCTCACTACTCATGAATGATGATTAATGTAACTATTTCTGGTTCAAGTATTAGCTATCCTTTCTAATGGACTTTTTACATTTATTATCTGAATTTTTTAATCATATTGATTATTTTTACTTGGTGAACATGAACAACCTGATATCGTGAGGAAGGATAATACAAGATTCATGGTTTCTTAGCACATGGAAAATGAAGTGTCAAGTTTACCTTGTTGGTGAGCTAGTTTTTTTTCACATGTTTTCATTCATTATTATCTTAGTTTCAACTAGTTTCCTGCTCATAGTTCTATTTCCATCCCATATCCCTGGTTGTATTTGGTTTTGTGCAATTATCTGTTTTTGAGCATTTAAATGTGTGCTAAATAATTCTGTGCCTATTAATATTTTGTATAGCAGCCATCTAACTGCTATCCTACTATAGTGTTTTGGGGTCGGCTAGTCTGCTATCCTACTATATAGATTTTAAGTGAAACATCTTTTTCACTGATCATAGGTGATCCTTGTAAAGTGAAAAGCAATTTTCCCTCTCCATTTGATTTGTGCACTTCAATTGCAGAGTGTAGTACTTCTAATTTAAGAAAATTGATTTTTGTACTTCAATGGGTTATCATTGAATTGTATTCATTTTGTTTTTCTAAGATACAAATTGTTTTAGTGTAGAGTAGAATAACCAGTTTCCTTCGTCCGATCAACCTTGCAATCTCTCTATAGGTATCATTCACTCTCCCTGAGTTTCTAACCATTTTGTTTTTTCTCTCTTGCAATCTATTCAGATTGAGCTTAACCGTGCTAAAGCTTTGGTCAAAGTCCTTACTTTAAAGAGCCTGTCAAACTAATTGAGGACACAATTCAAAGGTTAGATGCATTCCTTTCACAACGCAATTAAGTTTTTCTTAATCTGGAGCCTGTGGTGATTTTTCGATAAATTTATTTTGTGTGAAATGGTGATGACATGTTTGTGTATAAATTGTTCTCTGATGGTAAGGTGATATACTTTGCACCATAAGAAACTCTTGAATAAGTTGATGAATTGATCATTGAAGTCTGTAATGCTCTTATGTCTATCATCTCTATGTTCATTACCTCTGAACTAGAAATCTTGGTCGAAGAGTTTGCTATAATTAGATTATACATTTGTATTTGTGATTATCATCTATTGTTTTGTTTTGTTTTGCTTGTAAGTGATTGAGGAAAGATGCGAACAGGTTTGAGTGTCTGCTAGATTTAACTTTTCCATGGTTCACTTATTATATTTCCATCTGATGGCTTGTCATGTTTAGTGATACATCTGGCTTTTTTTGATGAATTTTCATACACAGATTAGGTTTGCAATTTTATTATATGTTCATCTGAATTTATTTCCTGTTTGTCTCTTTAAATAGGTTAGAGGATTGATTCACTTCAGAAAACTATAATGTCTTCTTGTACTATATGTTGCTTGTTATGATGCCATCACCTTGTTACCTTATGTCATTACATTTTCAATTGCAGGTTGTTACTGAAATACCATTTCTTTGATTCTCCACCGGCCAAAGGAGGAGCATGATTCACCCTGGCAAGCCTCTTTCCGCCATATATCACTCTTCGTCATTGGTTGTTAGTACTCTCTTTATCTATTTGCATTTCATTGTTTCAGCTCTGGTTCTTTGTTGTCAAGAGCAGCAGTTAGGTAATTTAGTTTGAAAATGACATGAACGGTAGGTACCTGTTATTTGGATCAAGAATAAGAGCTCTTTTAATGTCAGCCTCAGCTTTCACCAAGTCTTATGTTTTCCAGTCTCCTAGGAACCTGATATTTATTTATACTGTTCTGTTACTTATTGTAAAAGTTTTAGTTCAACTAAAGATTTGACATAGGTTATATCTAATGCTTCTATTGTAAAAAATGTCATGTTCACTTTTGTTTCAGTGGATTCTTGAAAAATAGTGTACTTTTAATGAAAAATATTATGTGAGATATTAGATTCTAATGCTTTTATTGTCAGAAATTGCATTTTCATTTTAGTTTTAGTGGAACTTATTCTTGCATATGCTGCCAGGTAATGGGCATTGGTGCAAGTGGAACTTTTATGTTTTCTGGCAGCTATGAAAGCCATTTTGGCGGTTTAGCACCGACAAAACGTTTTAAACAACACGACAATTGTTCATTCTAAAAAGTATGTTTTAGCAGCAATAGGAAACGCCGCAAACAATGGCCGCTGCAAGGTGATTATTTTTCCCGGCCATTCGGGAGGTCTTTACCTGCGGGCGGATTATTTGTCGGCAAAGCCTTAAGCGACCCCCGCAAAAACGCATGTGCCGGTAAACATTTTAGCGGCCATTTTTATTGCCGCCAAAAGCAATATGTATTGCCGCTGAAAACGTTTTTTGTTGTAGTGATAAGAGGTCATATGATTCCCTTAGGTAATACTTGTGCACATAACCCTCAGGCTCATGACCAGCATGGCAGATGCATGCTACAACATGCATATAAGGGATTCCAACTAATTCCGACAAATTACATGAACAAGTTTGTTTCTGAATATCAACTATAAATCTGTCTCCAAAGGTAGTATGTTCAACCTCATACATCCCTTGACCAACCCACCAGGATATCCAATTTCTATTGTGCTTAACCTCCTTATCCAGTCTCTTCCAAGGTTTGGGCATCACATCACTGTTCCATATTTCGCTTTTTTCTCTTAAAGTAGCAAATCTAGTCATGAAGTATTTCTTAATCCATTTAAACATGGTCATGATAGGTTTGTCCCTAGACACTAAGATTGTACTATTGATTGCCTCAGCTAAATTGTATATAGTGGGTAGTATATGCATGCTTACACCAATGAATTGTGGGGATAGTCAGCAGCTATTTATATGCATCTTCATTCATGTACTTGATCGGTTGCATATTTTGTTCCCACAACTCTTTGTATGTTGCCTTGGATGCATGAATGATCAAATCTCTAATCTCACTTCCACCACCAAACTTCTTCTTGAAGAATCTATACAAATGCTTCACGTAGAAACGATGTTCAACTCCAGGAAACTCCTCATCAAAGACTTGAAACAACCCTTGACAAGTGGTGAACTATGTAAGTATGTAGCAATCGGAAATAAAACAGAATGTAAATTTCTTCGTATGCAGCCATCGTTTGTCACCAATGTCCCACAACATCTTTGTTAAGAACCACTTCCAAGATTCCTTGCATTCAGCCTCAATTACTGCAAATGCCAGTGGAAAGTACTGGTCATTTGGGTCCTTGACTACAACAATAAGAAGGATACCACTATATTTGGTCTGCAGGAAAGCTTGAATGCTGACTTACAATCCTCCAAGCACGTATAGAATGGTCCAAATCTGGGCTCAATAGTAGGTGGAATCCATTTAAGCACTATAGAAGTTGTATTTTGAGGATTTTCCCTCATCAGCTCAACATCATAAGATCTTAACATTGTGTATTGTCTTAAAGCATCCCCCTCAACTACTTCCTTTCCTAGTTTCCTTGCATTCCAAGTTGTTCCCCAAGTAACTCATGTGCTTGATGGTGTGCTATATATATGTTTATCAATGTGTATTTCATAATGTGTGGGGCTTTGACAATGTTCATGCCCAAAATTGTGCATGCACCTCTCGTCCTCACTGTCATCAAAAGACTCACTATCACTTGAGAATGATATTTCACTATCATCCACGTCACTACCATAACTATTACTCCCATCAATCTGAACTCCTTTGCCCTTATCGACTTCTTCCCTTACCTTCATTTGTGTCACTTGTTCCTCCCTTTCCTCCATTTATGCTCTTTGTCTTTCAATTGTGTCACTTGTTCCTCCCTTTCCTCATCTTCCACCCTAACCTCAACTCCTTCATCAGCCAACACAGTAGGTGCTTCAACTGAAACTTCAACAGTGTGTTCAAGGTATATATCAACCACACTATCTAAAGTCTAGGCGTAACTTGCTTCTTCCATGACATCCTTGTCCATAGTTATTTCCTTCAGCCCGAAGTCAAAACAATCATCTGCCCTTTTCCACCATAGCTTACAACCATCATTAGGATACCCCAGAAAACACCTCACATTAGGTAGGATTGAAAAACAAGAGAACCTGTCAGCAAAAGGAATTGGTGCGATAATATTAATCTGCAACAAATTCGTTGAGGAATTGGTGCGATATCGTGGGTAGGGAGGGGCTGTCTTGGTGCATATAGGCATCCTTTATTGAGTTAATTATGGATGACCTTCATTGCGCACTAAATAATACCATATTCTAGAAGTTGATTCCATATTTAGTGACTTGGTCGATTTGGTTAGCTTAGAATAAAGTGGTTTACTAGTATAAAGAGTTCTATTTTGTTGATACTTGGGGGCCTACATATCATGAGAATTAGTGGTGGATTAAAGTTTGTTGGAAGGAGTGTCCATACTCCACTTTTAAGTTTACATCGCATTTTGAGCATATTTGGGTAAGAGGTCCTTTGGTAAGAGTGAGATGTGTTGATATCCTCTTCCCCCGGTGTACTTAAATTCAACGTCGATAGCTTTGCAGGGCCGTGTAGGGGGCTGGGCAAAGTAGGCAATTGCCTAAGGCCCCCTAGAACATATAAGGCCCCAAAAATATTTAGTATGTATATACGATATTATAAGATATATTATTGAGACTTGAGAGAGTAATAAAACAATGAAAATTATGTAACATTAATCGTAACATGAACAATGTAATGCGAGAACTTAAAAGTGCAACGTGGGATGGGATGTGCAAATTTAGTAGTTATTAGTAGTATTGTTTTAATTTGTATTCGCAAATTTACATTTTCCAAAAAATTAATAAATAAAATAGTTGTTGTTTATACATTTCCAAAACTAAAAAAATTAAATTGTGTTACTCATAACATTTAGGTTTTTAATGACATACACACACATATATATATATATATATATATATATATATATATATATATATAAAAGTTTGCTTTTCACTCGTTATTTATTCTCAAAAAAAGGATTTTTTTTCATCACTTCAACATTTTCGCCTTAGGCCCCAAAATCTCTCTACACGGCCATGTAGCTTTGCTAGAGGCTCCCCAAGTGCTGGTGGGATCGATGGTGTGTTGAGAAACTCAAATGAGGACATCCTTGGGTTCTTGTCGATGGTGATTTGTGAGGTGGGGGCACATGTATCAAGGTGAAGGCCATTCTTAGTGCTCTCTTATTTTGCAAGCAATTTTCTCTATTTTATGTTGTGATAGAAAGTGACCCTTCCTTAGAGATTGGGTGGATGGGTTGCGAGGATAATAGGTCGCGGGAGGTGTTGAACGATTTAAATTGGTTAGATATGATGTTGGGGGAGGTCGATTGTATTGGAGTTTTTCATATTTCCGGAGAAACTAACATCGTAGCTAATCATTTAGCGTAAGTTAGGATGTGATGATAGACTGTAACCCATATGAGATTTTATAACATGACTCTGTATTTGTTTCTCTTGAGAAAGTTTCCTTCTCAAGTTCCATTGATATATGCTTTCCGTTTTAAAAAAAAGTTGATACTTTATGCTTTTATATATGAATTGTTCTTCTTTTTCATGAATTTCTCTCCCTTTTTATTCGTGTTCAAGGGTCTTTGGGTTATTTGTTATTTCAATCGCAATTGGAAAGTTGGTGTAAATTAAGATTTTAGATGAAAAGAATTGAAGAATTGATTGGGAACATTGTTACCTTAGGGATACTAAGACAGAAATGGGCAACAAAGTCATGTGCGTGTGTTTATACTTTATACGTACGATATAAATTTGGTACCAGGAGCAGAGATTGTTGCATCCTTTATGTATTAGTTGATCATTATCCGTCCTATACTAAAAAATAATGATGCTGTTGTTATTGTGTTTGCAGAATCAGCATATATATATATATATATATATATATATATATATATATATATATATATAATGAAGGGTGAGGATGAGGAGTAAATATATAATGAAGGGTGAGGATGAGGAGTAAGTCTTTAGAGTTACTCTTAGCTTGGAGTAAATTGAGTCATTCTATATATATATATATATGGTGATATTTCAAGTACACTGTACCCAATTGACTCTTTAAAATGTATATAAGAGAAGAGGGAGGTAATTAAGGGTCCCAATTGGTAAGAAGTGTACGTATGTTTTGATATAAGGTGAGTGTAATGTGACTAAGAAATGTTTCATTCATTTTTTATATTGAAGTGCTAATATCAAAGTGTTAGTATTTATTTACATTTATAGAAGAATTGGAGAATCATTCCTATTTGTAAAGGAGAAGGAGAGGAGATACATTAATTACAAAATTATTTAGTTAAATGTACCGCACAATTTAGCTGACATATCAACACTGATAATTTGTGATGATTTTAGACGGTCTTAAAAAAAAACTTTGCAATTTGAATTTGTTCCAAACTTTCAATGGGGATCCACCGCAAACTTAAATGTGGGATGCAATGCATTAAATATAAATATTTCATACCCAATGCTCTTTGGGGCTCATGTTGTCTTTTTATTATCATATTTATTTACCCTTCTTATTCCTTTAATTTGCAAATTCCATTTAAGGCCCATTTGGTGAATAGCCTTGACAAGTGTTAGATTTCCCAAAAACGTTAAGTTGCAGTTTTGTTTCAGTGCATGAGTTAGAGAAGGGACTGAGAATGGAAGACATCTCCACATTCCTGATATCATTATTAGATACAAGGTCATAGTCATAATTCTTTCTTTCTAGTCAGTCTACCTCCATTTATTACCTTTGTCTTTTGCATCCACTCCTTCTTCATCCACTCAATGTTGTTTTGTCTTCCCCCCCCCCCCCCTCTACTATCACCTTTTTTCACTACTTCATTATCACCTTTCATCCCCCTCCTCATTTCACAACACCACCACCTCTCTCTGTTTGCCTCTCTTCCAATTAGGGTTTCCCCTATAAAAGTGCTCTTTCTGTAACAAATCTGAGGCTAGCTTATACCTCTTGTTGGCTTAGCTAGGCTACTTTTTTTCTAAAAGAGCAGCTTCTCAAGGAACTCCTACAAGGAAAAAAAGGTACTTCTCTTTTAGTTCATTTGATCAAAGAAACCTATACATCACAAACAGGTAAAATTGTTTTGCTGAGGTTCATTCTTTTCTCCTTTTCTTTATGCATAAATAGTTCTTTTCTCTGTTTATGTGTCTTTCATATATAGTAAAGGTTGATAGACAAAAACTATCCTATTTTAGGGCTTTTCCATATTTTTCTTTTTCATAGCCATGAACTATAATCAGCCAGATCCCTGGCTCAAGTAATTTAATTTCAGAAGGAAATCATGGTTTACTACTAGATCATGCGGCTGAAGATAAGGTGTTCTTCTTTATGCTAGTTTATCCATGTTTTCTCCCTCAAAGTCGAGGAAGTAAACAAATCAACAATTTAACATAAGAAACTCAGATCAACACTTTGCAGATAGCTTGATAATCAAAATTCTTTACTGATTTTTCTTTCATAAATTAAGAAAGATAAAGAGGATAGTTTTTTTTTTATAGGCAAATGTTAGTGATTAGTTGTTAGTAATTACAAATGTTTCTCCTCAAGGTTGTGTACTAAAGAAGATAAAATGAATATATATATATATATATATATATATATATATATATAATTTTGGAGAAAAGGAAATAATAAGATAAAGGTATTCATATATTATAGATTTAGGAGGGATGGATATAAAATTGGACTAATATTATTCCAACTCTAACTCCTTTTAAAGATTTTTCTGATTAGTTGTATAACTGATATTTTCTGCAACAACATATAATAAAGGTTCAAGTAGCCCCATTCTAGTAGCTGTGGTTCACAATCATTTCAAACAAAGGAAGGATAGAAGAAAAAGAGGTGCAATTGAACTAGCACCAGATCTAATTTCCAGACCATTCAGTTTCTTTGATAATTGATTTGAATCTAAAATCTACTTTACTTATGGATGTGAAGTTTGTTAATTAAGGGGTATAGAGTCACTGATGAACATGTTTGAATCAACTTCTCTTTCATGAGAATCAGTTCTAAACATTGAAAAATTTCCCAGAATTTATTCTGCTTTCAGAATTAATTACAGAAGCGTTTTCAAACAAGTAAAGTCACTAACAACATAAAACCTAATTGCTAATTGATTTTAAGCCAATCTTTGAAATGCAGGGAAAAATGTCATCATCCAGCTCTTACAACACTCCTTGTGCGGCCTGCAAGTTCTTGAGGAGGAAATGCATGCCCGGATGCATCTTCGCTCCATACTTCCCACCCGAAGAGCCTCAAAAATTCGCCAACGTCCACAAGATTTTCGGTGCCAGCAATGTGACAAAGCTCCTCAATGAACTCCTCCCTCACCAGAGGGAGGATGCAGTGAACTCCCTTGCCTATGAAGCCGAAGCGCGAGTGAGGGACCCAGTTTATGGCTGTGTAGGAGCCATCTCTTTCCTCCAGAGACAAGTTCAGAGGCTCCAGAAGGAGCTTGATGCTGCTAATGCTGATCTGCTACGTTTTTCCTTACCTGATGTCATTCCTCCAGCTGCATCACTTTCTGTGCCTCCACCAATGAGTTCGGTTCAGTTTGGTGCAAGAATTGGTAATGAGGGAAGTGGGTTTTATCGGCAAGCTCCTTCTACTTATTCTTTCCCTTATTCTCTTCCATGGAATGATACCTCCTCAGAGGATATTAGTGATGGAGGAGGAGGAGGTGGAAATAATTTGTGAATTAAGAATTTGAAGTATTACCCTCTTAGGGTTTGAGGCATGGTCTGATATTCTGATGGCATGGTGATATTATATATACACTATTCTGAAGAAAATATTTGGTAGATATTACATAGTGCAGATATAAAACAGATATCCAATGTGAGTAATGAAGACGACAGAGAAAGAGAGAGAGTAAAAAATTGGATGTTTGAAGAGTGTTACAATATTTAAATGTCTACGGTGTTGAAATGTCTAAATATATTCTGGACTGGCTATGTAGACTTACTTGGACTCTTGGAGCTAGATTATTGAAGGTCTACTACTGTGTTCCTGAGTTTTATTCTTTTCTAGATTATGAGCATGTATTTGTTTAAGAATTAGTAGGAATTTAGGTTTCAAAATATTTTTTAAGTGTCTTTTAGAGCTAAATAAGTTGGTAACATGCATAGTGATGTAAGGGCTATACTAGGCCTCTTATTGTGTATTTATTCACTGCAACTCTATGATGATGAGTTGATATATTTGTCGGTTATTGTTTATTGTTGAGAATGTGAGAGTGATAACATTACTTGGTTGTAAAGCCTAATAACTATGTTTTAGACTCTTGGTCCTACCCAGACTCTATATATTCCTTCCTGTTGAACTAGCTAGCCTTTGCTTTCTTTTGTGCTTTCACTCTAAATATATCACAATATTTCTAGATCACTAATTTGAATATTGTTTTCACTTATATATTAAACTATCCTATGAGAATTCAGTGCACCAACCTCCAACTATATGATTCTAGCTACATTCTAAAATCAGAATCGATTCTAGAGATCTTTTAGAGTAACTTTTGTCAATTGTGAGAAAAAATTAGCTGATTCAAATTAAAGTCATGAAATGTGAGGGAATGGAGATAAAGCAATTAAAATGTCACGACCACAGACACAAAGACAAGATATTAGCTTCAGTTCAGCTATCATGTCTTTTTCATGTAAAGCCTGTCTTCCTGATGATAAATCCAACCACATGTTATTGCTAGCTTTCTTTTAGGGCATTGGGTATGGTGATTGATGAACTCAACTAATACAGCAAAAACAAGCATTGTTTTCTCTGAAGTAACTTGTATCTCTGACATGCAATCAAAGCTAGTTTGAATTGTAGTTTTCATCATGTACTGAGAAAAAGCTGGGATGATGAATCTCGGTGTAAAACATTGTCTTTCCTTGATTGATCCAATACAAGAAGTAGTAGGAGCTCAACCTTAGCCCTTAGGGTTTTAGACTTTTTCAATTTTTCCTCTTTTCTATCTGTCCTTCCCAATTTTTAGATATCTTAACCTTATCTCCACTTTCATAAAGCTAATTTTTCTTCATTTAAAAAAAAAAATCGAACTTTAGCGCACAACATACTGAACACCTGTAGTTTGTGGTAGTTTTTGAGCATTGTAAGTCCAGGTCACAAAAATGGGATGTACAATTTTTTTTTATATTATCTATTATATTTATCAAAAGTTCTATTCATTTTTTCCGTCTTTCTAGTATGTGAATATGGTGTATAGGAGACTTAAATTTTCCTAGAAGATGTTAGATGTACCCTTCCTAGACCCTAGTTGCTATGATATCCCTTGGAAACTATTACTATCAACCACAAACACTCACCTCCGATCCGGACACAGCATATATAACAGTATGACCCCTTCTCGCTGTCTTTCAAAGACTGCTGCTCCATTGACAACAAGTTGCGTGCATATATATCATATATGAATGAGAATATCAATTATTTTAGCCGGGTCACTGTAGACAGAACAAATGCTGTGCAGAAGAAAGATCTAATGAATGATATGATTGAGAAATATGAGAGAGATTAGTAACAAAATGAAAGTGAAAAGGGATGAAAAAATTGAGCATAAATAACCAAAGGTTTTAAAAGTTTGACTGGAATTTTTTGAATCCTGAGATCATAATCCCAGTTGCAGCATTTAAAATCAAAAAAATTATGCAGAAAATGGGGATAGGGTTAGGTTGCCTTTTCATGATTAGTTCAGTTACCCTAAGAAAAGTGACAGTAAAACCTTCAACTTGCAAAGTAAAGCAAGCCCACCATTTTGACCCTTTATATACATATGACATTATAAATCAAGTTAAACACTTTACTGAGACGCCCTTTACTGACCTAATCTTAATAGATTTGAAGTGTGATCCCAAATACATTTTACTTATTTGGAATTCGATTACTGAACTTTCTACTTTAAACAAGACTTTAACTTTTTTTTTAGAAGCAAATTTATTAATAAGAGCTTAAGATATATATGCCCCAACCTAAATACACAAACAGAGCTGTCATATGATCTGATCTATCTAAATTCAATATCAATATAACACTAAAGTGAGAAATTCCAACAAAGACTTTTACCTAAGTTAATCCTCTTACACAATTTCATAATTACCCAAACAAAGATTCTTATTTAAAACAAAATCAGAAAGAGTACTTAAACCTAATTATTCATAGCCAAGTGAGTACTCACTGTGAGTCCAAAGATCCAATCATGAAATAATCCTTATTTCCATCAATTATTTATTTCTCTCTCTTATTTATGAATAACATTCATGTGTGTTTGCAATATATCACTGTGAGTATATGGCCAAGTGTTGAAAACCTATCTTCTTTCACCCTTTAGTTTTGTCAGTCACACTTTACTCGCTCTCTCATCACACACAGAAGACACTGTTAATTACAATCATCAGAAAAGTCAGAACCTCTTTTCCTACTCCCACCCTCTCCCAAATACACTCAAAGATATGAGTATGAATGAAGGACACGAGGGCCTGGCAGAGGCAACACCTCTTCGTAGCTATAACAGTAGTGAGTGTCACATCCATATAATATTAAGACCTCCATTTCATCGCCTTCTCTAAAGATTCATGACTGGCCATGCTTTCCTCCTCGAGATTGCCAAAATCCTCAACCTTTTCTTTCTTGGAATTTTTTGTGAACCAAATCTAATCTCTGAGATCAACTTTCTCTCAGAATTTCTCCCTTGCCCGGTCAAGTCCTTTAATTGGTATGTAGATTATGGCATTGGAGCAAATAAACAATTTATAACATGATTTATTGAGCTTTTGATTGTGTATAGAATTTAATACTTGTTATTAATGTGAGAGTTGTGATAGTGAACTGTTTTGAAGGAGAATCTAATCCTCTTCTCATCCATCTCATCCACCTTCGACCACTACCTTGCTATTTCCCTCCGACCAGCACGTCACTTGTCATGACTCACGCTTGTCTCATACTCCAAGAAACCACAATTGCGCAAGGGTGTTTGTGTCGCCTCCTCATGTTCCATTGAGAGTCTGTAACTCTAGCTTGTGGAGTAGTTGTGGAGCACAAGACTATGGGCGGCGTGTACGTGCTCATCTGACCCTCCAAGGCTCCAATTCTTATCACCCATAGAAGATCTGACGACCTGCATTAAGAACTACATAAAACTCTCATTATATTACTCTAGCGGTATGCGCAAACAAACACAAATAAGGCAAGTAAGAGGAAAAACCCACATGTACACTGTTTCATTCCAAGCTTAGCCAAATTATCCTTCTCAAATCCAAGGCCGATGACAATCAGGCTTCACTATCCCTTCCCTTTACGACCATGATTCACATTGATCACGGTTTGCCTCAACTTTGAAAACTTCCTCCTCTAGAAGAAGCAAGTTGTTTATCTTCTCCGCTCCCATAACCTGTTTACATCGTCGACGACTCTGTCCCACCGCGAACGCCCTTCGTGCGACAAATCTTTGTCGTTGTTGTCTCTCTAAGTGTTATGCGTCCCGCCGTTACTGTTTCTAATCCTCGATTTGTTCACTAGCATACTCAAGATTGCAACGTTCTTAAACAATAAAGTTCACCATCCCTTCCTCCACGACAATGATTCACATAATCACAGTTCGCCTCAACTACTTCCTCCTCTAGAAGAAGCAAGTTGTTTCTCATCTCTGCTTCCATAACATGTTTAACATCTTCGACAGACTCTGTCCCACCGCCAATGCCATTTGTGCAACAAACCTTTGTTGCTGCTGTCTCTCGATGTGATGTGCGTCCCGCCGTTACTGTGTTGAATCCTCGGTTTGTGCACTAGCAGGCTCAAGATCGCAACGTTCTCAACCTCCTCCTTTCTTCCTTAACTGTAGTCAAACTTGGCTAACAGCTCCACCAATTGGACATAAAAATGCTTTTCGACATGGGAATCTTACAGAGATAGTCTATATGGAGCAACCCCCTAGATATTTCGATCCATGTTTTCTGGCATATGTTTGTAAGCTCAATAAGGCATTGTATGGTCTTAAGCAGGCTCCTCGTGCTTGGTTTCAACGACTAAGATCCTTTCTGTGTTAATACTTGGTTTTATCTGTAGTCACACTGATCTTTCTCAATTTTTCTTCTGCCGAGGCTCATTCACTCTTTACATTCTAGTCTACGTGGATGACATAATCCTCAATGGTAGTGACTTGCTTCTCATTAATCAATTTATTGCTCGTTTGGACACTGAGTTTGCCACTAAATATCTGGGTAAGTTAGGCTACTTTCTTGGACTCGAGGTCACCTATAGTACCTCGAATGGTTTGTTCTTAGGCATCTATATATGCTCATGACTTGATTTCTCGTGCTCAAATGCTCGAATCTAGATTTATTTCGACACCAATGGTTTCTTGTACTCGATTCGTGACAGTTCACCTTATTCTAATTCGAATCACTATCGTGCTTTGGTGGGGGCGTTGCAGTATGTGACTATTACCCTACCAGATTTGTCTTTTGTTGTCAATAGTGTTAGTCAATTTCTACAACAACCTACGATGGAGCATTTTCAGGCCGTCAAGCGCATTCTTTGATATGTCCAAGGGACTCGGCACTTCGGCCACCATCAAGAAATTTGCTTCCCCCACAGTTCTTGGTTATAGGGATGCTGATTGGGCGTGGTGCACTGACACTCGACACTCAACCTACGGTTATGAAATTTTTCTTAGTGATAATTTCCTATCTTGGAGTATTAAGAAGTAACCTACTGTTGCTCACTCTAGTTGTGAATCTGAGTACCAGGCCTTGACAAATACAACTTCTGAACTTGTTTGGTTGCTCCATATGCTTCATGAGCTTCTTATATATGCGGATATCTAAGGTTCCTCTTCTTCTTTGCGACAATCAAATTGCATTATTTATAGCTAGTCCAGAATCTGATTGCTCATATCCTACAAAATATTTAATACAACATTTTATATAAAAATGTTTTTCATTTGATAAAAGTTTTTGACTTTATGTTTTTATTCTATAATCTATTATGAGTCTGTTTGATGGTCAGACTAGGATACGTGTAGGATAGACTCTTATATCCTATCACATGTATGAGGTGAACAAGATGGATGATAAGCATATTGAATTGGATTGCCACTTTACTCGTGAATTGGTTACGTCTGGATAATCGGGCTGTCAAACATGTCTGCCCTACTTGTCTTCAAGTTGCTAATATTTTTACCAAGGTGTTACCTTGTCCTCTGTTTGAATTATTCCACTTCAAGCTTCGTGTTGGTTTTAATCTAACGCTTAACTTGACGGAGAGCGTTAGGATACATTAGTTATTCATATTATTCTAGAAAATATTCTATTACTATTCTTTATTTATTTTTAAAGGCCAAAAGAAGATGCATATAAGATAGCATAAGGGTACTATTCTTTATACTTAATTAATTTGTTCTTAAGTAATCTTTTAGAATATTCCTTATAATCATGTCATTATAAATGAATCCATCTTGATCTCTCACAATTATGGTGTATTTAATTAGTGCAAATAACCAAAAGAATTCTTATGTGTGTCGAGATACAAACAGAGCTGGGATGGTTTATTTATCACGGCAAATAGTTAAAAACTGCCGCTATAAAACCTATATGTGTAGATGATATATGCACTGTTTGTGTGGCTCAGAGAAAAAGCGGGTATGGCTTTCTGAACTTGTTGTTTCAAAACTATGAATAAATGCATGCAATAGTTGCCTATAATTTTCAGAATCCATCATTCAAACCTATCAATCTAGAATTCACTCTGCACTAGGACGTGAAAAAGAAGCAAAGAGCAGGTGAAAATTTGCAGAGTGAGGTTTTAGAAAGGACAAGCATGTGAGGGGGTCCTAGCCTCTATTTAAGCCCCCGAAACAAATTCCTTATGTACACAACGGGTCCAGGGACTTGTATCTTTCGTGTTAATTATATAATATGGTTTCCACTTTCCAGTTTCCATGCTCCATCTCTCTGTCTATACTCAGAGACTCAAACATGTACTGATGTACTTGTTTCGTCACATTGTGGTCAAGAGAGACAAACAGGTCCATGGTCCAAATAGTATTCACGGACACTGTTATTGAGATATACGTGCACATGTGATGTGTCAATTTCATTCGTGTGTACTAAAAATATTCCAACTCTGAAAAAGGTACAGAACTCACGCTGTTTTTTTTTTTTGGTTAAAAGAACTCAAGCTGCTAATCGTGTACTATGTGTTAGAGATCCAGTAGAGCCCAATTACTAAACTACTGGGCTAGAAGCCGGGAGGCCCAGAACAATTGTTTGAACCTAAATGGTTTAGATTATATTGAGGCGAAGTCATTTTGTTTTCTAGTTTCATGTTCTTTATTTTAACATTCCATTCTCGTCTCATCACCACACAAAAATATATTGTTCAGAAAGTTGAACGCCATCTTTTTTTTTTCTTTCAGCCAAACTACATTCAATAGACACACGTGCTTAAGGGCTTGGAGGTCAGTTGCAGGGCCGTGTATAGATAATTTGGGGCCTAAGGCAAAATTATCAAAGTTATTTTATTTTGACAAATTTTTTGAAGAGATTTAATGTATTATATAAATTATTAAGTTTATATTAATCTTCTAGGTTTTCGGAGCTGCGAAATCATTTGTTAGAGTTTTATAATGAAATATTTCTAACATTTCGCTTCAATAAATAAGATAGTTAATTATTCAATCTATCTTGTAACAATATTGTTGATTTAATCAATTTTAATTTTGAATAACTTCTTCTAGTAGTAGAAATCGTTATGAGGATTGTCACTAAAATTCGATAAACAATATATACATTTGGAAAAGAATCTAAAGTTTTAATAGAATTTGAAATGTAAGGAATGAAACACTTAGAGATTTTGCAACACTTTTTTTTGTATCTTATTTGATAATTCTCATCTAGGTAGAAACAAATAGAGAAAAAACAATGAGTTTTTTTTTTTTTAACTAACGATTACTTACGAGTAATCACAAATAATATTTTAATTTTTAAAATGTAAAAATAACAGGTATTTAATTTATTAGTTTTTGAAAAATGTAAATTTGATAATTTAAAACACTACTAATAACGGTTAAAGTTGCACTTCCACATTTCACTTTTGAGTTCCCACATTTCATTGACCATATTACAATTAAGATGATATGATTTTTCATTGTTCCATTATTTTTTTAAGTCTCAATTGAATATACTAATTAGGTAAAAAAAACTTTGGGGCCTTAAACAATTTTGGGGCCTTAGGCAATTGCCTAATTATTTAAAAGCTTTACACGGCCCTGGTCAGTTGTGTACCTCCCAAGTTAGCCCCCATGATAACCCGACTTATTGGATGAATTTACTATGAAGCCTAATAACTAGCACACATGCTTAAGGTTTGGAGGGTTGTTTGTACCTCTCGAGTTACCACCCATTTTGACCTAGCTTAGGGGATGAGCTTACTATGATGCCCAATAAGCACACACGTTTAAGGGTTTGAAGGGTTATGTACCTTCAGAGCATAGTTATGGAACTCATACCAGATTGGTCTGTCCGACCAATTTAACTATGAATCAGACTTGTGATCGGTCTGGTTGGTATATAAGTTTGATTGGACATGTTATCAATAAGACCAGACTCAGATTTCACAGAAAAAACCAGATGGTTCAACAAGTCAATATTGTGAGAAATAAAAAATGCACTGCTCAACAGTTTATTAAAAAGTGGAGCTAAGGGAGTTAAACATTGGCACTCATAGCTACAAAGTAGCATTGTTACCCGTAAGTCAAATATATTTCTCAGAACAGTTGCACATAATATATATATAATCATTAATTTTTCTTTCAAAATATTTCTTACTTTTATAAATATTATAATTAATATAAATTTGGTTGAAATCAATTGAACTTTATTGAGCTATTGACTCATCGACCTAATAGCTTATTCAAGTCGATGACTGATTCAAGTTATATAACATTGCTCACGAGGCATCATCTCTCATGAGCATGCTAGAGAGTGGAGTGACCAACGGATAGAAGCCATGAGGTCGTATTACAAGCAATAAATAATCGTTAGAAACCCGAAGACAATTAAGCTAATCATTAAATGTAATGATTGGTGAATACCTTAATAGTGACAAACACTCTTAATTTGTGGGGGTTAAAAATTAATTTATGGTGATTTTTAACGCTCACAAACTAAAAGTGTTCTGCAAACTTTTACATGATGGTTTGTGAGGGAGGGTTATAATGATGTTTCTATATTACCCAATGAATGAATGCCATGTTGTAAGTGAGTGTCATGTCATTGTAACTTTTGAAATCCCAAATATGGTCCCTAAGCTTTTAGTATTAAGAAATGAACCGTATTATATTAATTCAATTAAATTATCAAAAATTATTTTATGTTTTTAATCTTAATCTTATTTGGGGGTAAACTCTAATTTGGGGGTAAATTCTTTTTACCTAATTTCAGATCCCCAATCTACTGAGCCTTGTTCTTCATCCTCTTCTTTATCTTGTCGCGGTCGCGTTCATCTTCTCAATTGGGTTCTTTGTCTTCTTTTTCTGGACTGCTGTCGTTGTAATATGGCAACTCCCTTCCAATGTTCCAACGTTCTTTGTTTCAAAGTCTTTCTGAGATGTCTTGTAAAACTGTTCACGGATTTGGCAAATATGAATTTATGCATTTACAATAGAATTTTAATGTGTATTTGAATTGTTTATCTCTGGTTGTAGTTTAAAATGATCATTGTGGGGCTTTTCAGTTGCAATGGCGGGGTTCAAATAAAAACGAGTTTTCTTACTTCTACGAGTCATTCAAGTTCTTCACATGTTTGATACACCATGGAATTAGCTGGTTAGTGTCTTTTATTGGTACCCATGTAAATCACTTATATATACTATAATGCAATCAAAAAGGGTTTTCATTGGATTGCCCCAATTGCAAAGAAGGTGAGTCAAAAACACTCTTTTTCACCCCACTTTCTCCAGGTTTCATTGGCTGCTCCTTTAAACTGCTTCAAACCCGATCCCTGATTTGAATTGCTCTTACAATTCAAATTCCTTATGTTCATCATCAATCCCTTGACATCCTTCAAATCAATCACTGACCACTCTTCCTCTGAAATCTCTCTAAGCGTGGCACCAACGATCACATCTCTGGCCTCAATCTGAGCACCTTGAACTGCTGAAGCAAAGGAATGAATCGCAGCAGCGGTGGAGAGCCACCACCTGCCGCTAAAGAGAGCAAGAGGATGAAGCTAGAAAGATTTAGGGTTAATGAATTCTTCTTAATTCTTGTGAAATCTTATTTTAGTTTTTTTTTTTTAATTTCAAAAATAATTAATACATAAATGGTTTGGGCTAAACTACAAAATTTAAAATGTTTAAGGACTTAAATTTAGAATATAAAATTTTCTGGTGAAAGAGATGACATGGCATCCTAGCATCTTACTATTGGTCATTATAAGGGGGGCATGACTGATGTTTAAAACACAAACAATATTTTTAAGTTTTCCATATTTTTAAATAATTAATTCATTTGATATGAAATAAACCATATAATTATAGCAAAACGATTTGTAACCTAATAAGTAATAAGCCATGGAAAAAGCCTATAAGAGGATTAGGAATAGATCATGTCCACTCTAACACTAATCTTAGACCCATACTTAGTAGTGTAATCACCGAGTTTGGGACCTCCGTAGCTAAGTAGAACATTATGTAATGGTAGGTGATGTAATCTCTGCATGTTTGTAGTCACATATGCCAATTGTAGCATGTTACATGTAGTCACCATATTCACTTGGTATTTCTTTCACCTATTGTGGTTAAGCATTTGAAATCGAAATAATTAAGAAACCGATAACTAAGACAAACTATAAACTACTCCACCGATCAAGAAAACTCAAAAGGATGATGAGGATGAGGTTCAATTCACGAAGCCATGTAAGACAGACAACAGCATTCACCCCTCGATCAAATAACGATAAACCTCTTCTGAATTTTGCACCATCAAACGACATCTACCTCTCCCATGCAACCCTTCATCCCCTGTTCCTTAACCAAGTGTTCCTCACCCCTTCCCTACGTGTCATCACTTCCCTTCACCTTAAATTACTCTCATCACCTTCACCTAACCAACCCCATTCAATTCATACCCTCTTCTTCATTTTATTTTTCTCTCATCTCCTTGCAAATACCACAAGCAAGTAAGACTTAAAAAAGCTTGCATTCTCCTTCCATGGCAGAGCCTTATCAGCAAGAAGACTACTACTACAACCACACAGGCACCCAATCACGAACAGGGAAGCCAAATCCTACTACTTCTCAGGTTCTAGCACTCGCCACTCTTGTCCCATTCGGAGCTTCTCTCCTCATCCTCGCCGGCCTCACCCTTGCCGCCACCGTCATCGGCCTCACCATCACCGCCCCGCTCTTCGTCATCTTCAGCCCCATCTTGCTCCCGGCAGCCCTGCTCATCGGTTTAGCCGTCGCAGGGTTTGTAACATCTGGGGCATTCGGGGTCACCTCTCTCTCTTCGTTTGCTTGGCTGGCAAACTACCTCCGCCGCACGCGGTTGCTGGAGCGCCTCAAACCGCCGCTTCAGGCGGCTGCCGAGACCATGGCCCAGAGAGCTGGGGAAGTTGTTGAAAGTGTGGAGAGCAAAGCCCAGGAGATGGCCCAGGCGGCCCAGAGCGAGGCCCGTGACGATGGAAAAGCAGCCCAAACTGAGAGCAGGGTCAGAAAAACGGGCCTGGACGTCCAGAGTGATTCTCGTGAAGCAGCAAAAGCCTAGAATGCATCCTTGTGACATCTTTTCTTTTCTTGTGTTGCCTTTTTCTAAATTATGTTTCCTTTGTAGAGAAGTATGAAGTGCTTAGTGGGGAAAACAAATCAAATTATAAGGTTTCCTTTCCTTGACTATTGAAGGTTTGAGTGCATTGTACTAAAAACTGTTTGTAGACTACTTCTACGAATAAATTTTCAAGCCACATGGGTGATTCGAAAAAGTTATCTTCACTTATAAATAAATTATAACTAGTGTTTTTTATCCGCGCGTTGCACGCGAAATATGTCTATCGTATTTGATACATCAATTGATACCTTGATTATTAAAAATATGTTAAACAACGGATGAAATAGAAGAGTTAGAAATCCTAAGCAAAGTGGATATAAAGATTTCTCTTATTAGCCTGATCCAAATCAACAGGAACTCGTTTCACATTCTTCGTGAATATGAAGACAATAGCACAAATCATAGATATAAGGAATTGCCAACATATTAAACAACAACATATCCATTGAATTGACTTAGATCTCCAAATCACAATCTTGGTGGATTTTTTTATTAGTAGAGTATGACCTACATCACCAAAGTTCATTTTTTATAACCAAAAAATATGTGTGTATGTCCATGACCCTTATTTTTTGGCACCGTTATCTTATCAAATCCATCAGTGTGAGTACAAAAACAACACACTCACCAGCCTATACAATGAGTAGTAAATGCTATAAAATTAATAAGTAACCAAAAATGATTAATCTTTAAGGTTATGTGCTAACAGTCTATTGGAGATTAAGCTTCACATGTCATTGCACCTTCTCCACTTGAAGAATCTCAATCTTCCAAGAAAATTCACTTACAATCATCAATAGAGATGTATCTCATTTGGTAGTACACAAAACCTGCATATAACAATAAAATCCATGAAAATCATTTCCTTAGAGATCATTTGTTTAAATCTCAAGATTTATTCCCTTGTTGGGAGTCCTCATTTGAAATTCAAGTAAAAAATATTAGAAGCTGAGTAAAAAAATATAGAATATTAAGCAAAAATTAGTAACAGTCTTTTTCAGCTTGTTTAGTACAGAAAATTCATTAGTTAACTTTTAAAACAAATCTATTTCCGGTTAACAATGAAATTGTTTACAACTTTGACTTGTTTAGTCTATTTCCGGTTAACAATCTCATTTATTGCAGCGAAGGGTGCAAACGTTATAGTGAAGGGGGTAAAACAACAAATCTAGGTTTAGACTACCATAACCCTTATCACGACACAGTCAGATACTGCAACACAATAAATCACTGGACTAATCATAATAATAATGGGAAATAAATCTTGTAAGAACTCAAATAAAAAATGTAAGTCCATTAGAAAGTCAGGGGAAGAGCTAAAATTACCTCTTGAAGAGTAGCTCAAATCCAGCAAGTGGAAGCATGCAAGACATTGCTATCATCGTTAGAAAATCAAGGGGAAGAGCTCCCATCTTTTTTATGTTTGAAATCAAATCGAATGAGTTTCCAAAGTGAGAGAGTCAAATATAGTGCCAATCACTCTAAGGAAAAATAGAGGTTGGTACATGATGAGCTTTATAAAAATGTTTAGTATCATCCACAGGTTCTAAACTGTACTTATATGCTTTTAGAAAAACCTAAAGATATTTCATGGTAGATAGACAAAATCATCTCTAAAAGGGCATCTTTAATGGGTTCCCACCCATTTGATTGCATATTTATGTCTATCATATGATATTAATCTAATGTGTCGCAAAGTTTGCCCGTATTCAATAGTCAAAGTGATGCTATGAAAAACAAATATTGATAGGAAGTTAGTCCTATTCTGAATGGCTATAGGCGGATAAAATAGAATATTGGCTCATGCTTCAATAAACAGAGTGTATGTAATGAAAATCTTGTCGACCATAAATTGTAAGTCAGCACATTCCATAACTGTAAATGCTTAATCATGAATTTATACTGACCATTCATGTCATTCAATGGCCACCCGTGTAATCCTTCCATGCATCTTTCACAAATAAATCTAAAATTTAGAAACGTAATAAATAAAGATAGATAAAAACTACAAAAATCTAGCAAATCACAATAAAAACTCATAAAATCCTGAATTTATTAAAAATCCGAAAATTCAATAAAAATTAATTAATACTCTAAAAATAAATCAAAAATAAATTAAGATAAAATCAAGAAATAAAAAACCTGAATCCTAATCAAATCTAAAATTTAAAAATGTATTTTTTTATGAGAATTAACTTGAGAATGACACGTGCAATTATTTTTATGAGAATTAACGTGAGAATGACACGTCACTAAGAATTAACGTGGGAACGACACGTCACTAAATCAGTCTGATGGAAGTTCTTCTTTTCTAATATATATTGATGAGAGATAAGAGAATATGATAGGTGATGTGATAGGAAATGAAGAGAGAAATGAAAAGTGAAATGAATGAAAATGAGATGAAAGATAAAGTAAAATGTGAATGTATATATCAAATCTCAGGCCAATTAGGTGCAAATTGACCTTAAATTCAATTTAAGAAGTGAAGAAACTCACAAGACCAATAATGTTTTTGTATAGTCTTAGCTACTGAGTTTATCATGCTTTAATTTGGTAATATGAGTTATTAAGTCCTCTAGTGAAGTTGCAATATAGGATAAGATTCGATTTTTTTTTTATTATATATGTTATTTCAATTCAATTATATTGTGTTTGTCTATTATGTTTTCAATTTCATGTGGAGTAATTAACCACTACCATTGTTGTGTTTGTCTCTTATGCTTTCAATTTTATGTGGAGTAATTATCAATCTAATCTTATGTGGACAGGACTCGCCCAATAGCCTTGGTGGGCGAGTCCTCATGAGCTGACAAGACCACGAAGACCTAACCTGACGAAGGATAGCGAGTATACGTGTTAGGTTATGTATCCATGGCTCATTTGGGTTTACATCTCTTTAGGCCCAATAGACTAAACATCAGGCCCATATATAATATTCTAGGTCAGGAGTCAAGCCCCACTATAAAAGGCTTGACTCCAATGGAATAAAACATGTTTTATTTACTCTTTATTCATTGTCTATACGGCGCTAAACCCAAGGGGATAAACCCTTGATCGGAGAGGTCAGGTGCCGTGTAAGAACATTTTTGGCGCCCACCGTGGGGCTCGAGACAGTTCCCCTCAGTCCCACTAGAGAGAGAGCTGGCTGGTTTTACCAGGGCAGTGTTAGCAGCAAGACTTGTGGCGGAGCAGCAGGAAGCATCACCGATGGCAGGAGATCTGGGGAAAAATCCTGCCCTCCAGGAGATTCTGGACAAGTTGAATGATATGCGGAGAGCCAACGACGCGCTACAGGCTCAGGTGACGGAACTAACGAAGGACAGATCTGACCATCAGGTCTCTGACCGGAGAATGGCAGCAACGGTGGTCAACTTTCAACCGTTCGCGGTGGCCATCGCAGAGGTCGAGACCCCGGAGCACCTGAAGACCTTAGTGTTGGAACCTTACTCGGGAAACTCTGACCCGAAGGAGCACTTGGTTTATTTTAACACCAGAATGGTTATCGCCGGCGTAATTGACGCCGTCAAGTGCAAGCTCCTCCCCTCAACGTTCAGGAAATCAGCTATGACCTGGTTCACCACCCTACCCACCAGATCAATAGCAGAGTTCTCCACGAAGTTCCTGTCACAGTTCTCGGCGAGTAGATCTGAGCAAGTGACCATTGCAGAGCTGTTGTCGGTGATCCAGAAAGAAGGTGAGACGATTAAGAGCTACGTGTCTCGTTTCAATGAAGTTTCCGTTCACATGGAAGACTTAGTTCCAGCGGTGTGCGTTACGACTTTCAAAAACGACCTCTGTGAAGGACAGTTGAACGGGAACCTGACGCGCCACCCTGCCTCATCAATGGTGGAGATTCGGCAGCGAGCGCATAACTACATACTGGAGGAGGAAGACAACCGTCAGAAGAAAGGACGAGACATGTCCTCATCTAACAGCAAAGCATACCCACCCCCTGCTAACCTCCGTTTCTATTACAGTTAGAGTCAGGAAACTCATAGAAGGCAGGACCGCAACAAGTGGAGCACTCTTTTCTTCCTAGATTGGGAGTTTTTAACGAGGCTCCCCATTTTGATCTTTTGTCCCTTACATGCATGTGTAATTGACCTTCTATGAAATGGAACTTTTCTTTCAAGTATAATCTTAAGGTATCGCTTGCGCCATCCCCAGTTTTGATAATTGTTCAAACGACCGGCGACCCGCCGAATACGCAAGACTTGACACGGAAAGCGAGGTACATGTCGCGAAAACAAACTTGCATTTGCGCGCGGAAAGCATGCCCCTCACCGCGGAATCAAGCTCGCGACGTGACTCACAATAACGAATCGAACTAGCATTCGGATTGACTAAGAGCCAAATGAGTGTAGCCTGAAGCGAAAAGCTCGGGACATGTTGATGACCCGGGATTTAAGGCTATTTGCCTAGCTTATTTGCATGTAGTTTAGTATAATTTTTAGGATATTTCATTCACTTTAGGACACTTTAGGCTTATTTCATGCATTTTAATATTTTTATTAAGTTTTAGTATTTTTCTATATTTTATATTATTTTCTAGATATTATTAGAATTTATTTACTTTAATTTAGGATTAGATAAGTTTAATTTAAGTGTTATCTTATTTTTATCTTTATTTATTTTATAGTTATTTTAGGAGAAGATATCAGAAGAGATAGAAAAAAAGGAAAAAGAGAGAATTTCGCAGCTTTTAAGGTTCTGATGTTGTGTGCCGCGCTCCATGGTCTTACTGTGTACCCGCGCATCAGATCGCGCCACGTAGCAGCCCCTATTATCCAACGTCCAAACTCCTGAGGGTACACAGACTTACGGTGCGCGCAACTGCGCCTGATCATAAACGGCAGCAGAAAGGACAAAACAGGCCCAGATTACGAAAAATCACTATAAAATCAGTTTTTAACCTATTTTTGAGGGATCTTTTTCATCTTTTCTCTTCTTCTAAACCTAATAAACACTTGGGAGACTCTTGGAGGCAAGTTCTTGGTGGAAAGGAAGGCTAGGCCCTTGAGGGCCGGTGTCAGGGTCATCGAGGAGGTGACAGCTTCTTCGGACGTCCATGACTCTGTTCTATTTTGGGTTTTGCTTTTCTCTTTACCTATTTTTGTGTTGTGACTCTCTTTTGGTATTTGAAATTACTTAATTTGATTTTCTTTCTTGTTCATTATACCTTTATGCAATTATAAGCATGAATTTTCATTATTTAGTGTTTATCTCTACGTTTAATGCTTCTATTGGTCGATTGATAATTTTAAAGGTTTATATTAATTCGAAAATAGATTGGGAAATTGATATGAATTGATGTAGGCTTAGTTCACAGAAAGGGGGAAAATTCCTATGTCTTAGATTATTGATTCTCTTTGCGCGTTCATGTAACTTTTGGCAATATGATGTTTTTTTAGGATTTGCATGACAATTGAGAAGTTGGTATGAATTTAGTTAATGAGATGAACCACCCTTGCATCAGTCATCTTAAGAAAGACATGTCGTAGGTTGGGTTGAAGTTTACTAGGTGACAATAAGAGACATTAACCCTTAGGTATGAATATCATGAGTTGAGAATGAGGTCTAAACCAAGTGACTAGTCGGGATACTCACCTCTCTAGGATAGGATTATCTAGTTAGGAACTATTGAGATTTCTTGAGTGACAGTCAGAGATTCTATCCACTAGGACATGAACTTCTTAGGTTAGGAACAGAGCTTGGGAATGTCTTATCGAGTAGGTATTTACTATAATGCTCTTTTTCTGATCACTAGGGCTTAAGGAATTAAGGCTAGGTTCTTAATTGGTAGATTTACTTAGCTAAGGAATTAGTAGGTGAATAACTCTTATCAGCATCTTAAATGTTAACTTCATCTTAGACCATGAGCAATGGTTGGTTGAATTTTGTTTTGTTTACCCCTTCTCAACCACACATTTTCTCTTCCCAACACTCCACATCATCTTCTCTCTCCAATTCAACACTCATTCAACTTTTACCCACTCCAATAGTTTTACTTAACTCTCAACACCCTACCCCACCACTCACCCTACCCCACCACTTTTTTATTTCACATTTTTATTTAATTTTATATTTTTGTTTTTATGATTACATAAAATTACAATTATCGATTTAAATTAAATTAAAACAATAAACACTTAACAATTTAATTTTTTTTTTAAATATAGACTATAATTTATTTTATTTTCTTAACTTAAAATGCAAGACAACAAACTAAGCACACAACACACAAATAACGTAATTAGTACGATACAATCATCTTCAATCCTGAAACATTCCAAACTTTGCCCAGATGTGCTTCACTAGATCTGCTTGCAGTTCGTGATGAACATTTGAATCACGCAACTCGGATCTAGCACGCACATGATTTGCAAAAGCGGGTAACACCTCGGTCGAGTATGATTGCGGTGTACTAGATTCAATTTCCCCATATTGCTCAAAATCGGTCCAACGTTGCAAATATTTATCTCGTTCATCATCAACAATCATATTATGTAATATGATGCATGACCTCTGTAACACCCCGAATTTCGGGTGTCACTATAGTAACCTATTAAAGTAAATATGCAATATTTTCCAAAAGAATGTATAAACACGAGTATATTTTTTTTTCTTTTCAATGTACTTCCAAAACATGTCATGCATACTCCCAACTACAAAGGGATTTACATCAAGTCTTGAACAAGGCGAGTACCCGAAACCCCAAATATAAATTTCTAAAATCATTATGCAAGCTTAAACCAATAATGGTTAGCTCTCTAACCCAAGGCTCTAACCCTACACCCGACTCTATTCTTCAAGTCTTCCACAGTTCTTCAAGTTCTCCTCTCCGACTCGTACGAAGGTCAAGCTCCATCGAAGATTTTCCATCGCCTAATAGCGTTAAGCGCCCAAACAACAAATAGCAAACAGAAAGGGTTAACTCCATACAACTACCACATATAAAAGAGAAAATCATGCTATTCAAATTTGATTACTTAGCATGGTAAATAAACTAGCAATTCAACTCAAATTAGATGACAACTCATCCTATCGAATCATGAAATCAAATCATATATTTAACAGAATTAAACGATATGGTTTTAAAACAGATATTAACAAAACTTAACAACATAAACTAACTCGTGAATCGATAACTTAACAGTATAGATGTAGATCAAATTTCAAAAAAACCAACAATATAATCAATTCGAATATCAACAACCTCAACAATCTAACAACAAATCAGATATCAATAATCCTCAACAATATAACAATAAATCAGATATCAATAATTCTCAACCATATAACATCAAATCAACCAAAACATCAGAAGCAAATATTATTCCCCTATGATGCAACTATATGCTGCAACCAAAATGGATCGATCAATAACGTCTCGCAAGACGGGACAATCACGCGGGACCACACCCCACCTCATCGCCACTTTAGGACATCTCGCAAGATGGGACAATCACGCGGGACCACACCCCACCTCATCGCCACTGTATAACGTCTCGAAGGACAGGACAATCACGCGGGACCACACCCCACCTCATCGCCACTGTATAACGTCTCGAAGGACGAGACAATCACGCGGGACCACACCCCACCTCATCGCCACTGTATAACGTCTCGAAGGATGGGACAATCACGCGGGACCACACCCCACCTCATTGCCACTAAAAGCAAATCAAAACATCTCATCCAACTCAGTAGTCACTCAAACAACAATCCCAAATTCCATAATCAAATCAAGATAATCACATGTTATTCATATTATCGACAAACATAAATCAATTCAATGCATACCAGCTCAGTTCAATGACAGAAACCAGTAAACGGTCGAAGCCTCTCAGAAAACGGAGACACACGTCTCAATAAGTTCACTCGGCCGGAGCCTTCAGAAAACATTTGGCACAAGCCTCAGAAACAGTCAACATAAGCAAGCATACAACATTGAAAGCATACCAACATTTCAATCAATTGCCAATCAAGTTTAAACAACTTCATCTCAAACGCATGCAGTGCGATAAAAGCATGCAAGACTCAAAGACGCTCTAAAACTGAGTTACCCTTACCTTAGCCAATTTCTCCACCCAAGCTCAATTTCCCAGTCCAATCCAAAATAAAGCTCCCGAACTCAGCAAGTTCCTCGGGCGTCCTCCTCAGTTGTGAAACCTCACCAATTGCTCCAAAGTCTCTTTCCTCAACTCCACTCGTTCCAAACCTTAAGCAAAGTATCATTGCTTAGTCGCTAAGAAACAATACAACTAATAACACTATCAAAACCCGAAAAGAAGCTTTCGAAACTCTAGAGTTCGACATTTAGGCACGAATGGACAATAAGACATGTTTTCGCTAAAATGCGCATAACTCGAGTTACAGAACTCGGAATGACACGAAACCAACGCAAACATTTCGACAACGGAGAGGGCTACGCTATGGCTCAGGCCATATTAACCCAAAAATTATTTTTGGACACGGTACAGCTCCAACAAGTTTCGGCCACTTTAGAAAATAGGGTTTCCGAACTTTTTCTTCGATCTAATATAATTCCTAGGTATTCGTAGGTGATATCTAGGCCAGGAAAACTCTCAGAAATATTTAACGACTGAAAATACGACTTAGGGGTATTTTGGTCCAGAATTAATGACCAAAAACTCAAAGTTGAAATTCTGAAAAACAAAATTGATGGGGTTGTTCACAACGACGTTTATAGCACTTAATCTCAAGGGTTCTAAGCTTGGTTGCGACTTTTTGATAATAAAGTAAGCACATGTGAAGAAAATAAGGTTTTTGTCAGTTTTTCAGATCTACGACGACTCGGTGAAAATCCGAACGATCCGACAGGGATTATAGCATGTTGGGTTGTAGTAGAAGATAGTTGGAAAGAAAAATCGAGGTAATCAGACATTTTTACAAAAAGCTCAAAACTTTGAGCACAGAAATAGATAGAATAAGCCGACAGAAAGCAGAAATAGAAGTAGGATTAAGCATCCTTACCTCTGTGCCTACGCGTAGCTTCCGAAATCAGGACGATCGGGCAAGAATTGAAAAAGCTCAGCTCCTCTCTCTTTCTCTCTCTAGCTCTCGGCCACTCTTGGGAGAAAATGAGAAATTTCTCATTTTTTCCCATTTTATAGGTGAGGGGAAAATCCGAAAAATCGAGATTTCGCGGTTCCGGTCGTTTTGGTACTTTCATCTGCTGATAAAAATTGAGTATTCGGCGACAGAATGTCGATACTCAAATCAAGGTTCATCTAATTGAGGAAAACGTCTCAAAGACGGTGTGGGTCGATTTATGCCGAAAAACTACTTTTTGCAGTCGACGTCGGATGAAGAAACTTCCTTCAGGAAAAAGATCACAAACGTCGAAAGAAATGAGGCAGCGCGGATGGAAACTTCGTTAGAAGCTCCGAATAGAAAAACTCTTCATTCAGTGTCTTAGTTAAAGTCCCTGAGAAGTTAAAGTCTAGCTTCGACGAACTTCCGGGAAGCAAAACCTAACAAGCGTACAGTCCAGGGTTTCGTATCGAAACACTGGTCATGGGAAAAATACCTAGAGGTTCTTATTCTCCCTTCAATTCTAAAATTCTCTTAAACAGTGCTCTAGGAGCGGATATAGCCTTTTTCGGACACTCTCGACCATAGTCGGGTGCGAATATGGCTCGTGCTATTACTTAAGCTGACTACAGTGTCAACCTTAAACATAATCTGAACTTAATTATTATATAAATAGTTTTCGTGACTCGTAATATGATTCGAGTCATGAAAATAACATAAAACAATAAAATATAATTACTTAATTAATCAACACGACGAAAGTAAATAAATAATCTAATTATTTAATTCGGGTTCTTACAACCTCATAATGATACTCAAATCATCTATGTCCCACAAGCGAGCTGGTTCACGAATGATTTTAAAACGAGCTTGAAGAACTCCAAATGCACGTTCGATGTCCTTCCGACATCCCTCCTGAACTTTTGCAAATAACTTATCGGGTTCACTTTGAGGAAGTCTAATCGTTTTGACGAAAGTTGGATAAGAAGGATAGATACCATCAGCTAGATAGTATGCCATATTATAGGGACGTTGATTCACAAAGAAATTCACAGCTGGAGCCTTTCCCTGTTCCACGTCATCAAACACTGGTGACCGATCTAGAACGTTTATGTCGTTCAATGTTCCAGGACATCCAAAAAAGGCATGCCAGATCCATAGATCATGAGATGCAACTGCATCAAGAATAACTGTTGTGGTTCCCTTATCCCCTCTAGTAAATTGACCTTCCCATGCTTTAGGACAGTTTTTCCACTCCCAGTGCATGCAGTCAATACTCCCGATCATGCTTGGGAACCCCCGCATGTCACTAACATGTAGTATTCTTTGCAGGTCATCTTGGGTTGGTGCTCTCAGGTACTGTTGCTCATACAATCGTATGATTCCTTTACAGAATCTACGTAAACACTCCAATGTTGTAGTACCTCCAATTTTGATGTACTCATCGACCGCATCTGCTGCCACACCATTTGCTAACATTCGCTTTGCTGTGGTACATTTTGCTAAGGGTGATATACCTTCTTTATTGGCTGCATCAACTCGTTGGGTGAAGTAGTTATCACTGCTTGAAAGGTCCCCAACGATTCGAAGGAAAAATTGTTTTTGCATCCGGTACCGACGACGAAACATTGCATCGTCATATGTAGGCTCATTGGCAAAGTAGTCGTCAATTAGCCTCTGGTTTGCCGCTGCATGATCTCTACCGAGATATTTTCTACTACGAGGTGCAGTATCTTCCAATATTTTTCTTCGACGCTCTCTAAATCGGTTGAGTATATAAGCTTCTTCAATTTGACTATTTTGAATATATGCTGCAAGATCAAAAGGATTTTCTGATGGATCCATTTGTTGTGAAATTTGAAGTAGATTGGAAGAGATTTGGGATATTGGTACATCAATGGATCTATGAGTCCATATATATAAGTACATTGAATGGTGGACACTGGCGGATTTGAAATAAGTTATCAACTAGAATTAAATATCGGAAAAGGACAAGATTCGAATTGAGTGGTACATATTCAAACACAGTTACCCGAAAATTATTAAAGTCAAACACTACTGACTTGACACCACTTGAAAATTATTAAAGCAAACACTACAGACTTGACACCACTGGCGGATTTGAAATAAGTTATCAACTAGAGTTAATTATCGGAAAAGGACAAGATTCGAATTGAGTGGTACATATTCAAACACAGTTACCCGAAAATTATTAAAGCCAAACACTACTGACTTGACACCACTTGAAAATTATTAAAGCAAACACTACAGACTTGACACCACTGGCAGATTTGAAATAAGTTATCAACTACAGTTAATTATCGGAAAATGACAAGATTCGAATTGAGTGGTACATATTCAAACACAGTAACCGATACATTAAAGCAAACAGTACATACTGAACACAAGACTTGAAAATTATTAAAGCAAACACTACAGACTTCACACCACTGACAAGTTTGACCGAATACAGACAAAGACTCGTTTGAAATTAATTTCCAAATAGCTCTTCGGACAACTGCTTCAACAGCTCTTTCTTACGATCATCAAGATGCTCTGCGGAAGTTAGCTTTAGATACATACTAATTTTCTTAGCATTAGTCTTCTCTTTCATCGCATTAGTCTTCTCTTTCATCGCATTAGTCTTCTCTTTAATCAATTGGTTAGTCTCTACTTGCACCATGCTATCTTCTCCAATCGTTCAAGCTCTTTCTCCTTGAATTGTTTGTAATCATCCCACTCTTTGTCCACCTCCTCCAAGGCAGCTTCTCTAATTTTCTTTTTACTCTTTTTCTTAGCTGCCTCTCTACCCATTGGACGAGGAATTGATCTTATAGATTTTGAGCCACTTGCATCACTGTCGTGTGATCTCTTAGATCCACTAATTCCCGAGCCACCATTTCCTCCTACCTGACTACAAAAACGTGGTTGATCACGGAGAGCGCGCCATTCATCCATGAAAGTAAATTGACCATTATTCCCACTTGCGAATAATTCCTGCGCTTTTGCCAAAATATCATTCTCCGACCAACCGCTTCGTTGCTCACGCTTAGCGCTATCATAAGCGCCAATCCATTTACCCAGTCTTGTGTTCATATAATTCCAACGGTTTCGGCATGCAACCCAATCACGCGGAGGATCGAATGAGCAATGCTCATTACAATACTCAGCAATATCTCTCCAAAATGTTTCTCCTTTCTGGTTTCTTCCGACAACACTGCTTGTTCCACAATTAATCCACCCACTAATTAGCACTAGATTTTGTGCAGTGTTCCATGCGGGTGAAGGGGTTTTTTTGCTCTTAGGAGTGATTTCATTGACTTCATTATCAGCTGGCCCGCCACCAAGATTGACTTGTGTTGAAAATCCCGGAAATTCCGGTACATCAACACTCGGAAAATTTTCAGGAACCATTGGCATATAACCACTAGACTGGGGTGTTTGAGATGAATATCTCACAGATCCATAAGATGGATGACAGTTTGGAACAAATGATGTCTGATTGAAATTTGGTGCCAAACCAAAATTATGGGGATTTTGAGGACGTTGAATGAAAAATTGATTTGGATCTTGAAAATTGTTGGGATTTTGAGGACGTTGGTTGGGAAATTAATTTGGATCTTGATAATTGTTGGGATTTTGATGACGTTGGTTGGGAAATTGACCAGGATCTTGATAATTGTTGGGATTTTGATGACGTTGGTTGGGAAATTGATTTGGATCTTGATAATTGTTGGGATTTTGGTTGTTATAAGGGTAGTTAGATGAATTCTGAGTGTTGAAATGGTGATTGTTGTGATCCATTTCAAAACAAAGGCTAATAGAAAGATAGTAAGATGGTGAGAGAGATAATAAGAGAGTGAAAAACTTGGTTTTTTTTTTCTGTGTCCAAATCAAACGAACCAAGTTTCTATTTATAGAGAAAAAAAATCATGAATTTTGGTATAAATTTTTTTTCTAGAAAATATTTTTTTTGATGAAATAATTGAGTTCAAAAGATAAGGGAAAAAGAAATCCGGCGACCCAATCAGATTTGGACACGTGGCAGCCCATTAAATATGTCAGTTTCTCTCTCCCTCTCGCAGGCGCGTCACGTGCCTTGTCTGCGCGTGGCCTGCACGCGCCTGTTGGTGGCCAACTGCAGCTCGACACGTGGCACACCGCAGGTCCCTCAACTTTGTTGAGCTTCCTCAACATTTCTCCCCTCCCTCTCTCCTCCACATCACCCTCAACATTCTTCAACAACCACTACAACATCTCAACAATCCTCAACACAATTTTTCAACAACCATTGCTCATGGTCTTATAAAAGTATATTGGTTGAGAATAAGTTGTAAATCGAGTGAATCATTTTCCAAATACACTTTCTTCTTTGTTTGTCTCCGTGAACTTCTTTTATCGCTTTATTTATCGTTTTTCTTTATTTAAATCTAAATAAAACACATATCATGTTTAATACGCTCATCCAACATCTAGCTAGTGACAATTATACGTAGCAACACAATCCCTGTGGAGACGAAAAAACCCGATACTATACTACGATTGAGTCTTAAAAGGGATTTGATAGCAGTTAGTGGAGGAAAACATCTTCATTAAATATCCTTTCATCACATGTCGTGAAAACAACTTCGCATTTTACACGACTTGTTCAAGCGGAAAACATGCACCCAGTAGCGGAACCAAGCTCGCGATGTGACCCAGAGTTACCATATCAAACTAATGTTTGGATCGGATACTCGTCGGATACGTGTGACTTGACGCGGAGAACATGCCATATATCGCGGAATCAAGCACACGCTTAACGAGTCTGTTATTGCACCTTCGTTGTCTGATATTTGCACAAAACTTAACTATTTCCAAGTCCTTACATTAATGAAAGGCATTTTCTTACTTAAACATGTTAAAAACATCACCCACTTTCAAAAAGGTTCGAAAAAGCTCGAAAAAGCTTATGAAGATTAGATTGGGAAAAACCAAACATTGTCACACACATCACAAAACAAAAGGACAGCGGAAAAGGGAAAAGCAAAACACGAAATTGTCAAGTTACAACGCTAAATTACTTGCAGGTTAAGAAATTCAGGTAGCTTCTACGTCACAGGCGGGTCAGGTACCTCCCCATCTATTAGAGCATTGACAAGTGCATCTCCATCCGCCACGAACCTCAGGAGCTTCCGCCAGATGCTTGCCACTCCAAACAAAGAGTTTTGACGGGACTATCTCGCCATCTTCATCATTGTCATCTTGGAATAAAGACGCGCTTCATCCTCATGCTTCAGACTCGGCGTCTTTCGGGCATGTGGACAAGTCGGATTCTTCCCATACATGATGTCATTCATCCAGCTGACGACCTCAACAGGCTTGGACGATCGCTTTTGTTTTAAGAAATTTAGGTGGTCGCCAACTCTCCAACCAACTTAACCTTCTCAGCGGTCAACCCATCAACCCGACCTGACAGTTTACTAACAATCTTCCTGGAGCTCACATCTGCAGCCACTTGAGCCTTCACACTGGCCTCCAGGTTGCCTTGCGTGTCGCGAATCAAGTTCGCATCTTTACGTGACACTTGACGTGGAAATCATGTCAATCTCGTCGGGCGTGCGTTGAACGGCTAAGGCTAGATGCACGTCACTTGGCGTGGAAAGCATGATGCATGTCACAGAGGCAAATCCGCATCCTTACGTGACGCTTCACACAGAAAGCATGTCACATGTCGTGGAATCAAGTTCTCGACGTGACACTTATGTCACAAAACTTACGATATGTCGCGGATAAAAGCTCACGCTCTTGCACGGCTCGCGATGTGACCCGGAGTCACCATATCAAACTAATGTTTGGATCGACTACTCGTCGGATACGTGTTACTTGACGCGGAAAAAATTATTCATGTCGCGGAATCAAGCTCACGTCTATAAAGTTCAGTGTTTCACTTTCACAGGGACCAAATCCAAATATGAAGAACACAAGGTTGTTCAAAATGGTCAAGTGCCAAAAACATGACACCCGTCACCGCTCACATGACACTCGTCATACATTCCCACATGTGACACCCACCACACCAAACAACCGTTGTTTGCCGGCTTAATCTTGCCATCTTCATCATTTTCGTCTTGGAGTAAAGACGTGCTTCATCCTCATGCTTAAGACTCGGCGTCTTGTGGGCATGTGGACAGGTCTCGACCCATAAGGGCGACTTTGGCGGGTCAGGACCTGATGCTAAAGAGTGGATTGTACCACACGGATGATTTGGAAAGGGGAAATAGATCGTCTCCATCGATTGGGGATTTGGCACATGGCCCCTGCGGGCACGCGAGGAATTGACAAGCGTCAGGCTTATGGACAGGACTCGCCAGGGAACCGAGCTGGTCAAGTCAGACGCGCTTCGTCCTACCGCCTATGGACTCGACGTCTTGCGGGTATGTGGACAAGACTCGCCCAATAGCCTTGGCGAGTCCTCATGAGCTGACAAGACCACGAAGACCTAACCTGACGAAGGATAGCGAGTATACGTGTTAGGTTATGTATCCAGGGCTCCTTTGGGTTTACATCCCTTGAGGCCCAATAGACTAAACATCAGGCCCATATGTAATATTCTAGGTCAGGAGTCAAGCCCCACTATAAAAGGCTTGACTCCAATGGAATAGTACAGGTTCTCTTTACTCTTTATTCATTGTCTATACGGCGCTAAACCCTAGGGGATAAACCCTTGACCGGAGAGGTCAGGTGTCGTGTAAGAACATTATGGAATCAATAAAAGGAGTGAAGGGAATTAATATTGATACGCTCGGTTTCTTTCAACTTTCTATGGTAGTCAAATATCTTTAGCATACATTTATGCGGCGAGTTAATTACATTAAAAGTGTATGGTTTCACTGATTATCTTACAATGACGGTTCGCTTGTATGTTAGTGCAAACAATTAACAAAATAAGATAAGTTAGTTGAAATTTCTATATTTTATTTATTAATTTATTTCCATCTCATTTATCTCAAATGTGATTGGATGATAAGTTATTTAACCCAAGTTTTCACATGGGTCATTTAGACAATTCCAAACTTAACCGGTGAGTTAATTAGATTAAAAGTGTATGGTTGACTCAACAGTTAATTAAATTCCATTGTTGTCTCGAGGTCTTTTAATCTTATTTTACTACTTAACTATATTATATATGTTTGTTTGCCTGCTCACTTCACCACAATTAACTCAACTATTGAATATTCAAACTATGAATTTCTCTTTAGGCTTAGTTGTCTACTGGGTCCTTTAGATTCGATAATTGGGAAATAAATCCTATATCAGTTGAGTGATAGAATGTACTTGTTTTTAGGTCGAGAAACAAGTGCTTCCTACTTACTCTAAGAGGATCATCAACAAAAAGAATTTGATTTGTATGATAGGCTTCAATTTGTTTCACCTCTAAAAGGTTATTCACCATCTCTTAAAGTGGTTCTTGATCCTTACCCTTCAATTTTAATGTGCCTTTTTGTTGGCCCAATATTTTGGCCCAAGAAAGAAAAACGCATTCAGCCCAAAACTCTCGAGGAAGTCGAATTCTGACTAAAGAAAGGAAGAGGAAGTTGCACCAAGTTAATGGGGCGGCAAAACTCGACAACAACAATTACTGCTAAACACAGGCACATGTAACACGTGCCACATTGACCAAGTCAAATTCCCCCCACGATGGTCGAAAACATGGCCAGGAAACGGTTGGAGCAGTTGAAGCACACGATCTCCACCACCATGCGCAGAACTTCCGGAGCAAGCATCAGATCGTGGGAGAAACCAGACCCACTAACCTATCCATTGAGAAAAAAAAAAAACCGTCAAGGACACGCAGAGCACGAAACTCTATAAATAGGAGAATCCAATTCAGAAAGGGGGTTGGCAACTGAAAGTCTGAAAAATTCACCAGAAAGCTCTAATGTCCGCATCAATGAGACTCAAGGAGCAAAACGTGATGATGGAGGAGTACGTTGCAGAACCAACACTTTAGTTTCCCTGCATTTCAGCTTGTTGATTTCCAGTTCTTTTGTGTAGTTTGTTTGTCGAAATCTGCAGTTCATGTAGTTTTCATGTTATTTTAGTTTGTTTGACTGTTTTGTAATCGACTCGTATTCAATAAAATCCAGTTTCATCTGAGCTGCTTGTTATTGTCGAAAACACATTCATGTACACACAACACTTTGGCAAAGCGTTTTCTCAAAAGGACCCTGAAATCTAAACTTCCTTTAGTCGAACTAAGAGGATATTTGTTTACCAAAAATCAGTGTAAACAAATTGGCACGCCCGGTGGGACCATTTTTGTGAAAACTAAGTTTTACAGAAGCGTTTTGTGTGTTTTGTTTGCTGCATGCTATTTGGTATTTGCTACTTGCCTTGATTGTGATTTATATGCACCTGAGAAGTGGTAAGACTATAAGTATGGCAAGCAATCGAGGGAGGACTTCCCCTCAAGGGTCTAACGTGGGCAATCAGGGTAGTCCCGGGGGAAGTAGTGGTAATAATAATGAAGAAGTGTCTACTGGAATGGGGCATGGCACCACTATGCCAACCCAGAATGTAGCAATTTCTGCAGTTGCAGAAATGCCTGTATCTACATCAGTACAGGCACAAATTGTTCCAACAGTTACGAGGGAAAACATGCCTTATGGTATGCCTACGTCTATGATGCAAGGCATACAAGGCACGTATTCGACGTTCCCTGAAAATGTTCCCCCATTCAGCATACCCCCTTTTGGGGCAAATGGAACAATGCTAAATTTGGGGAGTCGAGTTAGCCCTTCTATTCCTGGATCTAGTTCACAAATTTATTTATCTACAGGTATGAACACTGGTTCACTTCAAGCCATTAGGCAGCAAGTAGATGATAGTAACCATGAAATGGTTAACATGTTATCTCGACAGATAGGTGAGCTAATCAACCCTGTGCTCCAAAATAATAATGTCAATAATCAGCATTTGGCACGACAGATGGATCGTTTGGCGACAGCCCTGGGGGCACCAGTCGAGATCCAACCGGCGCCAGGGATTAACCAAATCTCGTTGCCTAACCATGTCCCTGCCCCTGTGCGCTATCAGGTGCCGCAACACCAAGAGATGAGGGCAAACCCTTTGTACGAGGCAGTGCAGCCGCCATTGCAAAATGTATATATGGTAAACAGGGAAGAACACGCTGATGGTGTGCAAGAAAGAATTCGACACCAGAACGCTGGGGGGCAACAAAATGTTGCTGCTGTGGTGGAGCAACTGTTGAACCAACATGGTTTCAACGTGGGTTTCGCGAATAGACCCCATTTTGTGTCAGCCTTTACAGAGGAGGTTCTCGAATCAGAACTTCCTCGAGGCTGGAAGGTCCCCAAATTCACTAAGTTCTCGGGGGATTCAGGAGAGTCCACTGTAGAACACATAGCCAGGTACCAAATCGAAGCAGGAGACCTAGCCATCAATGAAAATTTAAAAATGAAGTACTTCCCGAGTTCTTTAACCAAGAAAGCATTTACCTGGTTCACCACCCTCGCTCCTAGGTCAGTCCATACATGGGCTCAGTTGGAAAGAATTTTCCATGAACAGTTCTTTAGGGGAGAGTGCAAAGTAAGTTTGAAGGATCTGGCTAGTGTTAAAAGAAAGCCAGCAGAGTCTATTGATGATTACCTAAACAGGTTTAGGATGCTTAAATCTCGATGTTTCACCCATGTCCCTGAACACGAGCTAGTTGTCTTAGCCGCTGGTGGTCTAGAGTATTCCATTAGAAAGAAAATCGACACTCAGTATATTCGAGATATGTCTTTACTCGCAGATAGAGTGAGGCACATCGAATTACTAAAGGCCGAAAAGTCCGAGGAAAGGGCCAAGACTACTAAGTGGCCAAAGAAGGAGAAGGTAGCGTACATAGACGCGGATTCAGTATGTCAAAATCCATGTGTCTATCGAGAAGTCCCTGCAGACGTCGATTTAAATGATGTCAATCTGGCTGAACTTCAGCCAGGGGATCCTTATGTTTGTAAAGCATTGAAACCACGTGAAAACAAACTTGGGGAGGAAAACCCCAAGAACACGATTCCTGCTGTGAAAACTTATACTTTTGATGTGACCAAATGTGATGCAATCTATGATATACTTGTGTCTGATGGTTTGCTTGTGGTCCCTAAAGACCAAAAACTTCCTTCTCCTGAACAAAGGAAGGGGAAGAAATATTGCAAATATCACAACTTTTTTGGTCATTGGACCTCACAATGTGTTCGTTTCAGGGATCTTGTGCAGGGGGCATTGGACTCGGGAAGGCTCAAGTATGACGAAAAAGCCAAAAGCCAAATGAAGATTGACTCCGACCCACTGCAGGTAGCTGAAGCCAACTACGTGGAACCTTTCTACATTGGCATGGTTGACATTTCTGAGAAGCTGAATCTGGGCCTGACACTCGATGAGGCAAAGGAGGAAAACACGGCTGTCGAAGAACCAGACGTCGTGAAAGAGGTGAGCCTAGAGGAGGTTTACCCCAAGGCAGGGGAAACTCTTGTCGAGTTTTTGTCACGAAGCAAAGATAGCGAGAAAGAGGTCATGCTTTGTCCTCGATGTAGTGCCGTTTTCGACAAGTCAGCAGCTAAAGCCTATCAAGATTCTGAGATGAAGAGGCATTACCAGAGCAAAATGCCTGTGTCTAGAAGGTTGAAGTATCCCCACGAGGAGTGGGTTGAGAGGGATCAAGAACTCGATGGCCACAAAGGCCAGAGGTCAAGAATCAAGGACAAGACTTATGTCCCTGATGCTGGTTTGCCAAAGAATCAATGGTTTAGGCCAGCACCCCCAAGACCAAAACCATACCCCAAGTGGCAGAAAATCGACTTAGGCCAGGGGTCATCTTACATCAACAATTCTCGTGTGTCGCGGAACTATTCCTATGGCTCTGGGAATTATTATGCTCCTGAGCAAATGACTAGAACTCAATTCAGACGTTTCCTGAGGAAAAGAAAAGCTGAGAGAGAAAGAGGTGGCAAGTTCCGTTCATTATGGGACATAAAGCCAGAAGACAACCCTCACAAGGAACCTAGTGTGGCGTCAATCATCAACCAGCTCGACCATGCTATCAAACAGGGAACAGTTGTGCCCCCAAACCCGGCCAAAGAAAAAGGGAAAGATGTGGCTGAGGACGAGGATGAAGACATGCTCGACGATTTCGATGATAGCGATGGGGAAGATCTCAACATCATCTGCATAGTGTCTATCTTACCCGCTGAATTCGACAGGATCTCGGAGGTCACCGAGAATGAAGAAGACTACTACGACGAGGAGGAGCCAGATGACAACCCCTTGTGCTACTACGTGATGCAAAAAGGATCCGTCGAAGACGAAAGAGCTATTTTCCAGAGGCCAACGGAGCAGATGAAAAGCCACTTGAAGCCGTTATTCGTTTGGGCCAAAGTCGACGAAAAAGGAGTCAATAAAGTTCTTGTCGACGGAGGGGCCACGATCAATTTAATGCCTAAGTTTATGCTCAAGAAGCTAGGCAAAACTGAAGCAGACTTAATCCCTCACGACATGGTCCTTTCCGACTAGGAAGGGAAGACAGGTTCTTCTTTAGGAGCAATTATGATGAACATAACCGTAGGAACGGTGGCCCGTTCCACATTGTTCATCGTGGTGCCCTCAAAAGTCAACTACAACCTGCTATTGGGGAGAGAATGGATCCACGGCGTGGGGGCAGTGCCCTCAACTCTGCACCAACGTATTTCCATTTGGAAAGCAGATGGAGTCGTCGAGAACGTGCAAGCAGATCAGAGCTACTACTTAGCGGAGACAGGTTACGTCAGCAAGAAAAATTTCGAAAAGAGTTTAGCCACAATTGCTCCTCTAGACACAGTGGCCTCTCAATATTTCAACCCGTATTCGGAGTACTCGGTGACGTTGGATCCCATCAGGGGTTTAAACCTTAATGAAGCATACAAACCTGATGCCATGAGTGGATGGCACAGCGATGAAGAAAAGGATGCCACAACTGAGTGGCAAAATGAGGTTAAAGATGATTAATTCGAGCTAGCTCGAATTTCGGCTTACGCAGCCGAAAACAGAATAAGGACGGCCTTAGAGGCCGCAAGAATAGCCAAAGAAATGGCTACTGACGAAGCCAATGCCTCAATTCTTCCTGTCGAAATGACATCTCAGGAGGAGGCAAAAGCACAGAAGGATAACACGTGCATAAGGAAAAACGAGCAGAGTGTCGATGAATGCGAATTCGAGGACCTTTGCAATTTGAGGCTAAATTGCATCTACGATGACGGCCCATTAGGCTTCGAAAAGCCAGTGGTCGACATGTCCAAGAAAATGGAAGCACAAGACCCTTTGGAAGAAGTGGACCTGGGTGATGGCTCAGAAAAGAGGCCAACATAAATCAGTGCTCTTATTGACCCAGAATTAAAGGATAAGATGGTGAAATTACTCAAGGAATTCAAAGACTGTTTCGCTTGGGATTACGATGAAATGCCTGGCCTCAGTCGAGAATTGGTGGAATTGAAGTTACCCATCAAAGAAGACAAGAAACCAGTCAAGCAATTACCCAGGAGGTTCCATCCAGATGTGTTGGTAAAAATCAAGGAAGAAATTGAAAGGCTCCTTAGGTGTAAGTTTATCAGAACGGCTCGATATGTGGACTGGTTAGCCAACGTGGTTCCAGTGATCAAAAAGAACGGCAAGATGAGAGTTTGCATTGATTTTCGAGATCTTAACGCTGCCACTCCAAAAGACGAGTATCACATGCCTATTGCTGAAATGATGGTGGATTCAGCTGCTGGTCATGAATACTTAAGCTTGTTGGATGGTTACTCAGGCTACAATCAAATCTTCATAGCAGAAGAGGATGTGTCGAAAACAGCTTTTCGATGTCCTGGTGCCTTAGGGACATACGAGTGGGTGGTCATGCCATTCGGATTGAAAAACGCTGGCGCGACCTACCAAAGGGTAATGAATATCATTTTTCATGATTTTATTGAAACTTTCATGCAGGCTTACATTGATGATATTGTGGTAAAGTCCCCATCAAGGGATGACCATTTATCTCATCTGAGGAAATCCTTTGAGAGGATGAGGAAATATGGCTTAAAGATGAATCCCCTTAAATGTGCTTTTGGTGTTATTGCAGGTGATTTTTTGGGTTTTGTGGTGCACAAAAAGGGCATCAAGATCAACAAAAATAAAGCTAAAGCCATTCTCGACACAAGTCCACCAACCAGCAAGAAGCAACTACAATCGTTATTGGGGAAGATTAACTTCCTAAGGAGATTCATTACCAACCTCAGTGAAAAGACCAAGTCATTTTCTCCGCTTCTTCGACTAAAAAAGGAAGATGTGTTCCGCTGGGAGGCAGAGCACCAAAAGGCATTCGATGAACTCAAGAAGTACTTGTCCAATCCACCTGTAATGGTACCACCCATCAAGGGGAGGCCAATGAAGCTGTATATTTCTGCCACAGATGAAACCATCGGGAGCATGCTGGCTCAGGAAGATGAAGATGGCAACGAAAGAGCCATATTTTATTTAAGTAGGGTGTTAAATAGCGCAGAAACTCAATACACTATGATCGAGAAATTGTGTCTATGCCTGTACTTCTCTTGTGTAAAGTTGAAATATTATATAAAGCCAATCGATGTAATGGTTTTTTCTCATTATGATATAATAAAGCACATGTTATCCAAACCAATCTTGCATAGTCGAATTGGTAAATGAGCTTTGGCCCTAACCGAATATTCATTAACTTACACCCCATTAAAAGCGATTAAAGGGCAGGCGGTTGCTGATTTCTTGGCAGATCACACCATGCCTAGAGAGATCATAACCTATGTGGGCATACAGCCTTGGAAGTTATATTTCGACGGTTCCAGCCATAAGAATGGAACTGGAATCGGGATGTTTATCATGTCCCCGCAGGGCATCCCCACTAAATTCAAATTTAGGATCAAGAGTAATTGCTCGAACAATGAGGTCGAGTATGAGGTACTGATATCAGGCCTCGAGATCTTGCTAGCTCTCGGGGCAAAGAATGTCGTCGTGAAAGGGGATTCTGAGTTGGTAGTAAAGCAGCTTACCAAAGAATACAAGTGCGTTAGTGAGCATCTAGCCAAATATTATGTGAAAGCAAGCAATTTGTTGGCTAAATTCGACGAAGCTGGAATAGGACATGTTCCTAGAATAGAGAACCAAGAAGCCAATGAATTGGCGCAGATTGCTTCTGGGTATATGATAGATAGACTAAAGTTAACAGGGTTAATCAAGATCAAAGAAAAACTGAGTCCTTCAGATCTCGACATTATGGTCATTGATAATCTAACTCCTGACGATTGGAGAAAGCCAATTGTCGAATACCTGCAGAACCCAGTGGGGTCAACTGATAGAAAAGTCAAGTATAGAGCTCTAAGTTACACCATTTTAGGCAACGAGTTGTTCAAAAAGAACGTCGACGGCACACTGTTGAAATGCTTAAGCGAAGACGACGCATTTATAGCAGTATCAGCTGCTCACGATGGCCTGTGTGGTGCACACCAAGCAGGGGCCAAAATGAAATGGATTCTATTTAGACAAGGTTTGTATTGGCCAACTATCATGAAAAATTGCATCGAGTACGCAAAAGGTTGTCAAGATTGCCAAAAACACTCAGGAATCCAGCATGTGCCAGCTAGTGAATTGCACTCTATTATCAAGCCATGGCCTTTTAGGGGATGGGCAATAGACTTAATTGGCGAAATTCACCCAGCTTCATCAAAGCAGCACAAGTATATCATTGTGGCAGTCGACTATTTCACTAAATGGGTCGAAGCCATCCCACTACAAAACGTAACACAGGAAACGGTGATCGAGTTCATACAAAACCACATTGTATATCGATTTGGATTGCCAGAGTCCATTACAACGGACCAAGGCACGATGTTTGTGGGACGCAAAGTGGCAGCCTTCGCAGAATCTTGGGGCATCAAGCTTTTAACCTCGACCCCTTACTACGCTCAGGCTAATGGCCAAGTAGAAGCAGCCAACAAAGTCCTAATAAGCTTGATCAAGAAGCATGTGGGTCGAAAACCAAAAAGCTGGCATGAATCTTTAAGCCAAGTCCTATAGGCTTACCGGAATTCACCAAGGGAAGCGACAGGAACGACGCCTTTTCGACTGGCCTATGGCCAAGAAGCCGTATTGCCCGCAGAGGTATACTTGCAATCATGTCGAATTCAAAGGCAAGAAGAAATCCCAAGCGACGTTTACTGGAATATGATGCTAGATGAAATGGTCAACCTCGACGAAGAAAGGCTCTTGGCACTAGACGTCTTAACAAGGAAAAAGGATCGCATAGCTAAAGCATACAACAAAAAGGTTAGAGATCGATCTTTTATTACAGGGGATTATGTGTGGAAAGTTATTCTCCCAATGGATAAAAAGGATAGAGTTTATGGAAAATGGACCCCCAGTTGGGAAGGGCCATTTACAGTCGAGAAAACGTTACCCAATAATGCTTACGTGATTAAGGAATTGGGCAATCAGAGTCAATGTGTTACGATAAATGGCAAGTATTTAAAAGCATATAAGCCAATGTTGCACGAATGTAAAATCGAATGAAACATGAACGATAAAATTGCCAAATTATATTCATTAATCGAAAAACGTTACAAGTATGGCAAAATACAAGTAAAACTAGAAACCTAAAAAGGAAAAATGGCTCTGTATCCGTCATATTTAGCTTGCATGGGTGCTAATCGACCCACCAGCGCCACCATTTGGCCCTCAAGTCGAGCCTTCTTTTGACGAGCAACCAGGTCTTCAAGGGAGGCTGCAAGAATCGCGACAACTGACTGAACAAGACCTTCAGGATCTTGCTGATCCAAAGAGGCCTGGAGAAAATTGAATTTCTCCCTCCACTCATCTATTTGGTGTTCTTGAAAGAACACCATTACTGAAAGTTCCCGGAACTCTTCAAACAGAGGCTTGGCCTCCAAGAGAAGCCCCTGGAACTCCTGAAGAGGAATTCTAACGCGCGCAACGATTGACCTATGAAGCAGTTGATCAATGAGCTCTAAAAGCTCATCAAGGCCAGCAGAGGAGTCATACAGGTTCTGGAAAAGGTTCTCTTGGAAAGCCAAGTCCTTGATACGACGAAGAATTAGTCTGCTATCCATGGTGAAGAATGAAAGGTTCTTGGATCGCAGAAAGAAGGGAAGAATGGAAAGAAAATAGTTGCTATTGAAAGACGAGTAGAAAACTGCTTCATTTATAGTAGGGAAGTAACAAACAGACGTATTAATGCAAGCATGCAGTTACCAAAGCGTCAGCCAAACACGGCAAGCCACGTCAACCACTACCACAAGTGAAGGAAGTTCTTGAGTCGTTGAACAGAAACGTGATAAAAGCGTTATAAATTATCGTGGTTTTCCAAGAAACTTGGAAGCTGAAAGGTTAGATTAAGCACCAAGTTAAATGGTGAGGCTTAGCAATTCAATGCAAGGAGTAATGTAGCGAAAGCTGATTCAACGATAAAATGCAAATCGAGAAATAAAGCATGTCGAGCATTGCCAATACAAAGTCATTCATTAATTAGAAATCGAATAGAGTTACAGGATAGGAATGATTGTTACAAAGTTGGCAACAAATGCCATAATAGATCCATGGCCATTACAATAAAGCAACAATTATGAAGCCTAAATTCTCGACTTGAAGGCTTCAAGCTGAACCCCAGCAGCAGCAATCCTACAATCCAAGCTTTGCTTCATACGCTGTTCTGCTGCTACTTCTTTAGAAAGTTGAGATGTCGAGAGCATCACGCTCGTGCACTCAGCAGCCAGCGCATTCAGTCGAGAATTCACAGCTGGGCCTTCATCAATCAACATAGCCTTTTGCTTCTCGAGTCTGGCTACCTCCCTGTGAAGCTCATCCAGTCGAGCATCAACACTCGACAACTCAGCTGCAATGAGAGTCCTCCTAGCAGTCAGCTTGAGAGCCTCTTCTTTTGCGGGCAATAGGCCATTGGTATTGGAAACCACTTGTGCCTTTTTAGTTTCAATAGATTGCTCCACTGCAATGGCTTTGTCAAGCGTGGCCACAACATCGACCACGAGAGTTTGCAATTCGACGAGAGCATCTGCCTGAATTTGATCAAGTTGTTGGCTTAAGAGGAAGGCAAGCAGTTCTTTCACTTCTTGGCCTAATTGAGGAGTGACTCGGACACTGCCAATGAAGCCAGTATCGAAAACCAGCCCTTTTAACTTAACAAGAGCCGCTTCAATCCGGCTATCATCAGGCACTCCACCAGACTGAGCAGTCTCAGCAATTTCAGCTTGGCGCGGCGGAGACTCGAGATCCAAAGTACCATCAAAGAAGCTCTGGAAGATAGAAAGAGGATCCTCGACCAAAAGAGCACTGAGCCTTTCACTAGAAGTATGAGAAGAAGCAGCCGTCTTAGAAGAAGCTGAACCTCCCTTAGCATGAGGTGAGATCAAAGCGGCTCTAGCATCTTGTTGAAATCGCTGAGGAGAAAGTCGAGGCTGTTGAGGGGAAGTTTGAAGCTGTCGAGGAGAAGGTTCGGAATGAGCAGAGGCCAGAACATCAGCCTTGGGTGGGGGCATTACGCCAATCACTTGGTCAGGCTGAATGATTGGATCCTCACCACCCTGCACTTCATCTTGCGGCATGCTTTCTTCACGAGCAGGGGAAGGCAGGTTCTGCATATCCTGTGGAGGAAAATTAGAAAGGTTATCTCGACATTCTTTGGTATAATAGGGTTCACAACCAGGATGTTGCCAAGCAATTGGTTTCGAGTTAAAATAGAATGTCAGTTTGTCCCACACAGGGTCTGACTCAGTAGAGTCTAAACTCGAGCTAGAGGACTCTAAACCGCTTGAAGAACTAGATAGGGCAATTGGCGGAGGTTTAGAAGAAAACCACGTGGCCCGAGGTACAGCCATTTTAGACATGCCAACCCTCTGAAGAATCAAAGTAAAAATGATTGAGAAAGAGGAAAAGGAAGCAAATTGAAACAAGATGTGAGCTAATGATTCACCTTAGGGCCAGATGCTCTGAGGGGACTGGAACTGGTTGAACTCTTAGAATGGTGGGAAGAGGAGCTGCCAGATTTGCGACTAGACCTTTTCCCGGAGGTCTTCTTGGCTTGAGCCATCTCGACAGGAATTGGTGTAGTACCTTGAAGCAGAGGATTAGAAGCCTGCTCATCAACACCTTGTTCAACACCTTGTTGCACTTCCTCACGTTGACTGGCTGATTTAGCCGGGGAGGGATTTCCCACAGAAGATTCACCAGCGCCTTTAGCCCTCTTTTGGCTCGCAGAAGTAGTTGGGGTGGCTCCCCGTTTTCGACTCTGAAACAAAAGCAAATGATCACAAAGATATACACGTCGAGTAAAAGTCAGAGTTTCACAAGGTTCAGTATTACCTTAGGAATCTTGAGCTTATCAGCCAAGGCAACATCATCATCATCATCATCCTCCACTTCGACAATCGCAGAGGCCACCCGAGGAGAAGCCTGAGGGGTCGGTCGAGGAATTGGTTCAGCTACAAAAAGAAAACAAAGGAGGATTAAGCCATAAATATCGCAAAGATGCCAGGTCGAAATGATTACCTTGACCAATAAGCGATTTTATCGATATGTGGTTGAAGATTTCAACCGGCACATGGAGAGGATAATTCCATAGGTAACGCTTGGTCCAGGTCACCCGCTTCCGAGGGGGCAGTGCACTGTGGTAAAAGTTTTTGATACTTACATGATCAACCCACTTAGGAAGCACTACCGGAAAAGCCAAAGCATACTTACAAGTAGGCAGTGGTGGGAACCTAAAGCCAGTTTTTCGAATAATAAAAGAAAGGCCGTCCTCATCAGAAGGAAGGCTCAATCGGGTTTTCTTGGCTTTAGCTTCCCACATTCGCCTGAGAACTTGAGCTGCTTTGGCAACCGTTTCCTGAAGTCGAGGACCCGGAAAGTACACTACACCGAAGAATTGTTGAAAAGCGTTGATCTCAGATGTATGCATACCTTTGGTTTTCTTTGGGGCCTGCCTCTGCAAAAGAAAAACGTTTGTTATGCGCTGGAAGCAATCCTCAATTGGCGTCGAAATATCATGCCAATAAGCAGACCACCACGCCTTAAACGCCTGGGTGACGTAAAAGGATGGAGTGAAACTGAAAGGACTAAGACCAAGTAGCTCCTCATTGTTATAGTAACCAATGGTAGTGTCGAAAACACTACGTTTGGTGATGGTACCAGGATAGAGGATGAGGGATTTGTCGAACAAGGTATTGGGCAAATCTTGACTCAGCCCAAACTGTCGAGACACAAGCTGAGGATTGTAACCGCAAAGAGTAAAATCATTACTGGCGAAGTTGATGGTTAACACCCTGGGAGACAATATAGTCTGCCAAAGCTCGACTTGGTGTTGAGAAAGGTTCTCCGAACCGGGAAGATTAGGATATGAATTCCTTAGCCACCGAGGGCCGTAAGAGGGTTTGTGATACGGTGCAAAGCTCGAGCGGAAACGTTTCAGCTCGAAAAACATGGTGAAATACTTCTTAAAGTCAAACTCGAACGTGGAGGCATCATAAGGAGGGGTGAGAGCTTCAAGCCTGAAAGCGTCGATCCTTGTGTTAGACACCACAGGAGGAGAGTTCTTGGCTGGAAGAGATGGTTTGAAAACCGCATTCATCCAAAGCTGAAGAAGCCAGAAAGGACCAGCTGCATTCAAAGACGCCACCTTAGGATCTCGAATATCGGCGATTGCTTCATTGATCATTTGGTAGAGATTACCGAGCACGAGCCTAGCCATGGCGATAATTCGACCCTCGTGCAACAGATTGGCTAAAGGAAGGAGTTTAGCCGGAATCCTCAAAGATTTGGTGCAGAACACATAGGCAGAAAGCCAATACAGTAGAAACGCGACATGCTCAGCATCGGAGACTTCACCATTCTCGACATAATGATCTTTAATAAACTTTCTGAAAGCAATGTTATCTGTCGGAATGGCGATAGGATCAGTGGGAGCAGCAGAAGAATGATAATCGTCACCCACCACCCAAAGGCCAGTGATGGCAGCAACATCGAGAAGAGTAGGAGAAAGCATCCCAAAGGGGACATGAAAGCTATTGGTGGACCGCTCCCAAAAGAAAAGAGAACTCAGAAGCATGGCAGGGTTGTAAGTAATCGGCGACCTCGACAACTGGATGAGGTCGAAAATGCCAGTCACTTTCCAATGCCCAGACTTACTGGCCTCCACCCTGTTGAGCCATCTCAGATAGGCTCCTTCACCAGCAGATGGGTTAGGAGGCGCAGACCTGAAAGCCCTTTTGGGATCTTTCAGAAAAGGGAAGCGGTAAGAAGGTTGGAATGCAAAAATGAGCTCATCCCCACGAATGCTGGGGTGAAAATGCTCGTAGTCCTCAGGGAGACTGTTAGGCCTGCCCTTCTTCGCCTTCTTCAAAGGGCCCAAAATGGCACGTAAATTGCCATTCACAGAAATAGGAATAAATACCTGGGATTTCAAGATAGCCCGTTTCTCCACGTCATACGGCGGATCTGGAATGGGAGTGCGCTTGGCTTCATTCATCTCACAAGCAGCAGCCAAAGGGATGACATTGTCAGAACCAGAACCAGAAGCCATGGAAATGTTCAGAGAATACACCGGGAAAACAGAAACCAAACGATGGAAGGCGGTCACAAGCAAAATCAGGCAAAAGTTTGAGTGTTCGAAAGCTTGAGGATTTGAAAGCGTGAGTGATTGAAAGAACGGTAAAGCTTGAAGAAGGCCAACAATGGCGTATTTATAGGCAAGCGAATAGTCGGACGTGAAGCTGCATTACAGGGTGATGCATAAATTTTTTGAAATCCAACGGTTATTTTATTATATAACCGCAAACCCTAATGAAAAGGCTAGGAAAAGGCCATGATTACTCTAAAGTAGAGACGGCACACGGCAGACGAGGTCAGACGTCAAAGCCTCTGATTGGAGCAAAAGTCAAACGATTGGATCTCTGATGGGACTTGAAATCAGAAAAGGAAAAGTCGCGAACAGCCGTCAAGCTCCGTCGAAATGCACGGGCGAAAAATGCTTGATCTCTCCAAGGACTGGTAGTCGAGAATCAACATTTTTGGGGGGCATCTGTTGGCCCAATATTTTGGCCCAAGAAAGAAAAACGCATTCAGCCCAAAACTCTCGAGGAAGTCGAATTCTGACTAAAGAAAGGAAGAGGAAGTTGCACCAAGTTAATGGGGCGGCAAAACTCGACAACAACAATTACTGCTAAACACAGGCACATGTAACACGTGCCACATTGACCAAGTCAAATTCCCCCCACGATGGTCGAAAACATGGCCAGGAAACGGTTGGAGCAGTTGAAGCACACGATCTCCACCACCATGCGCAGAACTTCCGGAGCAAGCATCAGATCGTGGGAGAAACCAGACCCACTAACCTATCCACTGAGAAAAAAAAAACCGTCAAGGACACGCAGAGCACGAAACTCTATAAATAGGAGAATCCAATTCAGAAAGGGGGTTGGCAACTGAAAGTCTGAAAAATTCACCAGAAAGCTCTAATGTCCGCATCAATGAGACTCAAGGAGCAAAACGTGATGATGGAGGAGTACGTTGCAGAACCAACACTTTAGTTTCCCTGCATTTCAGCTTGTTGATTTCCAGTTCTTTTGTGTAGTTTGTTTGTCGAAATCTGCAGTTCATGTAGTTTTCATGTTATTTTAGTTTGTTTGACTGTTTTGTAATCGACTCGTATTCAATAAAATCCAGTTTCATCTGAGCTGCTTGTTATTGTCGAAAACACATTCATGTACACACAACACTTTGGCAAAGCGTTTTCTCAAAAGGACCCTGAAATCTAAACTTCCTTTAGTCGAACTAAGAGGATATTTGTTTACCAAAAATCAGTGTAAACACTTTTATATTCTCATCAAGGTCTTAGTGGAGAAATGAAAATTTAAAAGATGTGAGTCCTTAACTTCAAATTTGTTCAACATTTCTTGTTTGAATAACTCATTCTCTTTATGTACTTTCTGAACATTGAATTCAATGTGCCATGCATGTCTAGTGTATCTCCTTCAGTATTATTAGCGAACAGGGAGAACAAGTACTACAGTAATCAACTTTGTTGTCAAGTGTAGATAGAGAAATTTGCTAATAGTTGACTTCTATCAGTATATGTAAACTTAATGTCACTGAGAAATTTCCATTCACTGTTGTATGGCATATAGCCTATCTATGAAGTGGCTAAAATTTTCATCTGTATCCAGCATGCTAATCCTTACATACTTTGGGCTAGCCCCAAATTGTTTCCCACTTCTTGTCAAAATCTTATGTCCTCGAAGGAAGCTTTCACAGTCTTCTATATCTCCCTCACACCTCATCCATGCAAAGCCTGCAAAATAAACAAGGAAAAATCATTTCTAGACATAAAACTAGCTTGTGGACATGCATTAAATAGTGAATTCCCCAATCAAATTTGTCAATTGATTTAGGATTTGGGTACCTTGCCCTAGGGGTAATCCTACATTCACACAGGAAAAACTAAGTAGTGCGATCAAGATAGCGGCCCGCTCATATACATAAAAAATGGACAATAGAGATAAACTTAAAATTTGAGTCGTCTGATTTTAATTGAAAGACTCAGATTCCTTAAGTGCGTAAATTTATGGATTGAAGGGAATGCAGATTCATTGATTTAATTACCTGGTTGAGGTTCTGTCACTTGGTCAAAAAAGGTGCAGAATGCAGGTGAAAATTGGGGCAGACTGAACAAACCACCACCCTCAACTGCTTCTCTCAGCAGCTTCCACCTTTGTGCCATGATCTTAAAACTGTACTCGAAAAATGATTCCCCATCTTGAAAATTTTCTTGTTCGCAGCTGTCAGACACTGTTTTCAAAACCTTGGCAGCCCTGAGTTGAGAATCCTTGGAGACACCAATTGTAGCTAGCTCTATGAATTTAGTCATTTTCTTTGCTACCTCTCTGTCTTTCACAAGAGCCCACCTAGCAACAAGTATAATTTGAACTTCGAGAAAATTTATCTGATCTATTAAATTTGATTTTTTCATATAATGTTCTGGACTATTCAATCATGCAGCATAGTGTTACTTGATCACTAGATAATTTAACTTCTATGGGACTATTATCATAGTCAAAAAAGTTATGAATGATAAATGTTTTTATGATGTAATAATACATGATTAAATTGTGTAAGTATATGTTTGTTTAGGTGTTGGTGCAGACGTAACTTCTAGAATTTGGCACGTTGAGTTCAACTTGAACGTAGAAGCAAAATTTTGACACATTGAGTTCAACGTGGATTGGAAAAGCAAAATTTTGCAACGTTGAGTTCAAAAAAAAATCTAAACACTCACTAAATTTTATTGACTCTAGTAAAGTAGTGGAACTAGTGATTTTTACACTAAAGTACACTCCTATACTAATCATGCTAAATGGCTCTCCATATCTTTTTTAGGAATTGAAATCTTCTAGCCTAATTTGTATCGCAATTTATTGTCCTACCAATCAAATTTTGATTTAGCTTCCTCATTTATGTCTTTTTTAATTAACGAGGTAATATTTCATTGATGAAATAGGAAATTGAGATACTGTTTTTGCACATAAGATCTTGATCCATTCTTTTATGTCATAAAGTTTGAGCTGATTTATAAAGGGAGTACTTCATAATTCATATGAATAATTGAGGAAGACAGAGTACTATTATGATGAGCTTACCCTATGCGCATTCCTGCATGACCAGTACTTTTTGAGACAGTGAAAAGAGTAAGGTCATGATCTGAAGGGGATGATATTGGAGTGTACTGAGGCCAATAATAGGCAAGGTCATGAACCAATATTCCCTGGCTTCGGTTAACCACCGATCGCCTTGTATATCCATCAGGGTTATTCGGAGAAGTAACCAGCTCAATGTAAGGACCATCTTTGTCAAAACTCTCTGCATCACCATCCCATTTGTGAAGACCTGATTTCTGGTAATCTACCATTAATGGGTAGGACTGCAAGTAATTCACCAATTCAATGTTAAACCATGAACTGGTCATGCTAAAAACGGTTAAAATAACACACTTCAGATTCTCCAACATTTTCCTAATACTTTAAAAAGTACTAAATAAATATATGTATTTAGGTCAGAGGTTTGTAGTACTACTAGAAAGAAAATTTAAATCATCAAAATCAATCATCCTAATAATCCTACTAATTATAAATAAAAGGAATATTAAATCCTTTTTATGTTCTTGATTCATTCAGTACAGTTAAATTTGCCATTCATATAAAACCTGTGTACTGAATTCTCAGAAGGTGCATTTTTTATTCTTTTCTAAATAACCAAGGTAGATAACCCTTTATCCCTTTTTTCCATTTTTGAATTGTGAGAATGACCATCTAGTTTGTCTCGGTTCACAATGATTCACAATATCAGCTCAGCACATGCCACTGTTGAGCACAAGTGTTCATGTGATCAGGTGCAGGCATGCGAGGGTATGACAGTCAGAGAGAAGAAGACATTGATTATAAGACAAACAACAAAGGACTAAGTACGTGTTTGTATACTTTTTTAGTGCAACGTAAGCAGACTTTCATCCTAATACATATAAAGAGTTTTGTTAGCAAATATCTAGTCGCACTAATACCAACTGGTATCCAATCATAAACTAAAAGATGAGGGAGATTATGTAATAAGTACATGAAAACAGGAAGATTTGCCTACCGAGCTACCGTGTACACTAGCCTGGTCTAAACACCGGGATTTTCCTCACTATTCAAGCCCAATAAACACAAGGCTTAAGGGATTGGAGGGTTGTGTGCCTACTGAATTAGCGCTTACAGTAGCATGGCCTAAACCTCGGGTTATATTCCTCAAAGTAACCCAACTCAGGTCCCGAGACACACTTTACTGTAAATCAATCACTTGGGGGCGCTCGAAGCCCAACAAACATGTACGTCATATATGAATTCAAAACCCACTTAACCCCCCCCCCCCCCCCCAAAAAAAAAAAAAACCCCCCTAAAATCATTATGTGATTTAAAGACCTAACAAAGCACCGCAAAGATAACACCTAAATGACAAAAGCCCAAGAGACACCTTTAATCTTATAAGAGGACCAAAGTTAAGGGGGTTAAGACATCTTCACTCTTACACTGATACTGAGAGTTAGGCGGTGTGTTTATCACTGAGTCTCTCCGAGGTGAACAAAAGATATGCTCTTTTAGTTTCAATATATTTAGTGCTCGTCTTATAATTAATTACATACAATACTTTAGTTAATTAGCACATAAGAGAAATCGCTTTAGCATCAAACAAGTTCAAAGTAGAGAAAAAAAAAAGATGATATTTGCATGTGACTGACCGAGTAAAAGGGTGCGGCAGATACAACACTGATTGGTTGAGCAGCATGTGGCGAGGACAGAGCATAAAGAGCAGCCAATATTAGCTGAGAAGAACCGGTCCCAACAACAACGTGACGACCTTCTGTGACTGCATTGCCCACCACTCTATGCAACCTCAACACTTCCTTCTCAAACTCCCTCTCCATGAACCAGCAAATGCTTGTTGCTCCATCAGAAAAATAGCTCATGGATTGCCACCCCGGAATTACTAAAGTCGTCTTCTCACCCATTCTTCGCCAAAACCCTTCATACATTGTTGGATCTCCACTGCAATGCATAATAGTAATAATAACTAACATTAACAAACTTTCAAATCTAATTAACATCTAATTATCTAATTAGACACAATCTCAGAATAATTGGAAACATGACCATATGATTAAAATCTATAGCTGTAAAGGAATAATATAAAATGCATGTATGAAAAGAAGTACTACTAACATTTTCAAAATAATATCCTGTCCTTTAAATTATCAATTTGTATCATTACCAATAAAGTTGATACTAATTTAATTGCACCATACTTTATATTCAATCAAGCATATAAGATGCTGCATTCGTGTCACTTCTCAGTTCTCACTGCAAAGTGTCCAATATAATATAATCGATCCATGTATATGTAGGGCACGAACTGAGATCAGAATTCAGAAACAACGTGGAGTAATCTTTCTTTTTCCTAGGAGAGTCTGAAATAAGTAGGGTAGATTGCAAGAACAGTGAAGCAGAGTGGGGCATGTAAGGAAAATGAAGGAGGAGAATTGAACCCTCTGATGAGTTATTAAGGACTGATCATGGAGCATGGGTAAGGTCATGGGAAAAAAGAAAATATCAGGGGAAAAATTGGCGGGTCCATCTGTGTCATCCAAAAATTGATTGGATTAGATAGATAGGTGGGCATCAGATCAATGGGCTGTGTCATCCTCAGCTAAGGAAAAACCGAAGTAAGAAAAAGGTTAATTAGACATGGACTTCCATAATCCATTCCCAAAAAAAGGTCCCACCTAATAAGTGATGGTTCGAGAATTCTGGGTAGGTCTAACTCTATTTCAAAAGCCGGTTCATAGTGAGGATTGAGCCGCGATATGCATTAAACTCTTTAGGAGATCTTCACATTGACTAAGAGAAAACAACATAAATAGATTATACACAACATCTTTCAACAAAATTCACAAGATTAAACGAATGAATTATCTCACTTTTATACTCATCAATACTTTCTTTTTCTTTCAACATAACTTTTTACTCACTTAATCATCTATTGCTTAGTGCGGTGACTATGAGACAATGATTAATCTCATAGTTACGGATTGAGATCGTGGGATTGGGATTGGGATGATACATGGAACAACACCACCAATAGGAAGCAGAAAAGGTAAAAGTATACAGAGCTACACATTTGAGTAGGGATGTCAATGGGTACGAGTGAGCATGAATAGTATATACCTACCACCCGCTCCACATGTAAAAATTTATATCCATACCCCGCTCCATACCCACATGGATATCCATTTAGTGGGTTTTAACCGGATTTTAAACTATCCGTGGATATCCATGAGCACTCGACACTCATGAACATAAATGAATTCACATATATTTGTTCAAAAGAAAATTATGTTAAATATAAATTTAACATTGGACTTTACTGTCAATCAATGTGTAAAGGAAAATACTTCTTTTCTACTCTTTTTTGGATCTAAGGGCTTCTTTTTACCATTACCATTGTATAAGTTTACTTGAAAAAGTACTATAACTTAAACACAAATTCATTAGATATTTAATATACATCTATGTATTTACATATAAACGATATTTTAGTATTGGCTTAATTGCAACTTTGGTCCCCGACGTTATGCCACGATTTTGGTCCCTCACCTAATTTAATTACATAAATGGTCCCCGACGTTGTAGGTCGTGTGCAACGTTAGTCCTACCGTTTATTTCTTAATGGAGGAGACTTACGTGGACGTCTAGTTGGAGAGAAAAAAGAGGTATGAGAAGAGAGGGAAGCACGTGAGTATCGCGTGAACTCACGTGAACCTTATATGAACCCATTATACCAAAATCTGAAACCCTAGGGATATAAATCGTGTTACCTTCTTCGTTCTAGGGAGGTCAGGGGTTTGGGTATAATGGGTTCAGATAAGGTTCACGTGATACTCACGTGCTTCCCTCTCTCCTCATACCTTCTTTCTCTCTCCAATTGGACGTCCACGTAAGCCTCCTCCATTAAGAAATAAACGGTAGGACTAACGTTGCACACGGCCTACAACGTCGGGGACCATCCATGTAATTAAATTAGGTGGGGGACCAAAATCGTGGTATTGGTAAACGTCGGGGACCAAAGTTGCAATTAAGCCTTTAGTATTTTATATATCGGGTGAGTATCCACGAGTATGGATACATCAATATCCGTACCCGCCCCATTAATAAATGGATAGTGAAAATATCCATGAAATAAATCCGTGGATACCCGTGGACATGGGTAATTTTACCCATAGCGGGTTTTTATCCGCGGGTATTCACGGGTGTGGGTAATTTTGACATCCTACATTTGAGTGATTCAGAATCGAGGCGGCGAAAGGTTGTAAAGGTCTCTCGTTAAAAGTAAGACTTTTGGTCAATGCAAAAGACCACCAAAAAGGCACATGACACCCACCAACTTCTTCGGTAATAGCTATTCATTCTTCTTCCAAGAAGATCTCTGATATGCTAGTAGTAAAGAGTGTATATATTGCTATGCCTTGTGCTCTTAAATCCCCTAAAACAATACCTACGTTTTTAGTAATTTGAGACTCAGGACTACCTGTCCTTAAGGAACATCATATAACTCCTGCTCATGCTTATAATACATTTAAACCACACAAACAACACATCCCAACCAAAATTCTAAGGTATGAACTGTATGAATCCTTGTTCAAATACTAATATGTTGCTCAAAATGTTAATTTCCATCTAATATGAGACTTGTTACACTTGTGAATCTTTTCCCATCCATGAGTATTAAATCCTGACACTAGAGCTACTTACTACTGCTATTGAATATATTGAAGAAGTAAAGAACTAAAGCAAAACAAAGAACTGAATCTTTTTTTTATCCGATCCATCTACAACAAAATGTTGCTTTGTTTATAAAGCTTAAAAAATAAGGGAAAGAAACTAGAAACTTGCAGGCACTAAATGTAGTGCTCACATAGAAAAAGATATAACTCACTCTAATAAAGTCGAATAATTAAAGCCTCTTCTTTATCACATAACCCATCTTAATTTTATCACATAAAGCAACTTGATCAGTTATGTCCTACATTTTTTTCCTCCATCCCTTCTTTATCTCATCACCCATCTAATTTCGCACTTTCTTTCTTCGTTCTCTATTTCTTTTCAAGCCATGCAAAATAATATATAAAACAAGTGTCCTAATAGAATAACTTTAAAGGGATGTCTAAATGATCGTAACAAAGTTTTGATTAAATCACTCTACACTACATTTATAATAATAGTAGCTTTTAGCAATAAAGGTACGCAACAGGTAAAAAGTGTTGTTTAAATGTGGATTAGGAATCAATTCATATTTGTTGTCATAAAAGGTTCATTTCAAGCAATAAATTTTTTAACATCACTAAAAAGGTGTTTTTTATCTAACAATAGGGATCAATTACTACATAATAATTATTGTATTTCCCTCACAATATGTTACATTTTCTCACAGTATTACCATAGAGTACAAGAAATTATTACAAAATTAAAGAGAATATGTAACACCAGAACATGAGAGAGTCAAAAATCATTGCGTAAAATTTATGAAACATTTTTTATGCTATGGCTACACTTACACTTTTTAGCTGGTGTGAAAAGTAAAAAATGTTTTAGTGCTAGTTTTAGGTGGATCAATAATATTTAAGATAAATAAATATAAAAATCTTAGCCTACTTATTTTAAATTTCATTGAACCATGTAAAACTAAGCAAATAGCTTCTACCCCTAGAGTTTGATTCCTTTTTGCTTGTGTTGACACACAAATGTTCATTTTTCAAAAAATAAATTATTAGGAGATAAAAAATTAAGAGGGCAATGTCACGAAATGTGCGCTAGGTGGATCCCGATTTGACATTAGAAGTATATTGAGTTTTCAAGGTATGGTTCTTTCTACACCCGAAGAAAAAAGTAGGGGCTCTACAAGTATATTGAGTGAGCATGCTTTAAACTTAATTTGTTATCAGATTATGCATTGCAGAATCACATTATGGGTTTAAGTCTCATTGATGTAAGTGTCATTAGGCAATCTTTGAATGTTAATCCTTCCATTGACCAAAAAAAAAAAAACAAAACCCACCCGTCAAGGAGGGATGAATGTCACTCAAAACTAGGGTGGTTCAACTCAAACTTTGTCTAAATTTATTTAGACGACCCCAACTTTAAATATTAATGTTATAATTAGTAATGTTATCATAGAGAATGCTACCAACATATTTTTAAATATATATTATCATAATTGATTTATTGTCAAAAATAATTAATTAAATAATCTTACAAAAATAATTAACAAAAATAATTTAACATTTTAAATAAACTGTTTTAATCAAAAAACATTAAAAATTATCCCTGACGCTGGTCAAATGTCAATAAAAACTGCCCATACATGGTGCTACATTTAGTCATTTATTTTAGGGAATTTGGTTTGGCACCCCACCTATTGGGTTTCGCACCCCACTTTATTAAAAACGGGAATTTAAATTCCGATTTTAATACGAAAAAAACGGAAATTAAAAAACCGTTATGTATTTTAGCATATGTGACACATTTTCAACCGTTCATTGCATATAAAAAACAAATCGGAATTTTAAATTCCGTTTTGAAAACGGAAATTAAATTTCCGTATTGAATACATGGGGTGCCAAACCCAATAGGTGGGGTGCGAAACCCAAATCCCTTTATTTTAGTCTCAAGTCTCAACTCTCAACAGTGTAGCAGCCTAGCAGGAGCTAAGCTATGACTAGCGTAGTGTCTAACTCTAGTGTCTAGCTAAGCTAAAGACCAGGGTGCTCTCTATGATATTTAATTCAGATGTCAAAAGCTTATTAATATCATAGATGGTTTACATCCTCTTATTAATATTCATTGATCTATGAAGTTATTTTTTTATCCCTACCAGTATTTGTAATTCCGGTGAAGAGCTCTCATTATTTCCCCCAACAAATACCGACCCTCCAACTCGGGAACAGAGAGCTGACAAAATACCATCATTAAACACGATGGATGGAGTGTCCCTGTTTGCATCACTATTTTCACAACTAACCTAACCAAGTCCCAATATGCATCCAAATATTATAAATATACTTCTAGTAACCAATTAAAGATATCCTTTTATGCGGTATAAATAAATATAATAGAGAATAAGTCATTTTTTGAATATATTTAAATGATTTTTTTTTGAAACTGATATTTCTTCTATTTATTAGTTTTAAATCAAACATATGTTGTCAACTTGAACAAGATTACCTCGTAGTAGACACATGTCTTAAAAAATCAAACTTGCTCTTTGTTCTTAAATGCAACTTTATTAGAAATTTATTAGTTTCATCAATAAAATGATTTCTTTTATTACGTCTCTGTTTTTTTTTTTGTTTAAATCACAGTAGAGCGTATGAGTTGTCCCTGTCTTTACCAGGAACAAGAGCAGGAAGCAAAGCACAATGAACGACGTAAGTACTGGCCCGGCCCCCTACGTCAAACAGAGATGACCATTCTCTTTCACAAACATAAAAGGAAAAAAAGATGAACAAACATTTCCCTTTTAAAAAAAAAACTAAATAGTGTAAGTGATTATAAAGAAGAGAAACACTAATTTTCTGATGTATAAAAAAAAGGAAACACTTGACTTATATTTAGTTTTAATTTACTCCTGTAAAGCAAAAGCATTGTTTTCATCAAATTGCCAAAACATATATGTGAGATTATCTTATAAAAAACATCTTTAAATTTGGGTTACATCTAACTCTATGGAAAATATAGAAGTTACTCCCCTCTTTATAAACAGTTATTTACTTATATTTGTTAGTTGTTACAGTTATTTACTTATATTTGTAAGTAATGTGAAACTTTTCAACCAACAATCAAACTGTTAAGTCAAAGAATGAAAAGATATTTGTTTACTGTGGATGTGAAGAAGAGAAAGAATAGGGGGGTAGTGAATAGTGATGAGTATATGCTATGCTCAATAAAGCTGCTCTCACCCAAACAACACTAAAATTAGCAACCTTAATGCAGGCATTTAATTAATTTTCACATGATCAGAGAAAGGTAAACAATAACAAAGAATCAAATCTTAGCTTGCACTTACTGGTCAAGGTTGATTACTCTATCTCTGGCTGAGCCATGATCTGCACGAGTAGAGTTGACAACTGCTGAAGCAGCCAAACGCGCTTTGTGTATGAGGTGATTATGCCCCCTTTTCTGCAAGCAACACCAGTTGTTATCTTGTTCACCCACACACAGCATTTTGAGGATCAAACTGACATTCAAAGCCAAAGACAGCACCAGAAAGTGCCTCAAGCAGAACATGGTTTTCAGTTTAACGTTCACCATCTCAAACCTACGCAAAACACAGAACAAACTTTGTGAGGAAAAAACAGCTGAGGAAATTACAGGTCTTTGGTTTTATACTTGCTTTGAAAACCAGTCAACACAGATAACACTTACCTGTGATTGAAGTATATGGCAGCAATTAAAGTGTTTGGTGAAGTTAAAGCTTGTGGTTCCTGTTTGTCAGGGCTTAAATCCTGAAGCTAGAACAGTTACTGTTCTCTAATGAATGCATATTCTAATACCTGTTCAGAGTAAAACTAACTGCTGAGAAACTGAAGAATTTGTAGGATTCTTCTTTGTTTTTGTCTGGTTTCGTATGCCTAGCTTGGCTTCAGAAGAAGTGATGGAGAGTGGAACTTTTGAGCCCATCCACCCTTCAAAGTACTCAGAAACACTCTGCGGGTTTGGATGGCAATGGACAAACCATAAAATCGTTATAAAACCAAAAACATCGACACAAATTAAAAGCAGAAACTTAAAAAAAAAATTAATATTTAAGGGGCAGTATAATAAACAAATAATAAGTGGACTAAAAAAATTATTTTCCTATGTCAAACTGGTCAGCCACGACGACCAAGTTCAGAACTTTCACTCTTCTAATTAACTAGTTTAAGATATAGTTAAGTTGTTAAAATTAGGGTTAAGTCCACTTAAAAAAGACTAAAATATCAAATGTCACCTAAATGACAAGTTGACAAACTATCAACTGTCTCTATAATGGATTAGACGTCCACTACATATATAGATTTGACTGAATTATAACCTAAGCACAATTCATTTTTTCTCTTATTACTCTTCTGAAGTTGAGTTTACTTGAGTGTTAGAATGTGTTTTACATGAATCATCATCATTGTAGATTTTTATTGCATGAATATGCACTAATTTGCATTTACCACCGTGCGGCACTACATTTGATTAGATGTTGGTCTAATTAATTTTTCATAAAATCAATTGGTGTCTTCTATCGATAAATTGTAAATTCATTCAATTATCGTGTTTGATACACACCACTAAATCACGTAAAGACGTCAACACATGTTGAGTAGAAATTTTATTTTGTACAGTTTCATAGGAAAGTTCAATTTCCAAAAACCAATAAGTTTTTTATTTTGCGAGAACTCCTTCTCAACAATAAAGAAGTTTCGAGATTAGAATCCATTATGAGTAGAAATTTTATCATAAGATTTTTCAAAAAAAAAATTGGTAAAGCGAATGGAGATTGACACTCAAATGCTTTCTTTTATTAGAGCCATTAATTCCTTAAATTGCAAAGTGTTATAGGAGTCGGTAAGACCGATTGACTCATTCACTGGACTTACCCTTGGACGATCACCCCCTAGACCGATCGCTCACTCTATCGATCACCTCAAGAGTGGATAGCGCCAACTGGGAAGAGGATACAGATTTCCTCAACCATCCCACCGCTGAGTCTAGACCCCTGCTGCAGGGGCTAGGAGTGCAGCTCCAGATCTAGCTACTAGTTACTAGGAGCCCCTGGCCGTTGGATCTCTGAGCACAGTAGAGACCTCTGGGAGATTCAAAGTTTGATTTTACTCTATCGTATTAATGCAGCGTTGCATTCTTAGGAACGTGATATTTACAAGTTATGTTTTCTGAGCTTTATTCATCCATCAACCATGGTCATTTTACGCGCATCTCCATCACCATCATACGTTTACACCACTCATTCATTTTTCATTAAAATATGAATTTCATAAGATAAAGTTAATTGATAAGTAAAGTAAAATCTAAAGATGTAATATTTACCTTGAATAACATGATAATAATCTATTAAATTACTTAATACGGGTACCATACCAAAAAACAATTCAGAATACCACATAATTTACCTTTTTTGTTTTTATTCCTTCAATATTGATTTTAATTTTTCTTTTAATTGATGTAGTGCAAATGCATGCTAACTCGTCCTGTTAAACTTGTTTTGCAGTTTGATTAAAATGAAAAAAACTACTCACATGCTACCTAAAGAATGACGTATATTACTCCATGGTGGAAGTAAAATACTCACGCAGTATCATCTCATCTCAGGTGGGGTGGTAATGGCAGTGGATCCATTAAAATGGTAATATTATTAAAGTTGGTACTAGTAATGTTCTTCCTAAATTTGAGTTAGAAGACGCTCTCAATTTCTTGTGACGCTCTCAATTTCTGGTGGTGGTGCACGGTCTTAATGGTTCTTCCAACACGGTGGCATATAGCAGACATGGTAAGGGAACATACCTGACTACCTGTAAAGGAACTCTGACGTTTAAGCCAATATTAGATCAAAGAGATAGATAAATTCAAAGTCATAGAAGAACAATGAATTAGTAAAAGAAGTAATGTTATGTAATATGAATGATCAAGCGTGTATTTATAGGCATCATGGTGTGAGTAACATTCGATACGTTGTGCCTTAAGAAGTCGTTGTGTATAGCTTTTGAGGTGATGATTACCATTGAGTATCTTTTCCATTGTTAATAAATGTGTTGTAGTTCCGCTTGTTAACTATTGGATGAGATAAACCTCACTTTGGTTGTTCCAACTTGACCAATATGGTGTGTTCACTTAACTGTGGAACATTTGGACCGTCTAGGACGATATTGAGCATTATGGTCATTGCTATTGAAATATGAAGTGTTAAAACAAGACGTATTAATCTATCAAGAAGTGGAATCACTGTCGTTTATCTAGTTTCAACTAACACTTAGTAAAACTCGGATAAACTGGTTTTCCTAAATTAAAATCTATGGAGACATTTGAATGACAATGTCTTAGCTCAAACTGTAATTTCTTTTTTTTTCCAGCTCGGAAAAATCATCTTCATAACATTTCTCAACAAGCTTACATATTTTCTCGTTATCCAATGATTTAAGAATTTTCCAAGGATTTAAAGTTGAACTAAGTATAAGAAATTACGTTGCCTCAACATTAAATCTTCTATTTAGTTCAGATAGTTGTAAATTAATTGTTGAATAAAATATATTTATTCTACAAAGTTTGTGAAGGATGACAATAGAAAAAGTTATAAAAAGAGACAATGAGTAATATGAATTTCCACAAAAAAAATACTTATAATCGGTAAAATACTAAAAAAATTTGGGGGATGTGGCCCCTGCCTAACCCTGTTGGATACGCCCTTGTGATCGTATCTCTAATCACTTCATATTTCTCTCCAATAGTCTACATACACGTAAAAAGTGGTGTTAAAATGAAACTCAAGATGTAATTTGTTAGGGAGTCTATCTCATTACTATATTAATGATGAAATTAAAAAGAACAATGTTGTGTGAAGCCTAAACAATTTATTACTCGCCAAAAAATTCAGAAATTTTACGCAAGTTGTGAACAGTGAGGTCCAGCTTTGGGCATGAAATTATGAGAGAGTTTCATGCCTTTTGCTGTCACTTTAATTAAGCCACTCTCCTTTCTCCTTCCATTCATTCTTTCCCTCTCAGGAATTAAGATGAAAGGGATAACACAACTGCATTCCTAGAGAACAAAGGGCCTGGACCTATAGCAGATCTTGGGTCCACCAAATCAGCCCCTCTCAATGGAGGCGCACAGGCCCTGGACCAATTTGATTATGGCCACCATTGAGTATTGCAAGCTCAAGCACGCCAATCTTGGCAGAATTTTTTATTGAAGAATAATTTTTTTCCAAAATATATGATAAAATCATTCAAAAGTCATTTATCTAATAGTTTAAGATTTTTGGATAATTAATTTATGGCATGGTATCAGAGTCTCTGTGACTAAATGATCTAGAGTTTGACTCTTGTTGCTTTTTTTTTGAAACTTTGTTGCTTTTGTTATTCTAATAAAGAGTGGAATTTAAGTCTATGGTAAGTGAGATTGTGCTTTATACATGCTTTAAACCTAAGTGAGCTCTTACGTTAGGGGTATGTTAGAAATATAATATAAAATTATTTAGAGAGAATAAGATTGGAAAAGTAGAGAGATGAAGAGAAAATGAGTGAAATTGAAATGTGAATGAATAATAATTCTTTTTAAATAATCAAACTTCCCGTCACAACATATTTAGTTTCACGTTTAAATCTCTCAAGCCTACCAATAAGGACACCTTAGTTGGGTTTGATGGATGTGAAAGTCTTTTCCTCCAATCATACTCTTTTATTTCCTTAAAAAATGTGGCTTTTTTCTTTAATAGAGAATATGATAAGAAAAGTAGAGAGATGATGAGAAAATGAGTGAAATTGAGATGTGAATGAATAATAATCCTTTTTAAATAACCAAATTTCCCGTAAAATATTTAGTTTCACGTTTAAATCTCTCAAACCTACCAATTAGGACACCTCAGCTGGGTTTGATCGATGTGAAAGTATTTTCCTCCAATCATACTCTTTTATTTCCTTAAAAATTGTGACTTTTTTTTCATTGAATGTGTGGTAATGTGAATTAAAAATTTATCTAAATACTCACTGAATGTGTGAAAATACTGAAGAATTTCTAGATTTGATCCCGACACAATACTATCGAAGGAGAGACAAAGAGTCTTATATGTGATCATGACTAAATCTCAATTCCAAAATTGTGGTAGTCCAAAAGCGACAAAATAGCGGGTGGTTTATACCAAAGAAAATCTGTGAACCCAAGAATTGATTTTAAAGATGCAATTAATTTGAATTGAGTTTAGGTTTAACATTGGTGCCATCAATACGGGTTGCTGTCTCCTCCCCAACTCCCAACCAGTGGTCCACTATCTTAGACATTTGTGAAATTTAAACTTAACATAACAAACAAACCCTTTGATTCGGTATTTGTTTTTAACCATCATCATGTTCTTATTCTCAAGTTGCTCACACGCCTTTACTCTGTATTCTATAAACTTCAGTTCCCATACTCACACTGGGATCCAGCATGGCAAATTGTTACTTATTCCACTTGGGGTACTCTAGCTCAAACTTTATTTTAATGGCCTTTGAATAGTTCTTTAATCCAGTGACACTGTACAAGTAATTAATTTAAAATATACAATGTATTCATATGTAAAATGACTAACAACTTACAAATCGTGTAAAGATGATACAAATATCGTCTGAAATCTAATGACATCGAAGAAGAAGCTTCAAAAAAGGAATATTGGTCACAAACAACACTAGGCAATCATGGCTCCCTTGAGTTGGGTATGTGACATCCTCGTTGTCCAGTCAAATAGCTACTGATTAGAATGCTTTATTAGCTATTGGGTTAATCTCACGTGGCTAATACATCTGGCATGAGCATAAACATTCTTGAAAAAGGAAAAGAGAATACATAAAGTGGAGTTCAATTCATGAACTCAATCGAAAGATTCATTTCATGATTAATTAGTTTATTGAACTCATCTTTTCAGAAATTCAAATATCATAAGAATATTCCTTATTCCACAAACTATGCAGTTGTTTTTATTTCTTTAGTGGAACGTGCATCTTAGTTAGACTTTGCATCATGAGATTCTGTAGCCACTTATATGGAAGGCGTTGAAAAGAAAATCCAAAACTCCTGTGTTTTCATTAATTCAGAGAGCACCACCCATGTTAGTGAAAGTTCTTTTATTCCAACAATAGGAAATGTTCAAAGATTTTATATTGATCACCAATATAATCCACATTCTCATTTTCAAGCACTTTCAGAGAGACTTTGAATCTTTGATGTCATCTTTTTCTTTTTATATTGGCCTTGACTTTAAAATTCTACATTAAAGTAATAAAATTTCCAATTAGTAGGTGGGTTGAAATAATGGTTGGTTCGGTACTTTGCCCCTTAAATAAGTGATTAGTAATTTTAATTTTAATTCTTGTGAATGAAAAAAATTTATTGGTCTGCTTCTACCACTTAGTACGTTGACTTGGGGTAAAGAATTAATCTAACCACTATTGACTGGGAATATTAGTAAAGAAAAATAAAAGTAATAAAGTTTCCACTCCTATTCTTCATGACTTTGAGCCGTATTAATGACAAGGACAACCATGTTAAATATCTTTTCCACTCCTATGATTAAGATTTAAGTAGCAGTTCAATTAGATCTCTAGAATTATATTTTAGGCATAACCAGTGCCATCATCTCGACTGGCTAAGGTAAGTATAGGTAAGCTGTAAAGAAGACCTAAACTTACAAGTGCCTAATTTTTTGGGTCCCATTACATCAATGCATCAAATTGACATGTTAAATCACTTTCTGCCAAGTGTAAATCAGTGATTAAGATTCAAAGCTTTCTACTTTTCCACGGTCAAAATGGCAAGAAATAGACCATAGATTTCCAGAACAGACAAAAAGGATACTTGGATAAAAAACCAAGTTGGGTTGTTTTTCTTTTGCCAATTCCAGATTTTGATCAATGACATCAAGCCAACCCTTCCCAAGACTAAGGTAGAGAGACACATGATGCTTCTACCATGTTTGGATAAGTTCTCTTTTTCCAAAATCAATTCTGAAACACAGAAATTACTTACAGAAATTTTCCTTGAAATTGATTCTGACTATAGAATCAATTATATAAGAATTTCCAAACATCTAAAACTGTTTCCACTCAAACATTGTGGGCATGCGGCAAGGTCAGTTCACTGGTTGCTTTTGATGTGTTGAGCAGAACACTGCAATCTGAGCACTTATTTATTTTGCATCCACTAAAAACAAGTTCTTAGTGAGTTTCATAGCAATCTCGCACATTGAGCAACAAACTATTAACAACTCAAATATATTACAGTAAATATAACCTTGGGAGCCAATTGTCTCTATGTGCACCCCAAATGTTGAGGTAACTATCACATTCACACAGGGCCGGCCCAACCGTAAGTGAGGCCTAAAGCGAACTTTAAAGTGAGGCCTAAGTGATGAATTTTTGCTTACAAAATTTTTTTTATTAATTATTTTATTTAAATTTTATTTTTCGAGCTTTTTGAGATGCAAAATCATTTTTTAAATTATCACAATCAATTTGTATTGCATCCAATTCCAATTAGTTAGTACTTTACGGTCCTTTTATATTGTAGAAAAAAGAAATTTTTATTGTATCAAAACTCAACATAACCATGAAACCATCACAGCAAAAAGGTTAGAGTGTAACTACTTACAATAAAGGAAGTTTTGTCTTCCTATTGATCTTCTCTAGTTCTTCTCAATGGCTAATCAAAGAAAAAATAAGTTATGGAGGAGTATTCTTTTACAAAGGATATGAGAGTTTGAGAGACAAAGACTTTATTTTTTTCCCTTTGAGGCTTTGAGAAACTGAGAGAGTGACAGAGAAAGTAGAAATGTTATTAGGATTTAATTGAGAGAAAATGGGAGGTTAGAGAATAAAAGGTGAAGAAAAAGATTAGGTAACATCAATTAAGAGCATTTCCAATGGTAGTATCTAATGTTAAATACATACTCATATGAGTATCTATTACCATTGGAGTACATATTCAATTCCAACATGACAAAAATGAGTATGTGAGAATAGATACTCTACACTAGACCTGAAAAATGAATTTGTATTTATTACAAGGACTTACAATTAATATAATTAGATTAAAATGGAGATAAATATTAAAATATATAAATACGATTTTTTTTACGTTAAAAATATACAAATGTGATGTTGATTGTGGGATCCATTATAAAAACTTTTAAGAGTTGTTGGGTTGGAGTAAAAAATTCATAAAGTGGTGTAGATGACGTGGCACTATGGAGAATTATAAAAAATGAAGTGTAGATATTTTAGTGAGTATGATGAATGTAGATGCTCTAATTGTCGATTAAGACTGCTAATTTCTAGTAATTATCAATAAAGGTTTTTTGAGAAAAATTAGGGAAGAAACTACTAACAAAGTGGCAGGTAATGGTGAGTAATAGTATTTTTTTTAGGCCTTATTTGTAAAAATATGAGGCCTTTTTTACTTTGAAAAAAAATATTTTTTTTAGGCCTAAAGCTCTTGCTTGGATCGCTTGACTCTTGGGCCGACCCTGATTCACACCTGTCTCATCATGAACATTAACTGGTCTAACACCCCCTCTAGCAACCAAAAGCCAATAAATGATAGCCTCACTAGTCACTACTACTTGTCTCATTAATTTGGACTCCTGCGCCCTTAATAAAGACCAATTCCTAATTAAAAACTGCATTGTCATATTTTCATCTTTGAATCTCAAAATCAGTAACGTTAGTAAATATGGATCTGCCGATCAGGTAGATATTTCTGTCTCAGTTCTGAACGTTATTAATGTAGCCTGAGGTATCCGTCAGTCAAAATGTTGTTTAGGTTGATTCTAACTTACAAGTCTCACATTGCTTAGATTGGTGAAAACAAAGTCCAATACTGCATATAGACTCTAATCCTTTGTTACCAATGCATGAGCACCATTGAACACTTTAAGCTTGCATTTTTTAGATATGGTCTAAAGTATTTGTTTTAGGGAGTGTGTACTGAGGTCATAATTGTGCTCCTGCTTTTAATTTATCTATCATTTCCCAACAAATATAACCAAACAACAGAAAAGTAAAGCTTTGTTTTTTATAAGCAAAACTGTGTTCATTGCTAGCACGGGGGTGCTAGAACCCAGATACAATGAGAACTAAGAAAGAAGCTTAGTATCAATACAAAGACAATAACCAGAGTGTTTATATGGACAATACTTAGACTCAAACAACTTACTTTTAATTGTTTAGGGATTTACATATACTACCAGTCACAAAGTTTTTTACAACAATCTAATGTTGAATAGGAGTACCATGTGTCTACAAGAGTCTTCTTGACACAAAATCAAGGTTTAGAATAAATACTCAACCACAGACAACCTTGAAGAACCAGGCCATGGGACTTGGAGCTTCACCATGCTATCACCATAATCAAATTCAACAAGCTCTCCATCAATCTTACAACTGACTGGCTTCTCTGATGCAAATACCTTCATTTCTCCATGTCCCTTCACCCCAATCCTCACCAAGTTGTCCTGTTTATCAAATTCCACTGACAGAATTGATCCCCCAGAATTGAGCATGTTAACCAATCCAATGGGAGCAAATTGGATTGAATTTTTGGGCAGCACAACCACAGGAGAAACGGTCAATAGCTCAAAACTAAAAGGCTCAAGTGAAACTTGCTCACACTCTGTGTACTTGAGGAAAATCAACTTGTCATCCTTAAACATGTACACAGCAAAGACTTCTACCCCTTTGGTGCAAATTGGGTTTTTCCCTTTGCTCCATTCAATGTCTTTAGGACTTGCAAAGCATGTCACAGAATGTGAGCAATCAGAGGCACTCTTGTTTCGCCGCGTCTCAGGGCACCACCCTCCTCCTTGGCAATTGAACAAACCCAAAACCCCACTATACTGCAATTAGCAAAGAAAAACACAAAAATGAGACTAAAGGTTAAGACTTTAGTGTAGTCAAAATCGGCTCATATATTTCGACAATATCAGATAGCAAAGATAAACTTAAAATTTATGAAACCTCATAATCTAAATTCAAATACTGGCAAATTGGATTTGAGTTCTCTGTAGTCCAGATTAGTTCATATATTTCATCAAGATTAGCAAAGATAAACTTTAAGAGTTGTCCAGTCTTGATCGAACAGCTCACATCCATTAACTGTGTGAATTGATGAATTGTAGGGAATACAAATTCAAATTACTAACAATAATATGACAAGGCACAAATAGGACTTATATTATCTTACTTTGTTGAGGTTCCAAATTTTAAGCATGGTTTTGCCATCATGTAAAGGGTCTTCAAATAAGCAATCTCTGGTGGGAAGTGCATAATGTTGGCACCTCAAAATGGAGCCATCAGGCAGAACCAGCTTCTTAAGCAACTTGAAGTTGTGGCTCCCGACAGAGTCACTTACATAAACCGGTCCGCCAGAAATGGCACGAGAAGCGGCATGGAATTCGGCGCATGCATGATCAGATTGGAACATATCCCAATCCGGGTGGACAAAGTTTCCCATCCACAAGCTGTTGTAGGCGCAGTGCACCATGTGACACCCTTGCAGCCAATACGTGCCGTTTGGATCTCCGGCCGGGTCAGTGCACCAAAAATCATCCCCTGCATGAATGAATGGATAAATCTATAAACACTGATTGCAGTCACAGCAGTATTAGACACTCACAAGTCATTGTAATTAGTAAGGACTAAGGAGATTGAGTTAGTTATTCGGTTATTGGTTAGTTACACAGTTAGATGCTAAGTTAGTTATTCATGTGATCAAAACAACACTTGTATATATTGTTTGAAGATTTACCAACTCGTCCAAATGATATTGTTTCTGTGCCAAGGAACATGAAATCATTGCACTGTTGCATGCTGGAAATAACACCGTGGCCTTTGAAATGCTTCCTCACCGAATCAGTGAGTGCTTTGTAGTATGCTTTCGCAAGTTCAACACGACCACCATATTCCTCTGAGACCATCTCTAGAACCTGTCACATGAAAATTAATAAAATAGTAATCAGTACTCTTTTTTAATTGCACGAGAACAAAATAAGTAGTACTCTGATCTGATTTTCTGAATCTGTCTCTCTGTGTCTCTCTTTCTGATTCTCAAGAATTTTAAATGGTACTCTTCTAAATCACACTAAGTAAATATGGAGTTAAATCATCCTAATTTAGGTGGTCAAGTAATATTTTGACATTGTTTTGAGAAATTTCAGCTCATGTCACAGTGCTAAAATATCACTAACGACCTAAGGCTAAGTACTTTGGGTGATTTACCGAAGCTCTTCTTAAACACATCAAAGTACTAACATCTGAGATGCAGCTCATTTTTTTCTTCACCTCTCTCGGAAGTCATACGAAAAAATATTGATAGACATATACTGTGACATTCTTTAGACATATTATTTTATGACGGTTTTTAACCGCTAAAAAGTGTTGTGGTGGTTAAAAACTATCATGAAGTCATATGTCTCAATGATGTCTCATGAAAAGTGTATGTCTATGTATCATTACATTAAGTCATTACTCATCATTATATTACATCTATTTCCTCTTTAATTTTAATTTGGGTGTCACAATCATTCTCCTAAACTAAAACACGAAAAACTAAGGGAGTTGACGAAGTGGTTCAACACTTCATCATTTAAGCAATTGGTTTGGGGGTTCCATTCCAAACTCTTGTGAATGGAAAAAGTTCATTGGTCAACCCCTACAGCTTAGTGCGCTGACTGTGTGGCGGAAGATTAATCTCATGGTTATCGTTTGTGAGGATACTTTGACTAAAACATAAAAAAAAAATATTAAAACCTGAATAACAACAAAGTGTCGGTCTAGTAATAACCAAGTTAGACCCTTGTAAGAGTGTTAACACAAGCTCGACCCCCGCAAAAGTCATTTTTCCGAATAGGTGAGAACATCGGTGAAAGACAACATAATATAGCCAGCTTTATATATTTTCTGGGCCCAAAGCCAGCTCCATGTAGATGCCCAGTCCCGAAAAAACATTTATTTGATTAATCCATTCAAATAAAAAAAAGTCTGAATCCCTCATGTTATGCCTCTCGGCCCAAAGGTTAGAGCCCAAGCTCACCTCACAAATATTTGACTTTGCTATAGATGTTGTCATGTTGCCAAAACAGAAATATTTATCATGGGAAAATCTCTGGCTTTGCCAACCAGTTGTACTACCCTTTTGGGTTATGGGCCTGGCCCATGTTATTAATGATATGCTTACCTTTGACAAAAAAAAATCATGGGAAAATCTCTAAATGGGGGATTTAATTGAAGGGTATTTTTTTTGGTTACATAATTGAAGGGTATTGAGAGGATATTAGATTAATCAATACAAATACAAATATATCAAAAAAAATTTAAAATACCATGTAACTTTATAAGGTCATTTCCTAGCTCAAAATAAAGATTTAAAATTTCATCATTTTATAAGACGTACAAAAGTCTTTCCTCTCAAATTATCCTCTCTTGCTCCTCACCCGATTAATTTAATACTCTTCATGACTTAATATAGTTACTAAACAAAATATTTGAAAAATGACAATAAATAAAATACATCAATTAAATGTCTCGGTAGTCTATATTCCTTGAAGTTTTTTTATTCAATAAATAATTTAATTGTGTTTTGTTGGATTTTCATTATATTGAGAATGTGTAGAATGATCCTTTTTATATATAAAAAAATATAGAAATAAATTATTATGATTAGATCGAACCTTAATAAGTATGATCTGCTTAGTTTGCTGACCCTTACATTTACAATGAGATATTTTCTAAGTCCAAACACAAACTGATGAGCATCCAATTTAACCATTCTCGTTTTTTTTAAGGTCCACTTAAGATTTAAAACTAAACTCATTGTAGGATAACTTAAGTGGTAGGAGCTAGGGACATATGGGTTGGGTTGGGGGAGGTCCAGAGATCGATTCCTGGCGGGTGCAATTTATCTTTCCGATGTACCAAAAAAATAACAAAACTATATGAGTTTAAAGGATATGCACCGTCGGTGTAAAATAGTTTTACACTGACATCCAATCAATGTTTACCACGTGAAAGGGAGAGTTACATTCATTTTTAATTTTAATTAAAATAAAAACATATTTACTTATTTGGCGGAATTCAATTGGATTGGCGGAATTCAATTGGATGTTTACCCCTCAAAGTGTATATCCATTAAATTCAAACTATATACACTAAACCGTGGTAAATTCTCCCTTTCAATTGAAGCAAGCTTTGAATTGACTTTCAACAACATAATCAAGCTGAAATAGATATGTGTATCATATAGAATTGGATAAACTCGAAGACTTACATGCGTGACGTCAATCTTGACCCCATCAATCCCCACTGATTGCAAATGCGAGTGAAGTCCCTCGTACAACATGTGTGCCTCTTCCGGTGCCACAAGTCCGACCCCATTCTCCACAATCTTCACCACCGCCAAATCCGTCATCATCATCTCCGCCCCTGGAGAGAGCTTCGTCGCCACCACCTTCGCCTCCGGCATCCCTTTCACGCCGGGCCTAATCCCACCCCAGTATCCACAAAACGCATGCCACACATAAACATGCTCCAACGCACCAAACTCCTCCTTCAGCTCCCTCACAAAACCACCCATCCCTCCTCCGCCGTACCCCTTGAACTTGCGATTCTCTTCAAAACTCACTAGCCTCCCCAACATCTGCTCACCCGGCACCGAGCATTCTAAGCTTAGCCCGCCGTGCTCCTCCGTTACCGGCTCGTCATCGCGATAAAAGGTTTGCCAACCGTCATCGATGATCACAAAGCCCGGAGGGCACCCACCTTCCACTAGGCCCTTCACACCTTGCCGCACTCCATCAGGGTGTACCTATTAGAAAGAGATGACAATAGATAGACAAATGAGAAATGTAATATAAAAGGAGGTCTAGAAAAAGTTATCTTATGTTAGTTATGTACACCTGAAGTGACATGATGATATGTGAGGTGATAAAAATGTAGAAAAATTAAAAGAAAAATTAAAAAAATAAAATAGAAGATAAGGTAAAGTGTGAATATATCAAAACTCAAGTCTACCCTCATAAAAACCGCTTCAAGTTTAAAATGGTATAAAATTGGATCGTGGAACAGGACATATTTAGTTCACATTCTCTAGATTTTCTGCAAATTAATTTTAATAGGTTCATTAAATTAATCTCTTTTTAGCATCTATTGTAGATTGCGAATGAAAGAGTATATAACTGAAATATTTTACTACCTTGAGGTAGAAGGCATCCCAGGTGCACCACCCGAACTTGTCCACAATAGCCGGTGGAGTTTTCTCTTCTAGAAGCCGGAAAGTTCCAAGATGAACTCTGATCACTTTCATTGCTTCGTTCATTAACTCATAAGGGTCATGGTGAAGGTGAATATACAGGGCGCTTCTGAAGGTTGATTCAGAGACGCGCGTGGAGCCACTTTCCATGCAAATGTCCACGTAATCATCGGAACCTGGTTGCAGAGAAGCTCTGAAAGCTCCTTCGATGAGTGGCAAGAGGAGGACGTAGGGACGGCCCTTGCCGGTGTCATTTTCCAAGATCATGAATTGGGTTTCGTGCTCCACGTCGCGGCCGTTGGTTCCGGACCAGTGGGTGCTCCACCAGAGCTTGAAACGGAATATGCTGCTGAACCTGATTCCCTTGAGCTTGCCCATGGAGACCACATGCCGGCTTCGCGGCTCGTCGGTATTGAACCCGACGAAGCAGCCGGCGGTGATGGTGTTGTTTGAGGGAGAATCGTGGGGAGTGGTGCAGGTGGTTATGTTTGGTGGGACTTGAGTGAGGATAGGGTGGTTGTTTGCAAGGAACGTTGAGGCTTCAAGTTTTATGGAGAGAGGTGAGTTGTTAGCATGGTTGAGTCCCGTTTCTTTGAGGGTGGTGGTTAAGCTTGGCGCCATGGAGAATACTGATCTTCAATAAGGGAGGTTTTTGGGCATTTGGTCAATCAGCGGCGAGTTGATAATAGAGATGGAGCTGTACAATTAAATAGAAGATTAGACTGGTGATTTTTCTACGTTCTTTCTTCAAATTCAATTCACATAAAATATTTCACTTTTCTTATCACATCTTTCAGTTTTTTCAGACATAAATAAGAAGAAAGTAAATGGTGTCACATAAAATAAAATGAAAGAGTACAAATACCAATATTCTCATAGCCACTAAATGTGAGATTAAATTTTCATCTGACAATCAATATATTATACCGTAAAAGGGTGGTCTTTTTCTGTCCATGAGAGTTGAAAATTGAACCTCAACCACTTACATAAGGAAAAAAGTGTTGATGAACCATTATGCGCGATTATAATTTAATCGCTATTTAATTTAAGTGAAACTGCATATTTATACATAGTAAATTAGTAATATGATAATAATTTTGGTACCACAAGAATTCACAAGGAATGGATGACATTCAAACCTTACGTAGTACGCTGATTTTTTCTAAATTTCTTCACACTTCTACGTGGCCTAGAAACTTCCCATATAGCTTGAAGTTAATTTGAACAAGTCCATTTAAAATTTCAGATAGATCAATTAATTTTTTTTTTATACATCAGAAAATAGATAGATCAATTAATATTACGCCAACTACCTCAATACCTCTGGTATTAACGTAAACACTTGTACAAGGAAAAGTGATTAACCGTGAATGTAAAGATATATTTTGTTGTAAATGTATTTTAAGAATCTTGTTAGTTAAATATATTGAAACGTAAGCTAAGAAATTAAGAAAAATATATATATGATAATTTCTTAAAAAAAAGTACATGAGTGATAAGAGATTGATTTTCAGACAACTGAAGAGACTTCGGGAAAGTGTTTAACAGATAACGGAAGTGTAAAGGATGAAAAAAAAGGAGGCAAAGTGATACACGTGTGAATTGAAAGGTTACGTGCATCAGAAACAGATCAAGGTAGAGGATAGAGTTTAGAAGCCTGTCACGGCACATGCTACGCGAGAGTTCTAAATGAACCCAAGTTCCAAAGCTCAGTATTTTAAGTTTTTTAGGCGGTTAAATCTCTTTCAATAAATAGCAAAATGTCAACCGCCTAAAGATAATGGTAAACTGTTTCTTGTTAAGCAAATGGATAGCTTTTTGTTTCTAACATGTTTCATGTTTAATTTACTGTATTGTTCATGAAAAAACAAAATCTTTATGGGGCAAGGTCGAGGGGAAACACCAAGAAGATCTTGGACACCACATCTTAACCCAAAACCTTAAGGGATTAGGTTATAAACTCTCCTTCTTACCTTGATTTCTCCAATGTGGGACTTGACTCTAACACTTAATTCCAACAAGACAAACACCGCTCACGCAGGCCCAGGTCATCATTATCTCACCTCCACACAACTACAATTTCTTGACAATTCAAGTAATCAATGATTTACCAAGACAACCACACGCATTTCTAACCAAAATTTCCAATTTATTAAAGTATTGGCATAAATATCTAAAAAGCTATGATCATCATCCCCAGCACCATAGAAGCAACGACCGTTTAAATTCCATATGGACAACTGAGATAAGTCCTTGTGCACATTCACAATTGCACATTTGACACAATAACATACAACTATCCATGAAAACTTGAATCAACCGCTCCCGACAAAATTTTATTAGTCTAGTTAGTGATATTAGTTAGCGTCTTCCGCAGGTATCATCTCACCATTATCTTTCCCATTAGCTGCTGCTTCTGTGCTCCCGTTCTCCATGCAGCTTTCTTGTTGCAACTCAGCTTTCAGTCTTTGGATCTCCTGATTCTTCTCTTCTAATTTCTCTTGCAACATAAAAAGCTGCAGTAAAAAACCACTTAAGTTGGTTACACACGCTATTACCATACACAAATAAACACGAATAAAGCAGTCAAGTTAATCCGAAGGAATCCATTACAGTTTTCTAAAGGTGTATTTTTCAATATACATAAGCGTTTATCTATTCCATATCAGTATTCTGGATGTAATAGAAGTTTTGTTGAGATTTTTAAACATTGATTAGTAAAGAAGAAACAAAGAATAATGGCAACATAAAACATGCAGTGAAAATTTCAAATAACATTAAAATATTTAAATAAGGATAAGTGAAAACCGTTTCATGGGATCTGTCCACATCATTTGTCAATCCACCCAAACGCTTCTGCAAACCTGTAATAAAAAATTACACAAATTGCTGGTGCATGGAGAAATAACAATAGAGTAACAATTGCATGACACTTTAAATTTAAATCCCCCCAGTCTCCAACCTTATAGACAAACAGATCAAGGATTCCTCCCTAGCAAACATTTAACATGTCAGCACATTCACCGATAACAATATCTCAAGTATACTACTTTCAACTTCAGGTGTTCAGTGTTACAGTCTACATAATATATATTAATTAACTACACCTCTTTAATTAATGAATAAGATAACGTGACACAAGAAACTACAAGATGCCAAAACTTCACACGATGAAATCACTTAACAACTAACCTTCAAATTGACTTCTGAGTTCTGCATTCTGGTATTTCTGCAATGAAAGTTTCATTGCCAAGTCATGGATCTGCAGACCAAGAAAAAAGAAGCAAAAAGAAGACAATATCAGCACAAATTGAGCAACAACTATATTGGGCAACATTCAGCTTTGTAGTTGTGTAAATGTTAATATGTTCAATGTTACCTCCAGTTACTATATACCACAAACTTTTTTTCCCAATCAGTTCAACATGTTAACTTATATGTATTCAAAAACATGGTAAAGCAGGATAAGGGAAGAAAACCGACTCCCAGATGAATGAGTTAAAAGTAGGGGAAATGACAATTGGTAATTGGTAGCATATAGTAAATAAGATAGCAGCACCTTGCCCTCAGAAGCTTGATTCCCGATCTCCTCATTTTCCTCTTGCAGGGTTCTACATTTTGCCATGAGTATTTTCCCCATCTTGCTTTGGGGAGTAAAATTAACAGCAGCAATGTTATCCTGCAGCTCCTTTACTTTTTTGTCCTTTTCCTCAACTAAATTCTAGATGATCAGATGAGAACACTTGTAAGAAACGCTCAAAGGTGTAATCACCAATGTAAGTGATATGTCAATAAACTAATAAAATATTTTTCTCATGTATGAAGGAAATGAGGACATGTAACATATAAATGAAATTAAAACTTCAAGAATGTAAAAGAATAAATTTATCTTAAGCCACAAGAAAAAGCAATTAAGATATAATAAACCTGCGCTATAAGCATCAACTTTAGACTTGCCTAAAAGGGAAACACATTCGAGAAGCATTATTAAACACCCTCTAGATTGATTACAGAAATTTGAAAGCAAGTGTTACTAGATGCCAGCTGACAAGCCCATTTATACATTTCATAACACCCTCCAGCCTCGAATTTATCTTCTGTCCCAGTGCTTTGTATATCTGAACTGCATACTCAAACTAGGAAGCTTGTCTACTATCTTCTCTACTTCTCTTTTCTAATAGAAGACATTATGACATCTTTGAACCATTTTGTTGACCCTATAGATGGGGAAAGGCTTTGGTGGTGGTTGTTTTTGTTCTATTTCACTTTGTTATGTTCAAAGTAATAAAATCTCTTAATAAGTCCTCCCAATAAAAAAACAAAGATGGAAGTAACACTGAAAAAATGCTTTCTTCACAAAATGTCAAGTGATAAACTACAACTGGAACAATTTCCTTGGGGAACCTAAATTATTAAACATAATCCCCTCTTCCGTATGTGATAAAAGACTAAACTTGAAGAACAAACCTTTAATCGTATGAACTCTTCATGAACCGCTGGATCCAGTAACAACCTCCTTGCCTGCAATTATTGCACAAATGAGAACAAAGAATCAACAGTGTTCTAGATATACACTTAAACAATCTTAATGTAAAGATTACCTGCATTGATGCTGGCTTGAGTTGAGCTTTCAAGTCCCGTACAGCAGACTGAAAAAGATTTAGGCATTATAAACTAAAAACAATAAATAAAATTTAAAATATATACTATTAAATTCTGTAAAATGCAAGTGGCTTTCAACTTTCTGATCAAGATAACACTTAGGTAAAAATCATATGACAAGGTTAAATTGGTAAGAACAGAATAGAACACTTTTCAGATTTTCATGATTTTTCTTGAACTTTAACAGAACCACACCCTCCCCTTATTATATTCTCTCTCAAAATTTTATTGTTGGGCAGTGCAAATATTATCTAAATGCCAACCAAGTACATAAAAGATATTAAACCATTCATGACTCAGATTTTATAAATCTTCATAGCAACTTCAATTAAAGAAGCATTGAAACCTTATGAGCCTCGTATAAACAATATTTTTGGGACAAAGAAAGTCTTTTTTGGTGCAAACAAGAGTATCTACCGCCGGCAACAATGACTAATCCCCTCACCGCAGGATAAAGAAAACCTTGTTTGCATAATTATTTAATGTTATAGATGTAAGTGAAAGAGGAAGAAAGAAAGACCAAGTCCACCCTAGATTTCTTTTTTATTCTGTTCATAGTATATTTTCTCTAGGGGGAAAAAGGAATTTTCTCTAGCCTTCTGGTAGATGCGAAATAAATACAATAACACATGCACATGCTATATAGAGCAAGAACCTCATTCTCAGAATATTACTAACTACCTACCTTCAACGCTGCTATCTCTTGTTCCCGTTTTGCATATGTTACAATTAATGCAGCTTCCTTTTTCTTTGCCTTTTCAAGCTGACCAGCATAAAAAGAGAATGTGATCAATAGATTAATATCAAGTATAATGAATCAATTTGAAGCAATGGATGGAAGATTGGATTCTGAACCTGGTCTCTTAAAGACTCTTCATTTGACTTAAGAGCTTGAAAATAATTAATCACCAATTTGGGAGCTAGTGAGTAGAAAGAAGAAATAATTGCTCAGGTATATAAATTTAAAACCCAGAACACAACAGTAAACAGAACTAGATTGTGAACAATTAGTACATGTATCATTTGCAATAAAACAAGTATAAACTAACCAGGAGGGACCCCAGCTGGTATGAAAGGTTCATTCTGAAATGAAGTGCGCCACTTCTGAATCTCAGATCTTGCAGCATCAAGTTCATTCTAGAATATGCATAAATTCAGTAAACGTTCATCGGAAATGAAAAGATATAAATCAACCTATAATTTCATATATGGAACTTTGGGGTACCTAGAATACAGCACAGGACAGGGATCCATATGACACAGGAAAGAAAGAAAGAAAGAAAGAAAGAAAGAAAGAAAGAAAGAAAGAAGGTACAAATCAATCTAGACTACCATCTATGGAACTTTGGAGTGCAGTCCTACAAAGCACTGACATGCGACAGATATGATACGACACAACACAGACACATCATACAAATTTTAAAAATTATAATGGCATGATGCTGGCAGTAAAAAGAAACTTAAGATGCTATCAATAGTCTAAACTCTAAAATGAAAATAAAAAACATAAATCTCAAATAAAAAGGACACTCCACTCAAACAGCTTAGGCTCAGCTATGAGGAATCTCTAATTTATGATGGGTAGGTTCTACAAGCAATTGAGCATTCTACAACAAAGCATTCATAGTGGTAACATAAGAAATAAATAACCACAAAGCCAATTTTCCATGTGAGCCATACACGAATCCAACACTTAAATCATATGAATAATAACCACAGCCCACTTCCCTATATAACATAAGTTCAAATTCTCAGAACAAACAACATCCATTCACCATTGTCAAAGGGAAAACGTACCTGGCATGCCTCAAGCGTATCCTGACAGTTCTGAAGACTGCAGAAAGCAAAACCCAGCAAAAAATTCAGTCTCAAATCAAACAGTTCACAACAGTCTTAAGAGAGCATAATAATTCGTTAATAACAAACATTCGACAAAACACGAGAAATACCTGTCACGGAGAGTCAAGATCATTCCAGTGGTGACACCAGAAGAAGCTTCTTCACCATTCGGTTTGACCTAAATGACGAAACACCACAAACAATTGTTCATATTTTGAGCAAACCATGACTCAAACAATTCGATAGAGCAAGTAAAAATCATTGATTAACTACCAATTTCACCTTCTTGTGATCCTTATCGAAATCTCCACCATCAAATTCAGGAGATGACCTCTTGTTACCTACAACATCCATTTCATTTCAGCACAATCAAACAACAAAAAATCTGCAGAAATTCGCATATGCGTTTGATAACAAGCACAAAACCTGAGCGCGCTCCAGCAATTTCGCCGCCAAAATCAAACTCCTGTTGCTATGAGAAAGAGCAAGATGATAAGAAAATCACGCGTGAGAGAGCAAGTAGCGAGAGATGATGATAATGCAGAGACTTACTTCTTCGAATTGAGCAGGGGAAGAAGCCATCGTCGAGTTGAAACCCTAGAAAGCTGAGTGATGCAGATGCAGGGAAGAGAGAACGAATCGCAGTGGCGAAATCGAACCAGAATCAACACTGTTGTTCTGACGCTTACTTCTGCTGCTGCTGCTGCTGCTGCATGTTGAATCTGCGAGATTTTCTGGATTATATAGCTCTTCCCTCTCCCTCGATTCTTTTTGGGTCAATAACATGGACTCTTTATTTTCTTAGGCCCATTTCCCATTTGTTCAGCCCAACCATCATTTCTATACATTTTGTTTGAATAAATGGCTGAATTTGAAATTGGTTTTCATTTATATCACTCCTTAGTCCTTACACTAAATAAATATGAAAAAAATCATCAATGATAACTAATATGATTGATTAAACATAGAGATATGATTGGGAATAAATAAGTTGAGGATCTTTATTCACAAAACCTGAGGGGCAATGTGGGCTTTGTGTAAGCTCTTCCACTTAGGACTCGATGTTGTATTTTTTTATGGAGACTCGTAAAAAAGCAGCTGAGATGTAGAGGATAAGTGGAGGTGGTGATTTGTGTGTTTTGTGGAAGGAGAAGGTTGGTGTTCAAGTGCAGTCATTTTCTCATAATTTTATTAATGCCCACGTAACATGGGTCTTCTCTTGCTAAGATTGTTAGAAGTCTCACATTGGCTAGAGATAGAACATTAGATAGTCTTTATAAGGGTTGTGCAAACCTCAACTCTTGAGCTAGCTTTTGTGGTTGAATATAGGCCTCCCAATTTCTAATAAAGATCATTGATTCATTGTGATGTATGGTTTTCAAAAGTCGCAGCATAAGGCATGGGAAATGGTTAAGTTGTTTGACATGCGCAGATGGTGTGCCTTGCCTTTGTTGTGGCGATTTTAATGATGTGTTGTGCCCATCACACTTTTTATGAATTAGATAAAAATGGATTAGTTAACCCTCCCCCCCTGCAATTAGCAAAAAAAAATGGATTACTTAAAAGTGAGCTATAAATAAAAAGGCTTAAAAGCATTTCATGCCCCTGATGTATCATGATTGTGCAAAAGTCGCCCCTACTCTTTTTTCGTCTACGTTTGTACCCTTCATGTTTCTAAAAAGTGCACCGAATGCCCCTCCATCACTCTAGAGATGGAAAAATATGGGTTTTAATGTAGTTGGGGATGAAGATGATGAAGAAAATGATGAGACAATGAAGATGATGATGAATGAGTATGATATAAATAAAACTTTGGTCATGATATAACAAATTGGTTGTGTAGCTCAACTGGTAAAGTGTGTGTTTTGTTAGTTCAAGGTCTTGGGTTCGAATTCTTGACCCCATTTTTTCAAGTTCTGTTTTTTATTTAATGACATGTCACACCACGTAGGACGCTGACGTGGTCCATTTTTTAACGTCAGAGTGACAGAGGGGCATTCGGTGCACTTTTTAGAAACATGAAGGGTATACATGTAGACGAAAAAAGAGTAGGGGCGACTTTTGCACAATCATCATACATTAGGGGCATGAAATGCTTTTAAGCCAAATAAAAATTGTTATTAGTACAATAACTGTCAATTTTGGGACACAAGGGAGCTTAGGGTGCTAAATTCTTTCTGTCAAATGTAAGATTGTGCACATCACTGTTGGGGTTGATTGCAATGTAAGTCCCACATTGCTAATGAAGGGGAAAAAAGATAAAGTTATGCATCTTGGAGAAGTCTCACATCGCTTAGATTAGTGAGGGGTGGAAGGGTCCAAGACTATATATAGGGATCTCAAGCTCCTTGTTTCAACACACCAAAACACCAAAGATGTAGCACCTGAAAACACTTTAAGTTTATATTTGTGTTTTATTTTTCTCTTATGCTCTTGTTTTAGAGTATTGTGAGATGTAGTTCAAATATTTACTTAGGAGAGTGTGGGTGTACTAGGGTCATGGGGTGGTTGAGAGTGAAGTCTATGTGTTGTAACAATTTTCACATAGTATTTATTCTCTGGTTGTCGGTTTTGACAACGACTGTGGTTTTTTCTCCGGTTTTGGAGTTTCCAAGTTACATTCTTGTATTGTTGATTGTGCTCCTGGTTTATTTTGCTTCTTCAGCTGTGTTATTTCCTAACAGTGGTATCAGAGCTTCCGGTTCGATGGATATCACTTTGTGTGGTATTGCGAAGGTGCCGAAGAAGTGTGACATTGTGAAGTGCTGTTTTGAGAGGTTCTGGCTGGGAACCAACCTGGTGCACGGTTTACAATCGGTCTGGAGTTGCGATGATGTTGTGACGGAGGAGTTGATGCAATCATGATTACACAAGGCAGTCTAGGCATGAAATTGTCTAGGTGGCACACAAGCATTGATTGATTTAGATGCAAGGTGTGTGATGATAGCGTGCGGGCATTGGTTGGCATTGATGCAAGGTACGTGGTTATGTCGGTGACTGATGAACTTCCGGAGAAAGCCAACATGGAAGTTGCACCATAAATTTTCAGTAAGGTTTCGGCATGTGGAAATTCTTGGAATGGTTTAGTTCCAAGTGAAGAAAATTCTTAGGATGGTTTAGTTCCAAGGGTAGTGTACTCTTTTATGGTGGAGTATGATAATTTAATTTGTCGGTATATCGACAATGAAAATTATGTTTGTCGGTGAAGACAATGATTGTCGGTGTAGACAATGAAGATTGAAGACCATTACAATCAAGTTGGAGATTGTTGGGGTTGATTGTAATGTAAGTCCCACATTGCTAATGAAGGGGAAATAAGATCAAGTTATGCATCTTGGAGAAGTCCCACATCGCTTAGATTAGTGAGGGGTGGGAGGGTCCAAGACTATATATAGGGATCTCAAGCTCCTTGTTTCAACACACCAAAACACCAAAGATGTAGCACCTGAAAACGCTTTAAGTTTATATTTGTGTTTTCTTTTTCTCTTATGCTCTTGTTTTAGAGTATTGTGAGATGTAGTTCAAATTTTTAATTTGGAGAGTGTGGGTGTACTGTGGTCATGGGGTGGTTGAGAGTGAAGTCTATGTGTTCAGCGGCGGAAGCACAGGGGTGACTTCCATGTGCTTAGTCACCCCTGGCTTCTTGAAATTTCTAAAGAAATTTTTTTTAAGCAAAGCATTTAAAGGTAACTAGGCAAGAGGCAGAGAGAGTAATGGTGTGTGAGCACCACCGTTTACACACACAACACCGGCAGCTCCTCTTTTTATTTTATTTTTCTTTTAATAATCACATGGAATGGGACACACACATCCAAAGTTATAATATTTGAAAAACATAACATTATGGGGAGAACCTAATATGCACCATTTTTAGGTGGTGTAATTTTACACCACCTACTTTGACCGAGTATAACAGGTCAACACATTATTTTTTTTAAGAAAAAATATCATTAAAAATTTGTCATATATTAAATTTCTTTAAAAAAAGATGTATTGACCTGTTATAGCAGGTTAAAAAAAGTGATCTAAAATTAGACCACTTTAAAAGTGGTCCACATTAGGGGTCACCAACATTAAGATAGTAGTGAAGCCGTGTTTTTCTAATGGAAGAAAACAGAAGCAGGAGAAATGAAAAAACAAGGCAAAGAGAAGAAAACTTATTGCCTTGTTTGGATTTGCTTAATTAAAAAAACAACATAAAGAAAAAGGACGAGATTCTGCTTAGCTAGTACAATATTTTAGAACCTCTCAATTTTCTCTCTTACTCTTCACTTTCTCATGTAACTTTTTATGGATATTCAAATTTTCATGAGTTCAAACTTGAATTTATTGGTTCAATTCTCTTTTTTATTGCTTAATTGGTCTGATTATATGAGATTGAATTTGTAGTGTTTGTGTTTTGTGAAAAAGAAGTGATAAAAATTATGCACATTTACTGTTTGTAAAAAGTTTCCTTTAAAATGTAGTGGTTCTTCTCTTCAATTATCTACAAGATAGTCTTTTTTGTTCTCACCAGAATACTTATGAGCCGGTTAGTATCTCTTGCACCCAAACTAATATGATATTTCTTATGCTTATATAAAATATCTCTTACATTTAAACTAATTTTTTATTCTCACTAATTTTTTTTTTCGCTTACCTAATTTTGGCAATTTTTATTTAATAAAAATTGAAATTTTCTTACAAAGATCTCAGTCCCCACCTTCTGAAATTCCTGGCTCCGCCCCTGTATGTGTTGTAACAATTTTCACATAGTGTTTATTCTTTGGTTGTCGGTTTTGACAACGACCGTGGTTTTTTCTCCGGTTTTAGAATTTCCACGTTATATTTTTGAATTGTTAATTGTGCTCCTGATTTATTTTACTTCTTCAGTTCAGCTGTTTTATTTCCTAAGAATCATTTGTATTTTGCCTACCTTTATTCTTTTTTCCTGTACTGCCTCATTACCATTTAAGTTGCCAACTGCTATACAAAATAGCATGAGAAATGGCATGTAGTATATGTAGTTTTGCATGTCAAGCTCACACCAATAAATGTTTTACATCGATAAATTAAGTAAGTGGAGCTACTATTGGTGATTTGACATAAGTGATCTTGAGAATTTGAGACAATTAAGACCTTAAATATGTTGTTAGTGATTTTTTTTTTCAGAGTTAGTGCTACAGTCTTGGAAGACAAGACAGCCATATGCTCGTGTGGGGTTTAACGATTTTCCCATCCTCTTAAAAATTAGAAAAGCCTGCTAATGCTGAATGATCTCAAATGTGAAAGGTCTCCCCACTTTCTCTAGATCAAGTTACAGACTCTCAAATATAGTCAAATGTGAAAGGTCTTCCCACTTTCATTTGCATATCTCAGGCGATCCTTCTTTCACTAACCATAAAATAATATAAAGAAAATAAGTAATTGGAATATGATATTTGATCAATTATTTTTCTTTAATAATTAAGTAAATGAACTTATAAAATTTAGAGTAAAAGTTAGAAAGTAAGAGTGTAAGTCAACACCAAGATTCTTAATAATTTAAATTTTGAATTTATGATAGTAATTAATCAATATTTTTGAAAACCACTCATCATCCCCTAATGAAAATATTATGTTGGTTCAATTTTTCTAAATGCATATCAGCACTTCATTTTTTAAATAAGTAGTTGCAGATTCGATTCCAGCTCTTGCAAATGAAAAAGACTCATTGACCAACCTCTTGCCTAATAAGCTTACAATGATATAAAATTAGTCTTACAACTCTTGGCTATTATTATACCTTAGTTCACACTGAAAAAAGTGAATACTAAACTTAATTGAGTTGACGCAATTCAACACTTCATTACATAAACAAGTGGTTAAGATTTTGATTCGCAACTCATTTAATTTTACCCCATTTACAACTCCATATCTCAAACCCTTATTTACTGAATCCCCACGACTACAATGCTTTATCTTCTATAGCAACTTTAACAAGAACAAAGTCATATTTACCCACTTTACCTTTTGTTTAATGGAAGAGAAGATGCCTTTGGTGTTGTCCAAGCATGTATGTCAGCATATGCATAATGCATGCACCATATATTCATGCCACATAGTACATATTCAGATTTACTGATCAGAGCTTTTCTAGGCGCATGCCAAGCACAAAAGGAAATTAAAGACCACACGAAGGGTAAGTAGTATGTAGTGCTAGAAAGAATTTGTGGCAGGTGAGGAGATGGTGTTGGCAAATTAGGAAACAGAATGGGACCCTTATGCCACAACTCTTACCTCTCAATTCTCATTTCACCACTCCATTGTTGAAGGGTCGCTCTCATTGCCTAACTTTAAGTCCCTCAAACCCCCAACACCGCCCATCATGATTCTCAAAGTGCCATGAAAGATGATAAAGAGAAATTGGACCTTATGAAAGAGCTAGAACGACGTAATTAATGGCCACCGTGTGCACGCAGTAAAAGCATCTTAATTTGTCTGTAACGCATTTGTGCGTTTCTCTGTTTTGATTTGATTCCTTTTCCTTCTAAATCCTCTGTCGAAATTCAAATCCTCAATATATGCATGCTAGCTACTATCATTAGTTCTTCTAGATGCACACGTGCTAGGATGCATTCAGGTCATACCATCTTTCTCATGCAAGCATCATCAGAGAAGACAAAATGGATATTGATTAAAGACATTATAATTACTAATTACTGTTACCTTAGTTGAAATTTGGAAATAATATTAATATAGCGTATATCTTGCTAAATTGCGTTGTAAAAACAAAAGGTCAAAAACTACTTTTGAAAAATAATAAATAAAATTTAACGTCAAACATCTTTTCAAAAGAAGTTAGGCAAAGGAGATCACGTATCTTGCTGTGCAAGTGCAATAGAACCTGGATCATATTGTCTAGTTGTCCTTTCTTCCCTATTGTGCCGACCATCATAATATGGTCTTCCTTCCCTCAAGATTACGTTCCATCACAAATATACACTACAACAAAGACTTTTTTAGAGCAAGCATTGATCTTGACATTTACGCTAATTTTTACTTTATAATCTCGGTTGTGCTGGTTTAAAGTTTTGATCCATTAAACAGCATTAGCCAAATTAAATCAACGCTAATTAGCATTGGCTTGCCGTTCATTAGCATCTGACCTAATTGATTCTAAAATCATCGGTCAATTTAGTATTACAACACCGTCTAGCGGTCTAATTTGAAGTGGGTAGGAACCATCTCATAAGCCCACTAGTTAGCGTCGCTTGGCCGATGCTACATTTTCTCCAACTACAAGAAAAACTCTGATTACTAACGGCTAAAAGTCATTGGCCAAAACTTGTTAATATTCAAGAAAAATACCATCAATAATACTTAATTACCGCCCGCCAAAAAATCATGAGTATCTGGTCTCATCGGAAATTTTTTCGATTGCTTTCAAAAACCATTGATAACTTACCTACTACCTTTTATGTCGATAACTTACTAATACCTCTTTGGCAGTGAAGCGAGCGAGGTTCCCCTTCTTAGTCATTCCCGGTGTGGCTTCCGCGGAGTTGGTCGCTGGCTCTCGGCTTCGAGCGAGAGGTTGGGGGGTTCTGGGTTGCTGGGAAGGCACACGAAGGGATGGCTTGAGATTTTTGTCTTCAAGGAATGTTCTGGTTGGGAACTCGTCGATCCATGATGAGACCTTATCCTTGCCGATCGAGGAGAGGCTGATTTTGGTTAAAGATTACTTTTGTGATATGGGGCAAAGGGTCTCATTGGAGGTTATCTTCCCGGAGATATCCTTTTGGGGTCTTAGGGATATCGCTCAGATGAACAAATGTTGGTTTGCTGATGACGACTTTGTGGAGGAGGGCCTCAATATAATCGATTGGGGTGGTGTTTGGACGAAGGTGGAGAAGATGTTTTTGGTTTGGGATCTTGAGTTGTTTAAACATTAATTTGAAAGCTATCCCCAATGTTCCTTATTTTGGAGACACTTTGATGCTCAATGTGTTTCACAAGGGTTTCATCTTTCCCCGTCCTTGAGCTAGTCTTCTTGGTATATGTTTGGATCAACCTCTAGTACTACGAGTTTGTCTGATTTATGAGGGATGCTCGGAAAAATATCCCCTCTCTCAATGAGGCTATATTCAATAAGAAGGGTCATGTCGTGCAAAATGAGTTTTAGAGATCAAAATGAGCTCTTCTCTTTTTATGCTCTTTGGAGGTTTTGTGTCCCTCTTTTTTGTTGAGCTTTCCTCCCCTTTTTCCTTGAAAGAAGTTTCTCAGATTTTTTTGATAATATATAATCTTTTTTCTTTCAAAAAATAACTCACCCGCAATTATTACTGTTGTTAATTACCGACCGCCTAGCCTCCACCTCCCCCGTTGCCACCCCACCTCCTTGTTTTCCCCCCTTGCCACTGCGACTTGTTACCACAATCGCAGCCACCCCGTAATTGTCATTGCAACACCTCCACAATCATCGTGAGTTCTCACACCACTGCGACCATTACTCATCAACGTTTGTGTTTTCGCGACTATCTTTCTGTTGACATCATTGCCTCATCTTGGTTCTCTCTAGGCAAGTCTCTTGTTTTTTTTTTTTCGAACGTAAGTCTCTTGTTATTATTCTACATCTTTGTTTATGTTTCCTAGAGGAGGTTAGGGATGATTAGTCAAAAAAAAAATCGATAAGTAGGGATGATGAGTCAAATAGATTTTTTGCTTTTACTGTAAAGTTTAGCAAGTTTATTGAGTAACTTATTCAAATTATAGATTTTTTTCAGGGATTTGGTTGCTTCTCAAAATTGGTCTCTTTTTAAGGGATCATATTAGATAGACAAATCCTACTTTTGTTAAATTATAAGTCAATTCTAATTTATTTCAACAGTGTACATACTGTAAATATGGAAGACACTTGATTGATGTACCTTTTTTGTTCTTGTGTTCTCTCTTAAAGCCATTAGTTATTGCGAAAATTAATTTGTAAGGATTTTGGAGGCGACTGTGGTGTCACTAAGGTAACAGTCCATTGTCTGGTGGTGATATGACCTATTTAGGGGTTAATTAAATAATTACTTTCCCTCAAATTCCACAATTAATTCTTCAATGTGGAAAGATAGATAAGAAGATCATTTTAGATGGAAATTAAAAAGTACAAAAACAAATAATAACCCAGACAAATTGGTTACCTTACCATAAGGAAAAAAGTGAAAGTAAATGGTGAGAACCATTGTTACAACTACCAATTACATCATTTAAAAGTAAGAATTAGGTTTTACTTGAGAATTAATCTTCACATAATTAATGATTCATTGTTACTCTTAATCGTGCATGATTAGGTGCAAAAAGCTTCACGAAGAAAACATCAAAGTCCATAGCCCACTGAAAATGCAAGCCACTTAATAAAGACAGGCAGTAATTATGAGAAATGAAGACCGGAAAAGCAAAGGGAAAAAGAAAAAATGCTGCAAATAGATGTTAGTACTATTTTCAACCATCAAACACGTATATCAACTGACGAGATTGTTCTACTTTAAACAGAAGCTTTGAGTTTAAGTTCCTGTAAATGAAGCTGCATTAAATACTTAGTACTTGGTAGAAAGAGTTTGGTCGCTTATAATCGTCATATGCGACTCGAACAACATTCTCAATAGAATAGATGATACTAGTGATTTAAACAAAAATGTTACTGTTTTGATAATGTAATTAATGTCAGACCGTTTTTGAAAGGTTTAAATTTGTGGACCACCTCTCTTCTCCTTACTAATTATGTTACCAAGAAATTCCTAGGTGCTCTAAGAGGAAAGAACCTTGAACCATTTAATGGGGTGCCAACTCAACTATGTTTCACCAAAAATTGTAGTGGAGTGGTCTGAGACTCTGAGTTTCATGTAAAAAAACTCTGTCAATTATAATTATAATTAATACTAATTGTGAAGAACTGAAGATCATTAACTTAGGGTGGTTGAAGTCCAAGGACTAAATGGAAAATTCCATGGCATAATGTGTGTTGAGTGAGTTATGTATACTCTCTATATATATAGATATTGGTTTCTAGTTCCACACAAATATGCTTTTTTCCTTGTGAGATTCTGAAGCAGGGCAATCCATGAAGGCAACACTAAGGTACTTAGCAGGCACTGCAGGCCCTAGTGGTTTTGGCTCGAATTCAACTGCAGAGCAAGTCACTGAAGATTGCTCTTCCTTGCTCCCTTCAAATTTAACAGCTCTGATCACAGGTGAGTCTGACATAGTCCCTGATAGAATCATGATAAAGTTTATCACCATTTGTGATCAAACATTTGTCCCTCATAGAATCTTTCTTCTGAGTTTCACCATTTGATTTTTCATTGCTTCTAGTCTGTTTTGTCAGAAGCTGATAAGTCATAAGTGTGAGTGTGGCTGTGTCATCCATCACTTGATTTTGAAAATTCTTGTAGATTTTTTTCTTGTCTCGTTCTTTATATCTATGTCACTGGTGTTTTCATTTGTACTTTCTTGGATCCACATTTTGTTTTGTTTATGATAGAAATCTCTATCCAAGTTTTTACTTAGGACTTCATTAAATTTGACTTTAATCTACCAGCTAAGCTCTCACCTAAAAATATTTCAGGTGGTTTTCTTACTGATTATTTTTGTGACTCTGGGGAAGGTTGAGTCTCAAGAGTGGTGTTTCTTTTTGGCTGCATGAAGAAGTGGTTGTCTCTTTAGTCTTTAGTATATTGTTCTTTTATTTGTTCATACTGGATAACCCCATCTACACTACATCCACATCCACATCCACCTAGTTTGTGTTGGATTCATTCCACGCTTGGGAATTGATTGACGGGAATCATTTTTAGATGGTTATATAGATATTTGACAGTCGATTAAGAGAATTGATTTTAATCTCAAACTCAATTCTGCAGAGAAACTAGGGATAGTAGCTTCTCCGGTGAATCAAATGTGAGATTTTATAATTGTATTTCACAACATTACCCCGTGGGAATTACTTTTCCAGTAAACGGATCCAGACGTAAATCACTCAAACTTTAACTCACTTTTACATAATCAACTTTCCTTAAATCAATTCTCAAAACGTTGATCCAAACACACACACTAGAATCTCACAATCGTCTCCTTATTTACCCGCATCAAGAATGATAAGTCTCAAGAATATTCTCTATATACTTTTAATGTGGGATTAGCTTTATTAATTAAGTTGTTATTTGTCAAATTTTTAATTGAAGGAGCTACTTCTGGTATTGGAGCTGAAACAGCAAGGGTCTTAGCCAAGAGAGGAGTTAGAGTTGTGATTGGTGCCAGGGACATGAAAAAGGCAAGGGAAGTGAGAGGAAAAATCCTAAAGGAGAGTCCAAACGCTGAGGTTATTCTATTGGAGATTGATCTTAGCTCTTTTGCTTCTGTACAGAGATTTTGTTCAGAGTTTTTAGCTTTAGAATTGCCCCTTAATATTCTCATGTAAGTTTTCATTTAGAATTTTCCCTCCTTTTCATTGTATATTCAGTAAGAAAAGTGAGATCATGTATATTCATGCTGTGCTAATAGTTGAATGCACATATTTCACAGAAACAATGCAGGAATATACTCTCAGAACTTGGAGTTCTCTGAAGAGAAAATTGAATTGACATTTGCTACAAATTACTTAGGTACTTTTCCATTGAATTCAACTTTGGCATGAACAAGAAAGGGGAAAAGCTTTCATAGTTTCATAAGTTTTCTCTTCTTAAATTGCAGGACACTTTTTGTTAACAAAACTGCTACTGGAGAAAATCATAGATACTGCAAACAAGACAGGCATTCAAGGAAGAATCATAAATATTTCTTCTGTGATTCATAGCTGGGTGAAAAGAACCGGTTTTTGTTTCAACGACATGGTCCGCGGAAAAAAGTACAACCACCATCACTTGCTCCCTTGAAAAACAAGCTTGAATGCATCAAATTTTGGATATTAATCATTGTAATTCTCTTCTAATGCAGTTATAATGGTACACGCGCATATGCTCAGTCAAAACTTGCCACAATTCTGCATGTGAAGGAAATAGCCAGACAGTTGAAGGTTAAAATGAGAAATAACCCCAACAAAGTTTCTATTTTTGTTATCTGTGGTGAATGCTAAAGTAGAAATTTTCATGACCCACTAAAATTTTCTTGGAAATTGGGTGATAATGATCACAGGCAAGGAATGCAAGAGTAACCATCAATGCAGTGCATCCAGGCATTGTGAAGACAGGAATTATTAGAGCACATAAAGGTTTAATAACAGGTAAGTACTAATCTTAATTTCATAGGAATTAGGAAACTCATCCTTATTTCATTATGAGGTTAATTCCACTAAATATATGTAAAACTTGCTTACAGATTCCTTGTTTTTCATTGCATCAAAGTTGCTGAAATCGATATCACAGGTTCGTTAACAAAGAGATCCTTGGAATCTTTCAAACTAGATGGTTTCAGTAAAAGCTAGTACAAGTCAGGGTTTTAAATTGTGTTCTGCAATGCAACGGCAATTGTATCCACAAGTTCTCACAATAGCATTGCGACCTTAATTGTGGTCATATCAACCCGCATTTGTCCGTAATTCCATGCTGCAATTGCAATTTAAAACCCTGCTATAAGTTGCCAAAACCATAATTTTGGGATCTCAAGGCAAAAACTAATGATTTACATGAATATGATGTGTGTATGCAGGGCGCATCAACTACTTGTTATGTTGCTCTAAGCAGCCAAACAGAGGGGGTGAGTGGGAAGTACTTTACAGATTGTAACGAGAGTGAATGCTCGAGTCTAGCGAACGATGAATTGGAAGCTAAAAAGCTATGGAATGACACACATGCCTTGCTTCAGAAGAGACTAAGACAAGCAGCAACTAGAAGAAGCCCTTTTCTAGCCTTGTAGTCTAGACACCATGTGTGAATGTATCTATGTATTTATGTGTATATGGCAAACCAAAACCACACCATAAATCCATAATCAAAGGGTTTTAGAGTTATACCCTTCTCTCAATAGCTCGACAATGATTTCTAATTTATTGTACAAAATTACAATGATTTCTCACATTGCCAGTTCTTCAGAATCCTTTGTATCTGTTTTCTTGTTCATAATAGGTGTTACGTTGTAATTTGCTATTGGTCAGTGCACTTCTGAAATGCAGCAATTTTTCCATCACGTTCTATATGGTGATTGTATTATTCAAGGCATTCACCAATTTAGGAGAATTGGCAAGGGTGAACTGGTTGCAGGCTTCTGTGATCTGTCCTCTCACCTGCAAAAAGCATCAATCTTGTTCTCTAAATAAGCCTGATTCGTGTTTTATTAGTTCTTCTGTTCAAATTCAAAATTGTAATGATGTGTTCAAATATGACAATAGATTTGGCCATTAGTTTGGAAAAATCTCTAACTCTTGGGCATTAAAATTCCATTTTCATTACCAAGTTCTTGGTCTTCTATTCCATGTAATGTGTAGTCCACTTAAGACAACTTGACATGCTTATAAAAAAAAAGACAACTTGACATCAATAAGGCTTTGCTAAATTGTGACTTGTTTGTGACAAGCTTCAAGACAATGGTTCCACAAATTCTCCTCTACCGTGCTTACACATGGCTTCACTTAGTCCAACAATTATTGATCTCTGTTAGGTTATTTTTTATAACCCAACAGCAAAGAAGAAAAGACATAAAGGATTTAGAAGTCCAACAATTATTGATCTCTGTTAGGTTATTTTTTATAACCCAACAGCAAAGAAGAAAAGACATAAAGGATTTAGAAGAGAGAGAAGTGAGAATAGAGAAGATATGATACACAAAATAAATCCTTATGGATTAACAAGAAGGAAAACCTTCCTCCAAGGGTTTACAAACTCTAATACTCAAAATCCTAAATCTAACCTAATGAGAAAACTCTTTTTTTTTTGGTCGAAAGAATACTCTTATTTACACTAGTGTAACCATACTAACTAGATAAAACTGGCCCAACCCAAATAATAAAGACAGACTCAGCTAAACAGGCCTAAAAACTAATTGATATGGTCAAGAACTAGCACAGGCGCAGGCCCACAAGGCTGCAAACTTTATTTAGAACCCTAACAACCTCTCTTCACTACTGGATCTGGAAAAAGTTCGGTCATTTTGTTAGTCTATATGATGATAATAGGTGCAATTGTTGTTCCTTATCAAAATTCAACCACAAGGGTGCAAATGTTGGTGATTGTTGGTCCTTAACAAAATTCAATCACAAAGGTGCAATTGTTGGTCTTGATCAAAATTGAATCAGCAAAGGTGCAATTGCTGCCTTCAGCAGCCTATCAAATTGAAGATCATAGTTGATCTTGAATATTTTCTTGGCCTAAAGGGAGCTAAATCCTCAAGGCATTTCACTGCTTGTGAATACTAGTTACCTCACCTCCTAGCCATAGAACCTGCCCATAAATCCAGGGTTAAGACTTACTTCTACAGAAAGAGCACTATTACCTGATGCAGCCCCAATATACAAGACTGATGTATTTGGCCATATCACCCTGGGCCTTAATGCCTTATGATGGCAAGATGTAAGCAGCTAATACGAGTCTCATAGTAGCAATCTTTCTGCTGCCACCCTCAAAAGTTCAATAATATACTGTATACAGCTAATGGTTAAAATGATATTTTAGAACACACTGCAGAAAAATAAACATGGAAATCCATGTCCAATACACTTGCATCATATACATTGCCAACAAAAGATACCAGCAGTACAATGACTGATTTTAAATTAAACAATTCTGCAAGTTTGGCAACGGGAAAATACTAAACATGTACACACAAAATCATAAATACATGAAGATTTTTAAATAGATTACAACGAATCTCCTGTTTCCCAACATAGTTTCAACTTCTACAGTTCTACCCATTCTGAGAGGAAATCTTCTGATCTGTTATATACAGGTTCAGACATCTAGAACACAGACATCTTAGGAATCAAGTGTCAATTTGTTAGCACTTAACAACCAGAGTTGCGTGCTATGCCTACAAGAGCACTTGAGGCACCTCAGCTTGTATTGTGAAATCAGGCGGCAAGCATCCTACAAGTCCACTTCATTTCCTAGCCTGTCATATATGAGAAATCAGCATTAGCTGATGTTCTAAGAAAGAATCGGTATAATTTTTTCCAAAAAAAAGTTAGGAAACATGACATTAAATGATGCCAGAATGCAGATTATAACGATCCCCTTGATCTAATTCATCCAGGGCCCATGAATGCATCAAAGATAAAACCTCAAAAATAAACTTAAGAACAGGATAGGTGAAAGCATATTAAGATTGTTTATGCATATTTTATTTTTCACCCCTAAGAAACCTTTTAGGTTTAGTTTGGAAGAGCTTATTTGAGTTAATCTTATGCTCCCTCCGTTCCAAAATATAGGTTGTTTAAGGTTATACACATTGTTTAAGAACTTATCATTTAATAAATATTTTGATTGAAATACCCCTATTTAAAGTTGTGTTAAGGAGAGAGAAATGTTATTATTGGTTAAGAGCATAGTGAGAGTTGTCATAGGTGAAAATTGAAGGTGGTAATCAAGAGATATAATATTAAAACTTAAAAGAGGGTATATAAGTAAGTAAAAGAGAAAAATGCTTTGGGTTTGCAAAACAACTTACATTTTGGAACATAGTACAAATGGTAAAACAATTTATATTTTGGAACGGAGGGAGTAGTATACAAACTTATGCTAGTGTTTGGATAAACTACATACCTACAAGTTTTTTCAAGCTTATTTTCATAAGCTTTTGGATAAGCACTTGTACGGTTTTACCTGTAAGCTATTTTGAGTTTATTTCAAATAAGTTTATGAATAAGAATTTATAGCTATAAGAGCTTGATAAGAACCTTGGGAGAACCATACCACAAAAGATAGCTCCTGTAGTTGGAGAGCCCAAGGCCTTATAAACCACACATTAGAATCCCATACTTACAATGTGAGAGACTCTAGTCCCATACATTGCAATTGGGTCCTAACAGAGCTTAATTCAGTTGTTTACCCAAATGCATTGTTAATCCAACATTTATAAGAAAAATGTCCCAAAAGGACGAGTAGTATACTAATGAAGACCAAATGGCCAATGCACATAACTTTGGCAAGTTAGTTCTGGCAAGTTTTCTAGCATTCATAAATTCATAATATATTTCCAGAATAACATTTATGATACAGATCCAGGGAAAAACAGGTATAAAAGAAAAACGCAAAAAAATAAACATGAAACTGCGCTACTTAACGAGGGGGTAAGAAATTTCCCTGCCCTATGCCCCAAAGTTAAGTTTTCTTCACTTTTCTGTCCAACCAGAACTAGAAAAGAAAAATGAAACACAATCAAGTTGATCAGAATGTCCACTTTCATGATCATGATATTGAAAATTATAGGCAAAATCCACTTCAGTTCCAAAAAGCAAAAACTGATGGGGAAGTCAAAGCCACTTGTTTAGCTAATTCAAACAATAGACGTTAACTCGTTAAGCAATGTTAATTAACAATTAAATCACAATTCTAAATTTATCAGCATCTACAGTGCCTTCTATCCAGCAATCAGTCTATATGATTATCTACACCAACGATCGCAATATGAAAAGGTCATTGTATAAAGGTACTTCCAGATCACACGCTGATGTTAAAAAGTACAATAGATAACACCAGATTTGGAGAATATCTTCTACCAAGAAAATGATGATCTTGGGATAACACCTTGCGCAAAAACAGGAAATTAATTGAAGAAAAAAAGTGATTAATTCATACCTTCAAACGAGGAGATTGACGAACAGATGATGCAGATCCAGGAGATAAAACTCCTGATTTGACCCTTCTGTGAAGCAATTGTTTCTTCTTGATTTGTGTATCACCCTCCGCAGGTTCATCTCGGTGCTCATTTTCCTTGGTTGTAGAATCACTTCTAACAGATGACATTGATAAGACTGGAGCAGATGCAGAGATAAATGCAGATTCTTCATGTGCAACTTGACCCCTGGTAGTAACATCTAATAACCATGCATAAAAGAAACAAGTTAAATCCTTTATTCAGACTTGGGCTGTCAAATCCAACATTGGCGCCAGAGAAATCTACAGAATGGGCAATGGCTTACTGGTTTGACAGAAAAATAGCTGCTTTAGTCCTAGTTTTCCTTAATCATGATTCCAGTTTTTAAACAATAATCAGACTAAATAAAGGGCCAATTCCCTTGATTTGCAACTGAAGTGGTCAGTTCAGCCTACAGGGTCCCTCATCTTATGAATGCACTAAAATGAAAAGATATGGTACCTTGCCCCACTGCTTCTTGGAACTTCTTTCTCATTACTCTGACAAATTTAAACAGATCATTTGTCTTGTTTAATTCATGGATCAACTCTTTGATGTCATCGGTGGAAGGTTCACAGTTTAACACTGCAAGATAAAAAACAAGTTAAGATTTCAATGAGTGTATCCGCAATATTTTAAGATCATAATCAAAACCGGATATGCTACTTACACGTGTAAGTATTGTTTTGATGGAAGATAGTAAAAAAATACTCCTCATTTGGATTGTTCAAATTTATATTCTTGAATGTGAATTTTACCCCTGAAGAACAGAACCAATAAGAATATCAGTTTTGAGAAGAAGAATAATCCTTGCACAGAGAGATAAACATCAATTACCACGTCCCCCTTTGACATGAAAGCCAAGGACCCTGTTGTACCAAGACATGGCCTCCTGAGTTTCATCTTTCTGCTCAATGCATTCATTTAACTTCCCTTCAGATGCTGCCAGAGCTTTACATGGAAAAGAGAGGAGGAGCTTAGAGTAGTTCATAATATGTCTCAAAACGCATATTTCCATGTGTAGTAAGTTGAATAATGAAAACAAATAAATGGAAGGAGAGACAGAAACATAATCCCAAAGATATGCCATGCAAAAAGCAACTAATGAAGCCATTATGACAAAACCATTGTAAAAATATCCTGTCCTGGTAGTCCTATGCTGCAGTGAAAAGGAAAAAAAATGCACATAGATTACAAGTCGAATTAGCTACGTAAAGATCAGCATTAATGTCTATACTCTACACCGGACAAAAACATGTAACTCCAATGGTAATGCAAAACTCTGTGGGCGACTTTAACATATATATTGTGTGCATAATTACATATCATTTTAACCAACATTATGCCCTGCAAACAAATAATCATGTAGACTTGAAAATATTGCAAGATACAACCATGTCAGATTATGATAACTATTGGGGGGGGACCAATAATGTTTTACACAATATAATAGTTCAAATAAGTAAACTGAGGCAATGTTAAAAACTTTCACTTTTCCACATTAATTGAATCATTATCATCAGTCAGTTACAAAAATCCATACATATAAATGCAAAACAATAAAAAAGGTAGAAATAGCTGCATGCATTTGCAAATGGAAAAGGTTAAAGGTACAATACCAAGAGATTGTTGAGATAGAAAAGCAGCATACTCCTGCGTTTTGGCTCGGTGCTCCTGAACACTTGTGCTGAGTTCATCAACTCTAGACTTAGCAGAGGCAATAGCATCCAACAAAGCCATTCGCCTGGCCTCTTTACGAGTCTTAACTGCGCAACGAAAACACACAGAAAAAATGACACTTTCCATTACTCAAATTCAATTCAAAATCAAAACTTCAAAAAATAAATAAACGAATCTGCAAAAGGGGAAGTTTTGAAATTTGAAGTGACCTGAGAGTGCTTTGACCAAATCATCCTCCGCTTCCCTGAGTTTGCCTTTAACCTCTTCCAATTGAACTGACAGAGAAAACGAGAGAGTGAAAATGAAAACCCTAATCGGAAAAAGCAGTGAAATGAACAAGGAAATGGAAATTGGAAACCCTAATCGGAAAATGGAATGGAACCTCTGTGTTGAGCGGTTTGTTGTGCAGTGTCTCTGAGGGATTGAAGAGATTTGGCGTGAGAAGCGGTGAAGGAATCGATGGTTTGCGTTTGAAGAGGGATCTCTGTGTCGCAGACAGAGGTTGGAGACTCCATCTTCTTCCTTCGCTTCGCTCTCTCCAGTGTCACTGTGTTGAGTTTGAGGTTTTTGAATCAAACTTTTAAACCGCCACTTTTGCTTTGGCTTTCTTCGAAGTGCGAAGAATGATTATTTTAGTTGTTTTGCAAGACCTATAGTGCACTTGCACCGGATAAGTCACCTTATTCGATTTATTAGTTTTTCATAAACATCTCGGAAGGATGACATGTTACTTGGAATTTGGAAAATTGAAATTTCAAACTTTATAATAAGAAATCTAAAATTATAATAAAGTTTTATCTCGTCTTCTTCGTCAAACTTCATCCTTCTATAATCGTTAAACCTTCAAGTTTCATCCTTCCATCTTTGTAATCATATTTTTCGACCACCCTATTTTTCAGTCACCGCTTTTTTCAACCACCGTATTTCATTCCACCCATGGCTGCAATGTTCCTAATATGTCTTAGCTCCTCGAAGAAATTATAACTGTTTCGTGGTAATGGGTCTTCATCCATTAGAAAAAGACTTCATTCTTCTTTACATGACCACACACAAATAACTAATTGAACTTTTCAATGGAGCTTCCATGATCCCGTAAAAACTCACAACCCATGATTCATTTTTTTCTAGTGGGAGAAAAGAAAATGAATAGACCAAGAGGAGAGGGGAAGGGAAGGGAAAGAAGGCTCCTAACTCAAAATGGTAAACCAATCTATGCCATTTGGTCTTTCATATTCCACCAACAATTTTCCGTACACCATGTTCATATGTTCCTTGTACTCTCTCTTTATCATTTGTCCTTATGAAAAGACCAAAAACGTCCCTTTCTGAGATATAGGATAATGCAGTTATTAAAACTGGGTCGGATCGACTGTTTGAACCGGTTCGACCGTGATTCAGATCTAACATTGGTCCGGTTTGGTATTTGGATCAGACATGCAATTTACTCGGTGATGACATCACCAAACCCGTGGTTGAACCACCAAATCGATGGTCGAACCGCCAATCATGTGGTTGGTTTTGTTGACTCGTTTTAAACTTTTAATTGAAAATAATAGAGGAAGTGGCTTGGGAAAGTGTCAAACTCAGGCACTTCAGATAATAGAGTTATACGCAAACCACTATGCCAAGCAACTGGTTTTTATTAGTACGTACCATATTTAATATAAAAAGAAGTTTTAAAAAGAAAGATAATTTAAGTACCTAAGTGGCACATGTTCATTTTAATTTTTCACATGTAATTTTTAGTTTAACCTTTTTTATTCAAATAATTATATATTTAGTTATTAGCACAATATCTACTATTTTAATTAATATGTTATGAATTTTTTTTGTTACAAAAGAAAATACTATGTTATGAATTAAAATACTCATTCTATTTAATATTTTTCATAAAATGTACTTAATTTAACATTATTCATGCTTTTATTTTATACAAAGAGTTAGTATAATTTTTTAAATTTTTTAACACACTGGTTTAAACGGTTCAACCAGTGACCTAGTGGTTTAACCATCAACCCATTAACCCAGTGCCTCAACCGAGTCGATGACCAGTTCAAGTTTAACAAAACTGGAATTAGAGCTGGGTAAGCGGGCTAAAGTCTGCGGGCCTACCCGCGTAACTCGCGATTCGCATGGCCAATAGCCCGGTGTATGGTGGTTCGCTTAAATGCGGGCCTATCTGGGCTGGCTCGTTTAGCTCGCAGTTTAAATGGGTTGAACCCGCGGTTTTGCAGGCTGGTCCGCGGGCCATATAATTACATAAAAAAATTAGCTTCATAGTCCATGAACTACTTTACTTGATCTTGATAGAGTGGCCCAAAACAAAACCAACCCAAGAGACCCAAGTGAAGTGAGACACTAATCACTTACCAGACAAGTTACCTTACGTACCCTACTTCTCTTCTCTTACTTTCTTTCTTTTCTGGTTTCCGTCTCTCTCAACTCTCCCACCTCCACCATGAAATCTTCTTGCTTTGGATTTGTGGAACATTTTAGAGTTTGATTATGTAATGTGGAATTTGGAGAATTATTTCGACAATCAGTTTTTTTCTCTATTTTTTTAGGTTTTTTTTTGCTTGTTTTATTTTAAAATCTAATAGTGGCTCGCGGGCCAATTTGTTTATCCGCGGTTTAAGCAGGGCAGACGCGAGCTAATTTAAATACAGGCTCATTTATTTGGGAGCCTACACAGGCAAGCCTGCTAACGTGCGGACCTATGCGGGGCAGGCTGGACCGCATACCCAGTTCTAATTGGGATAATGATGGATAAAATTTGTTCACCATATTTATACAATAAGCGGTCGTTTGTTTGTAGTTTTCAAAACAGTTTTCAACTTTTAAAAACTAAAAACATGTTTGATACGACCTGTTTTCAATTTTTAAAACTAAAAAACTAAACAACTAGAAGATGTTTTCAGTTTCAGTTTTTAGTTTTCAAATATCAATTTTCTAAATGGTAGAAAACATGTCATTCAAACTGTTTTCTTCTTCTAAAAACTATTTTAAAAAACTGCTTCTGAAAATTATAAAAAATGAAAACTAAAACTGCAATCAAACAGGTCTTGAGACTTTCAAAGAGGAGAGGGGTATTGGCATACATTTGGGAGTCGTACGGGATGGTGCTGACATGTTGGGTTTCTTTGGAATAAGAATAGTAATATGATGGCAGGAAAATATGGTGGTGATGAAAGAGTGGGCTTGAAGGTTTGATATTTATGGAGTATGAAGTTTGAGGAGGAAGAAGTGATGGAGCTTTAATTGCATCTGCATTCACAAAAATTTGATCGACAAAACTCTTCATACTAAGTATTTAATCCATCTGCATTCACAAGACTCCAAACCTGATATATTTATTTAAGCTAAAACAACCTTGTGTTGGTTGATTTACAATGGTCGTTTAAGTTGCTCTAATGGCGAATCCATAAAAGTAGCTAGCTATAAGAGGTTACAACCATATTTGTAACTTTTTGCAGCTTAGTCTTTCAAATTTAAGGGCTAGTTTGTGTGGTTGAGATTTTTTTTAAAGTATAATTTTGAAAACAAAACGTGTTTGGAGAAAATAGAGCTTTAATGGTTTTTTTTAACTTCATTTCAAAATGTTTTCACCCTAATTTCTAAAATAAAAAAAGGTTTTGTGATTATGATTTTTGGTTTCAAGAACATGTAAACCACTTCCACCACCACTACCATTGCCACCACCACCACCTCATCCATCACTTCCACCACAACCGTCACTGCCACTACTACAATCACCAACACATCGAGGGAGAGAAGGAAGAAGGAGACATGTGTTGAGGGAAAAGGGTTAGGGAAGATTAGCTTCTCGGTGAAGGAAAGTGTGAAGGGAGGGGTGGAGAGGAAGTTGGTGTGTTCGAGAGCATCAGCAGCAGCGGACCAAGCTCCGACCGGTATTGAAAATGAGGGAATCCAATTTCAAGTGGAGCTAAATCACAATTAAAGGAAATTATGGGAATACTTTTTTATAATTTTAGTAGGTAATTTTTTTTTATAATAGGCAAAAATGATATTTCATGGGTGAAAGACCTAATGGACACATTCACCTTAGAAGCCAGCTTTATTTAAATATACACACATCCAGTTGAATACCACAGTTATAATTTTCATTTACTAATTGAATATCATTGAAGACATGTTATGATAGTTTATATTGTTTCTCTTTTGAAATAATTTAGATTCCTCTTTAGCCTAGCAAACCTGGACTAATCTATGACCATTATCTCTCGTTGAAACCATGGACGCTAGATTTTGTGGTAGCAAACTCAAAGATCAGCACAATGGTAGTGTCAAGTGTGGATTCATATGCCATGCCTTTAGTTTCAATTTTATGATGAAATTATTTTATGCATGCTAGCTTCGGTAGTTGGGATGCCCATCAAGATCGACATGAATGCGATGGATATGCACCGAGAGAAGTTTGCATGCATATGTATCAAAATTGATCTCAATGAGCATGTCCTAGGGATCATATGTCTCTAGACCCCCTTGTACAACGTTGAATACAAGGCTCTCCACCTTTGGTGTTCATCTATCTTATGGCTTCTATGGTCATTTGACATGTAATTGCATTGCCTCTCCGGTGCAAAAGTGAGTTCCAGTGGCGAAGAAGGCCCCATTTGGGAATAAGGTCAGTGAATCAAGAAACAAATAACTTGTTACAATGGAGGTTGCAGGAACCACTGTAACTGACGTAGAGGCTAAGGCCTAAGGATGCATAACCAACAACGGAGGAGATTCCAACACTAGGACCAGTTAACCCGCAAGGGGACAAGACCATGGGTGAAGGAGAGATTCCAAGAGAAGTTAATGCACCTATTGAATGCTCGAAAATTGCTCTTGGGTATTGGTCGGGGTTGATAAATGTAGGAAAAAATTGATTAATGCTCCATTAACACCGTCCACAAACAATGGAGAAAAATAAGGGGACTATAAAAGGAAACAAATTCAAGGAAGTGGATACCATTCCAAAAACGGTCAACTTGGCATTAAAGAAGAACATGCAGTTTAATGCGGGCGTAAATGCAGATTCTGGTAATTATCGTGTTTCAATTTTGAATGAAAAAAAAAAAGATTCAAGAAATAAACAACTGAACCTGGTGTGAGGGAATAATCGTTGACCATCACGAGTGAGGGTGGCCCGGTGGCTAACCCAAAAACGATGCCATGAAAGGGTTTCATATGCCTAAGCAAGGAGAATGCAACAACGATAGTGAAGATGATCGACGACAACAAGGTTTACGTCCTTGAAGACGGGGTATGCTCCCCCATGTAGCTCTTGCCTCAAGAATCTAACGGGTATACGATGCTTGATGGTGATACAGAACAACAACGCTTAACCTCAGGTATGACGGTCTTCGCCCCTAGAGGCACCCTTTTCGACCTAGGAAAAGAGGGGAAGAAGAGTCTCGAGTCCCACAAGTTGTGAGGGCCAAGGCTCGATGTTCATGAAATCTAACCATCGTCAATGGATATGAGAAACCTAAGTATAATATCTTGGGATGTTCGCGGTAAAGTATAAGCTCTAGGTGAGAGGAAAGTGAGGGATCTTATCCTGTCCTTTGAGGCTTCAATTTTTGTTGTAGTTGAAACTCACCGCCGTTTTGATGAAGTGTAAGCTTTCTGGCATGGCATGGTTTATGAGCTCTATTGTTCTTCAGAAGCATTGGGGTACAGTGAGGGGGCGTGGATCCTGACTCCTATTTCTACCGAGTGTTTTAGAATTTGAATTATAGTCGTTCATCCTCGGGTTGAGTCAATGTTAATATGTTATGGCATGATGGACTGTGTTTGCCCCGTGTTCTATGCATGTTCATAACCGCGTAGAAAGGAAGAACTTTGGTCGTATCAATCAAACCTCCATCGACAAATTGTTGAACCTTGGCTTGTTGTTGGGGACTTCAATGACATTTGCTCGCCTTATAAGCGGTGGGTGGTGAGGGGAGGAACTTTTATGAGACTAGAGAATTGAACATGTTGCGTATGATGAAGGACTGTGAGTTCATCGATTTAGGGGCCATAAATAGGAGTGTGAGAATTGCACATGCTGCATATGATGAAGGAATGTGGGAGAGAAGGAACAATGAGAAAAATGATTATATAAAATCTTTTGGATAAGGATTTCAGAGACCTACCTTGGAGGTACTACTTCCCGGAGACCTACATGGAGCATCTCTTTCGTGTCTACTCAGACCATTGCTCGCTCCTGGTTCATTGTGATGCATATTCTAGGGACTGTCATGCACGACCATTTTGCTTTCATGCATCATTAGTGACTCATTCTTCCTTCAAGTTATTAGTTTGTACCATATAGGAGAAACCCCAAGCTCTTTGGTGGGTAAGCTTAGCAACGTGAAGGGGGGGGGGGGGGGGGCTGACTGATTTTCAATATAGCCAAACAAAGGTTGTAGGGAATTCAATAGGAGCTGGATTGGTGGGAACCAAAAAATGTCATGCGAATTGAGAGGGGCCTGAGAGAGGAACATGACCATATTCTTATGCAGTTGGAGCTGATTTGGTTCCAAAAATCCAAGGAAAATAGGTTAGATTTGGTGACTTCAATAATAAATTCTTCCATACTCAGACAGTCGTTCATAGGAAGCGAAACAAAATCCATGGCATGTTTGTGGGTAGAATGTGTGGTGCGCCGAGCCAAAGATGCTGCAGGAGGAAGCCCAAAATGTTTTCACTAACCTTTTTTCTATTGATAAACAAGTTTTGTAAAAATTATATCTTGGAGATCAAGACGTTAACATTTTCAAGCAATATAGGCACATCTTGGGACAAGATCTATACCTGATGGTCTATAGACGTCCACTTACTATGAAGGAGGTACAAAGTGTCGTCATGTCCATGCACTCTTTCAAAGCTTCAGATGCGGATGAGTGTCTTTCTTTAACAAGTAATATAGGCACATCTTGGGACTAGATCTATACCGGATGGTGTCTGAGGCTTTTCACAATGGTAGGATGGACCAAAGTCTCATAGAAACTCTGATTGTTCTTGTCCCAAAATTAGAACCCCCTCCTCTGCTTCAAGAACCTAAGAATAATAAGTATTTTCATTGTGGCATACAGGGTGATTACCAAGGTTCTATTAATTAGGTTAAGACCTTTGTTAGTTGAGCGTACAATACATCTTCAGAGGAGCTTCAATTAAGGAAGGGGCGAATGACAAAATTATTATTGGCCAGGAGGTCATGCATACGATTTACACTCATGAAAGAGGAGGTGGTCTCTTGGCGTTGAAGATTGACTTGCAGAAGACATATGACCGAGTAAGCTGGGGAGTAAAAGTCTACTAGTTTGTTGTGGACTTGATCATCTAGGGAGTAAAGTCTACTAGTATCTCTATTCTTTGGAACGAGTCCAAGAACATCTTTGTGCTCTGCATGGAAAGACTAAGTATTCAAATTTAGAAGCTAGCGAATAATGGCGCTTGGCATCCATTCAAATCACTGAGGAAAGTATTGAAATATCTCAGATATTCTTTGTAGATGATGTCTTATTATTCTGTAGTATTAATTAATTTTAATTTTTAATATTTTATTATGTAGAATTTTATGTTATAGTATATAGAGTTTTACTTAGTTTGTTTACACTAAAAAACTATTGATTAATTTTAATTTTTTTATATATAAAAAATTTAAAAAAGGTAATCGGTTTTTTTTCCTCAACTTTATAATTTTTTTCATTAATAGAATGATCAATTTCACTTATATATATTATATATATTGGACTATTGATATATATTGGACTATTAATAGAATGATCAATTTCACTTATATATATTATATATATTGGACTATTTATATATATTGGACTATTGAACTTTATAATTTTTTTCATTAATAGAATGATCAATTTCACTTATATATATTATATATATTGGACTATAATAGAATTTCACTTATATATATTATATATATTGGACTATTGATATATAATTAGTCCTCGAATATTAGCTAAAGTGATAAGAATTAGTGGAGATGTGGGTTGGGTGGGAGAGGTCTAAAGATCAATCTTTAGAAGGTGCAATTTATCTTTCCAATGTACAAAAAAGTATAATTTATAATTACTTCTAATATTTTTTTTCTATTTTGAATATGTAAAAAAGTATTTATTTTAATTTATTATTTTTTTAAAAATTAATAAAGTTGTGATTAATAATTAAGAATTAGAATAATTTTAGTTTTAATACATGAGAAAGTGAACAAGTTTTAAATTTAGTTAAAAACATAAAAGGTTATTTACTATTAATTAATATTTTTATTAATGTAAAGGTCAAGTCAATTTTACTTATTATTATTATTTATATTTTGAAATCACTTATATTAATAATTATAATTTAATTTAAATATGATAAATTGAATTTTTTATAATTACTAATTAATATAAAGAATAATATAAAAGGTTAATAATAACTAATTAATATTTTTTTTAATGTGAGTCAATTTAAATTTTACTCATTATTATTTTTAATTTTTTCCTGAAGTTGTTATTAATAATGAAAATTTAAATAATGATAAATTTTTAAAAAATATGAAAAACTAAAATTATTTAAAATTAGTAATAATGTAATGAATATTATGAAAATTTATTAATGAATAAGTAGTAGTATTATTATTGTATAGGTTAGATGAAGTTTACCTATATATGTTTCTCAAGTTGTAATGAATAATATAAATTTTATAAAGTCATTATTTACTTTTTAATATGAGAAATTAATTTATCAAAATTGGTAATTAATTTAGTGAATAATATAAAAGTTTATTAATAACTAATTAATATTTTTATTAATGTGAGTCAATTTTACATTTACTTATTATTATCATGATTATGTTTTAAAAAATTCTCAAGTTGAGCTTAATAATTATAATTTCAATAATGTTAAAAAAATTAATATGAAAAATTGAAAAAAAATCACCATTAATTATATAGTATAATATAATATAATATAATAAATAACCTAACTAAATAATATTGTTATTAATGTATAGGTCAAGTATACATTATTTTAGATTTGTTAATATTAAAAATAATAGAGGTGGATAAGGATGCATTTATTTGCCAGCCATTATAAATTAAACATGTGGAGGCCTAAAATCAACATCAATCATCAAAATGAGAGGAAAAAAAAAGCTAAGTTGTAGTATGAGATCCGATATAGAGAGCTCATGTGATAAGGTTATCGGAGACATCAACCTATTGACCAAGATCCTTGTCTTGGTGCCGGCGAAACATGTGATTCAATGTAAACGTGTTTCAAAGCAATGGCGGGCTCTAATATCTGAACCTAGATTCATTCAAACACACACTCATATTCACAACTCTCAACCACATTCCCTTTGGATCTATAATGGCCCTATATTCCCCTTCCACCGCCACCAATTGGGAAGGTCGGACATCCAAACTTTCAATACCTGGTCAAAGAGCCACCTTTACACTAGAATTATGCAATCATGCAATGGTCTGCTACTATGCAAAGCTTTTTTCCTCGAAGGTCCTCGTTCCATAACTTATTGTTTCCAAGTCCTAAATCCGTCCACAAATCATTTTATTAATCTTCCGTTCCCATCAGCAGATCTAGAAAACAATTTTGATTTCAGTCTAGTACCTGCAATTTATCTGTCTTTTGAACCGTTGACTTTGAGGTCCTTTCACTTCAAAGTTGTTTCATTTGTGAAGGTCAATATTAATACTTTTAAGATTTTTATGTATACATCTGAGACTAGTTTGTGGTCTGCGTGTGACTTTATCTTCACTGCTTCACCCAAGATGAAAATTGGTTCTGGTGTATATTGCAATGGTGTTGTGTACTGGTGCTCTGGTGAGGTGTTATGGTATTTTGACCTACATAACAAGCGCTTCGAGTCATTACCTGCACCAACATGCAAAGATTCTTTTGTTAAGTATTTTGGGGAGTTCAAAGGGAATCTCCAAATGATTTTGAGTAAGAGTGATGAAAGTTTGGATTTTGATATTCTAGAGCTGGAAGGTTTCACCAAATGGGTTGTGAGATATCGTCTCAACCTTAATCCTGTTGTGGATGCATTTGGTACGAACATTTTTCATGTGCTATTTGTTATTCTTCAAGAAAATGAAGAGGATTCGATGATTTTATTCTTAGTGGATTCCAGAATAATGTCATATAATTTAAAGGATCGTTCTTTACGATTAATACGTGAAGGAGGAAATTTTGTTAAGGATTGTGGAGCGGGGAAATCATTTCACCTATACTTGGAGACTTTATCAAATGTTGGGTTGAGATCACCTTAAATTAAGGTTGAAATCACCTTAATAACTGAAGGATCGTTCTTTGCTAGGTACTGGAATGTATTGTTGGCATGTTACTAGGTGGGCTAATTTGGCTTTTGATACTTGTGTAAGTTGTTAGCATTTCATTTTTGTTGTGGTTTTTCGTTTGTTTATCAATCTTATATTTGTTTATCAATCTTATCTGAGAAAGATGTTCTCAGAATCCTTCTATAATTTCATTCAATAAATTTTGCTTTAAAAAAATAGCTATATGGGTATGGTCAAGGCAAGGTTGTTGTGGATGCTCACTTGAGAGAATTTTGTTCCTAAGGTTTTTCTTTATTAAGTGTCAGATTTTTCTTTAAAAAAATACATCATATGTATTTTATAGTTGGTATTTTATATCTATTTTTATTTAATGCTATGAAGAGGGGCATTGAATTTTTTATTTTGACTAATTAGTCTTAGGACCCGTTTGGTGGTCAGGATATGTTATGATATGACAGGATAATAACCATATCATGTTGTTATCTGTTGTTTGTTGCGCCAACAGGATAGGATAACACAATCCTGTCTCCTATCCTATCATGTCTATTATGTGTAAAAGTTATCCTGAGGCCCAGCTAGGATAGAACATGATAGGATACCAGTTATATATTTTCTTTCAGTATCCTAACTCTAAATTAATTTATTTTAATATTATATAATTTACAATAATATTAATTAATAAATATTAATTTAACTAAAATAAAAAAATAATTATTCATAAATAGTAAAATAGACTACTCACTTACAAATATTGATTTATTAATATTAATACACTAATTTATTATTTTCATCTCTTATTATTTAAAAATTATTTATCTACTTATATAATAATTTAAATATAAATTAATTTTAAAATAATACTATTATTAATTTAGTTAATTTTTCTTATTTATCGCGTGTCACAATTAAGTGAAAACCAATTGGTTACAAATATTGATTTTTTAATAGTAATAGACTAATTTTCTATTTTCATCTCCTATTATAATTTAAATATAAAGTACTTTTGAAATAATATATTCTTAATTTAGTTAACTTTTATTGTTAATTATCACGTGTCACAACTAAGTGAAAACCAATTGGTTAATTGTATAATTTTTAATTTTATTTAAAATATAGGATATCTTTAAAATAATAAAATAGGCTAATTAATAAAATTTAAATTAATTTTAGTTATTTTAAAATAGACTCATTCATGAAAATGTATAAAAAATTAAATTTAATAGAATGATCAATTTTTAAATGTATTTTTTATTCAAATATAAATTTGATACATTTTTCCTTATCATATCCTGTCCTTATCATGTGCACCTCAAACACATGATAGGATAAAAGTCTATCATGCTCTTATCATATCCTGTTCACATATGATATCCTATCTTTTGTGCTAGATTATGTAGGTATTTGAGGCTTATGTATATTAGATTAGATTGTAGTATTAAATAGAAATATTTTAAAAGCATTGAAGCAATTAATTAAATAATTGTATGCTAAATAATATTTTGTGTGTAATTTATGTGTTTTAAGTAATGTTCAAAATAAGATTATCAAATTTTAAGAAAAAATATTGTCGATAACATAATGATTAAATGTAACTATTTTAAAGAACACAATTAAATACTTTATCTTAAATTTTAGTGTAAATTCGTAGTAAACTAAAATTTGAGTGTAGCATGTGTAGACTTTCATGATCTAACTTGTATATTTCACACCTTGCTTAACAATAAGAACTTTTGATTTTGTATGAAGATGTCAGTTGTTGGGGAGAGTCACGGCGAGGGTCCATGGGGCAAGGCCGAGGGAAAACACCAAGGAGATCTTGGACACCACATTTTAACCCAAAACCTTAAGGCATTAGGTTTATGGGTCCATCTCCTTATAAACTCTCCTTCTTACCTTGACTTCTCTGATGTGGGACTTGACTCTAACACTTGATTCTAACAAATCTCCCCCTCAAGTGTGAGTCCCTCAACCACATCACCCATGGTCCTCCCGTCTGCGGAAGTTATCCACCTTGTACCGTTGTTCGCTGCTCAACGGAACTCGCTGCCTAGCCACACTGCTAGGAAGATTTTCGACACAAGGAGCCGTTACCATGGTCCCACGAACCATCGGCTCTGATACAACTTGTTGGGGAGAGTCACGGCGAGGGCCCATGGGGCAAGGCCGAGAGGAAACACCAAGGAGATCTTGGACACCACATCTTAACCCAAAACCTTAAGACATTAGGTTTATGGGTCCATTGTAAGATCAAGTTTTGATCTAGTAGTACAACTCTATGTTTTGATGATTACAAGTTAACCTTTTTATATGAACAATTGTGGTACTCTAACGTGTTTTTCTGAGTGTGCTATTTACAGGCTCTGACCTCAACTCAATCTCACACAAATCAGAAGCACTGTGTATAAAGAGTGACCCAAGCAACGCTTTCGCATTCACCATGTTCAGTATGAACAGTGGAAAAGCTTCAGAAGTTCTGAAGCTATACAAACTCTGATGTGGACTCAGTCGCTAGAAGCTCTGAAGATCCAGAAGTTCTGATAACCAAGAAACACTGAAGGTTCAGATGTTCTGATGGTGTAGAAGACTCTGAAGATCCAGAAGCTGAATAGTGGAAACTCTGATGTCCAGAAGCAAGAAACTCTGAAGGCCATGTTCTTCCCTCTGAGTTCAGAATCAGAAGATACAATGGTCAGAGGATCTGTGCTTTCCCTCTGACTCTGATCAACCGGCTTCACAAGTTCCAATATGAAGTATTCCTCTGATCAGAAGTCTCCTAGGTTAAAAGGTCAAGTCGCTATCCAAGTACAAAAGCAAGTGTACCTTCCTGACGACCTACCTAACGTTCTCAGCCACAGCAGAAGCTGGATTTTCCAGAACTGCCCTCCAACGGTAGCATTTCCCATGCAACGCTCAACCCTAATCCTTGGAGTATATATAAAGGCTGAAGATTGAAAGAAGCGGTTAGAAGAAACTAAGAAGAAGCAATACACGCGCAAGACATATTCAAAATATTCTAAGCTTTCTTTCATCTTGAAATTCATTGAGTTTACTATTAGCTTTTTAGAAGCAAATCTCTTGTAAACAATTCTTTGATAAACAGTTTGTTTAGTTCCTTTAGGAGATCAAGGTTGATCGGATCCTAGAGAAGACTAAGAGAGTGAATCTTAGTGGTGATTCCTTTAGGAGATCAAGGTTGATCGGATCCTAGAGAAGACTAAGAGAGTGAATCTTAGTGTGAGCTAAGTCAGTGTAATTGTTAGTCACTTGTAGGTTTCAAGTGCAGTTGTAACTCTTACCTGATTAGTGGATTGCCTTCATTCTAAGAAGGAAGAAATCACCTTAACGGGTGGACTGGAGTAGCTTGAGTGATTTATCAAGTGAACCAGGATAAAATCCTTGTGTGCTTTTCTATCTCTTATCTTTAGCACTTAAGTTCTCGAAAGATTGGCCAAAATCTTTAAGGTGGAAGTCTTGTACTGAAAACGTTATTCAAACCCCCCCTTTCTACCGTTTTTCATACCTTCAATTGGTATCAGAGCCTGGTTCTGATTACCACACCTAACAGTGTTCAGTGATCCGGGCCGGTGTGAAAAACAATGGCTGCCACCACCAGTGAAACTCAAAGAGATGGTTACAACGCAAAGCCTCCTATGTTCGATGGTCAAAGGTTCGAATATTGGAAAGATAGACTGGAAAGTTTCTTTCTGGGTTTCGATGCAGATCTCTGGGATATTATTGTGGATGGCTATGAGCGTCCAGTTGATGCAGATGGCAAGAAGATCCCAAGGTCAGAGATGACTGCAGAACAAAAGAAGCTGTACTCACAACATCACAAAGCAAGAGCAATTCTTCTAAGTGCTATTTCCTATGAGGAGTACCAGAAGATTACCGATCGTGAGTTTGCTAAAGGCATTTTTGATTTTCTGAAAATGTCTCATGAAGGAAACAAGAAAGTCAAAGAATCAAAGGCATTGTCTTTGATCCAAAAGTATGAATCCTTCATCATGGAGCCAAATGAGTCCATTGAAGAAATGTTCTCCAGATTTCAATTGCTTGTAGCTGGCATACGACCTCTCAACAAGTGCTACACAACAAAAGATCATGTCATAAGGGTCATCAGGTGTCTTCCTGAAAGTTGGATGCCTTTGGTGACTTCAATAGAGCTCACGAGAGACGTTGAGAATATGAGTTTAGAAGAACTCATCAGCATTTTGAAATGCCATGAGCTGAAACGCTCAGAGATGCAAGATCTGAGGAAAAAGTCCATAGCCTTGAAATCCAAATCTGAAAAGGTTAAGGTTGAGAAGTCAAAGGCTCTTCAAGCTGAAGAAGAAGAATCTGAAGAAGCATCAGAAGATTCTGATGAAGATGAGCTGACTCTGATCTCCAAGAGACTCAACCGCATCTGGAAGCACAGGCAGAGCAAGTTCAAAGACTCTGGAAAGGCAAAAGGCAAGTATGAGTCCTCAGGCCAGAAGAAGTCTTCAATCAAGGAAGTCACATGTTTTGAGTGCAAAGAATCTGGACACTACAAAAGTGATTGTCCAAAGTTGAAGAAAGACAAGAAGCCAAAGAAGCACTTCAAGACCAAGAAGAGTCTGATGGTGACATTCGATGAATCAGAGTCAGAGGATGTTGACTCTGATGGTGAAGTCCAAGGACTCATGGCCATTGTCAAAGACAAAGGAGCAGAGTCAAAGGAAGCTGTTGACTCTGACTCAGAATCAGAAGGAGATCCTAACTCAGACGATGAAAATGAGGTATTCGCTTCCTTCTCTACCTCTGAACTGAAACATGCTTTGTCTGATATCATGGATAAGTATAACTCTTTATTGTCTAAGCATAAAAAGTTGAAAAAGAACTTATCTGCTGTCTCTAAGACTCCTTCTGAACATGAGAAAATTATTTCTGATTTGAAAAATGAAAATCATGCTTTGGTAAATTCTAACTCTGTGCTTAAGAACCAGATTGCTAAGTTAGAAGAAATTGTTGCCTGTGATGCCTCTGATTGTAGAAATGAATCTAAGTATGAAAAGTCTTTTCAAAGATTCCTAGCTAAAAGCGTGGATAGAAGCTTAATGGCTTCAATGATCTATGGCGTAAGCAAAAATGGAATGCATGGCATTGGCTATTCTAAACCAATTAGAAATGAGCCTTCTGTGTCTAAAGCTAAATCCTTGTATGAATGCTTTGTTCCCTCTGGTACCATATTGCCTGATCCTGTACCTGCTAAAGTTGCTAAACATCCTCTTAAAAAGGGATCTTTCTCTATGACTAAATATCATGCAAATATTCCTTTAAAATATTATGTTGAGACACCCAAGGTGATCAGAACCTCTGGGGTAACTAACAAAAGAGGACCCAGAAAGTGGGTACCTAAGGACAAGATCATCTATGTTGCAGATATCCTTGATAGCTCCACTGAAACACCAATCATGGTATCTGGACAGTGGATGCTCGCGTCACATGACGGCAGAAAAGCGTATGTTCCGAGAGCTGAAACTTAAGCCTGGAGGCGAAGTTGGCTTCGGAGGAAATGAAAAGGGTAAAATTGTTGGTACTGGTACTATTTGTGTAGATAGTAGTCCATGCATTGATAATGTTTTATTGGTAGACGGCTTAACACATAACTTATTGTCTATAAGTCAATTAGCTGACAAGGGTTATGATGTTATATTCAATCAAAAGTCCTGCCGGGCTGTAAGTCAGATCGATGGCTCTGTTCTGTTTAACAGCAAGAGGAAGAACAACATTTATAAGATCAGATTATCTGAGTTGGAGGCTCAGAATGTGAAGTGTCTTCTGTCTGTTAATGAAGAGCAGTGGGTATGGCATAGACGGTTAGGGCATGCCAGTATGAGAAAGATTTCTCAGCTAAGCAAGCTAAACCTTGTCAGGGGCTTACCCAATCTGAAGTTCGCTTCAGACGCTCTTTGTGAAGCATGTCAGAAAGGCAAATTCACAAAAGTCCCTTTCAAGGCAAAGAATGTTGTCTCAACCTCAAGGCCGTTGGAACTTCTGCATATCGACCTTTTTGGACCAGTGAAAACTGAGTCTATAGGTGGCAAGAGATATGGGATGGTTATCGTTGATGACTATAGCCGCTGGACATGGGTAAAGTTTCTAACCCGCAAGGATGAGTCTCATGCTGTGTTCTCTACCTTCATTGCTCAAGTGCAAAACGAGAAGGCTTGTAGGATTGTGCGTGTCAGAAGTGACCATGGTGGAGAGTTTGAGAATGACAAGTTTGAGAGTCTGTTTGATTCCTATGGAATTGCACATGATTTCTCTTGTCCCAGAACTCCTCAACAAAATGGTGTTGTTGAGAGGAAGAACAGAACTCTTCAGGAGATGGCTAGAACCATGCTCCAAGAAACTGGCATGGCTAAGCACTTTTGGGCAGAGGCAGTAAATACAGCATGTTACATTCAGAACAGAATCTCTGTGAGACCAATTCTGAATAAGACTCCTTATGAATTGTGGAAGAACATAAAACCCAACATTTCTTATTTTCATCCTTTTGGCTGTGTTTGTTATGTTCTCAATGCTAAGGATAGATTGCATAAATTTGATGCTAAGTCTTCTAAGTGTCTATTACTTGGTTATTCTGATAGGTCTAAAGGTTTTAGATTTTATAATACTGATGCTAAGACTATTGAAGAATCTATTCATGTTAGATTTGATGATAAGTTTGACTCTGACCAGTCAAAGCTAGTTGAAAAGTTTGCAGATTTAAGCATTAATGTTTCTGACAAAGGCAAAGCTCCAGAGGAAGTTGAGCCAGAGGAAGATGAACCAGAGGAAGAAGCTGGTCCCTCTAACTCACAAACTCTGAAGAAGAGCAGAATCACTGCAGCTCACCCTAAGGAATTGATTCTGGGCAACAAAGACGAACCAGTCAGAACCAGATCTGCCTTCAGACCCTCTGAAGAGACCTTGCTGAGTCTGAAAGGATTGGTGTCCTTAATTGAACCCAAGTCTATAGATGAAGCTCTTCAGGACAAGGATTGGATTCTGGCCATGGAAGAAGAACTGAATCAATTCTCCAAGAACGATGTTTGGAGCTTAGTGAAGAAGCCTGAGAGTGTCCATGTTATTGGAACGAAATGGGTATTCAGAAACAAGCTAAATGAGAAAGGAGAAGTAGTCAGAAACAAGGCAAGGCTAGTTGCTCAAGGCTACAGCCAGCAGGAAGGAATAGACTACACTGAAACATTTGCTCCGGTAGCAAGACTGGAGGCAATTAGACTGTTGATCTCCTTCTCAGTAAATCACAACATAGTTCTACATCAGATGGACGTAAAGAGTGCCTTCCTAAATGGTTATATCTCAGAGGAAGTCTATGTTCATCAACCCCCAGGTTTTGAAGATGAAAAGAAACCAGACCATGTGTTCAAATTGAAGAAATCACTCTACGGTCTGAAGCAAGCTCCCAGAGCATGGTATGAGAGACTTAGCTCATTCCTTCTGGAGAATGAGTTTGTAAGGGGTAAAGTAGATACAACTCTTTTTTGCAAGACTTATAAAGATGATATCTTAATTGTGCAAATTTATGTTGATGATATTATATTTGGTTATGCTAATCAATCTCTATGCAAAGAATTTTCTGAGATGATGCAGGCTGAATTTGAGATGAGTATGATGGGAGAATTAAAGTACTTTCTGGGAATACAAGTTGATCAAACACCAGAAGGAACATATATCCATCAGAGCAAGTACACTAAAGAACTTCTGAAGAAGTTCAATATGCTGGAATCTACAGTGGCCAAGACTCCAATGCATCCTACATGCATTTTGGAGAAAGAAGATAAAAGTGGTAAAGTATGTCAGAAGCTCTATCGTGGAATGATAGGTTCACTTCTATACTTAACTGCATCTAGGCCAGACATATTATTTAGTGTTCACTTATGTGCTCGTTTCCAATCAGATCCAAGGGAAACCCACTTAACTGTTGTTAAGAGGATCCTAAGGTATCTGAAAGGCACCACTAACCTTGGCTTGATGTATAAGAAAACATCAGAGTATAAGCTTTCAGGTTATTGTGATGCTGATTATGCTGGAGATAGAACAGAGAGAAAAAGTACTTCTGGAAATTGTCAATTTCTGGGAAGCAATCTAGTCTCATGGGCAAGCAAGAGGCAATCAACCATTGCACTATCAACTGCAGAGGCAGAATATATCTCAGCAGCAATATGCAGCACTCAGATGCTATGGATGAAACATCAGCTGGTGGATTATCAGATCCTTGAGAGCAATATCCCAATTTATTGTGATAACACTGCTGCAATCTCGTTGAGCAAGAATCCTATCTTGCATTCAAGGGCAAAGCACATTGAGGTAAAGTATCACTTCATTAGAGACTATGTGCAGAAGGGCGTACTTCTTCTGAAGTTTGTTGATACTGACCATCAATGGGCAGATATCTTTACAAAGCCCTTAGCAGAGGATAGATTTAATTTTATTCTGAAAAATCTAAACATGGACTTTTGTCCAGAGTGAAGATGGATCAGAACCTCTGACTATGATACTTCTTGATCAGAAGATGTCTAGTCCAGAAGGTAACTCAATCAGAGTGTGTGTGCCCACTGGTACTGACTCTGAAGCTGAGACAACAACACGTGTGTCAGAATTTCTGATGCATAATTCCTTGTGCCCGGTGTGACAGTCTGTTATGACTGCGTGTAGATATGCTTATCTCCTGTGTGTGATTGTTATTTTACTGTTACTATCTATCTTTAATTTTCAACCGTTGATCTTAAAGTGCTTTTTGAATCAACAACGGTTATTTGATAAAACCCACTATACACACACGTTCTCGTTCACTTCCGGTTTTCACTCTCGCACTCTCTGCTTTTCAAAACCGCCTCTTTCTTGATTTCTCTCTCGATCTCTCTTCATCCTTCAAACTTCATCTTCTACCTCAAACCTTCAACCTCTTCAAAATGGTGAGACAAACCAGAAGATCTACTGCAGATGCACCTCAGTTCCCTCACATGGAAGTTGGTTTTGGCAACGGGTCAAAGGGGCTCTGAGAACCCGGCACAAGAACAAGTTCAAGTTCAAGAGCAGATTGTTCCTATTGCAGAACGGGGCTGTGCCGTTCACTGCGTATTTGCTCCTGAGGAACTCCAAGTCCTGGCAGAATGGAGATTCAACCTCGATAACTTGGCTGCAAATGGGTATGATCTTCGTCCTGAAGTCCAAGCTCAAGGTTGGGGAAACTATTTCAATCGACTTCGAGGACCGGTGTATGAGAAATTGGTAAAGGAATTCTGGAAGCACGCAGACTGCGATGACACTCAGGTGGTCTCTCACATTCTTGGCAGGAAGATCATTATCACTGAGAAGTCATTCGTGAATCTGCTAGGTGCAGATACTGCTTATGGGTATCGGTTTCCAACTGACGGAATCGAAGCTGAAACCCAGCACCAAGGACATAGTCAACCAGGTTCTGTACACCACCTTCAAACCGGGCAAGACGAGTTACAAGTGATGGATCTTCACCCCAAACTCAGAATCTGGCACAAGATCCTGCTCAACTGCATCAATCAGAGACCGAAGGGCAGTTCCCAGATTATATCAACTTCCAACCAGAAGGCGATGCTGTTCTTCATTCAAAACAAGGAGAAGATCTGCCTTCCCTACTTCCTGTTCTCCTACTTAAAGGAATGCATCCGGAAGTCTCGCACCACCGCCTCCATCAAGTCTGCAATAAAATACATCCCTTTTGGGAGGCTGCTCTCAGACTTTCTCATTGAAAGCAACTTGGTGCAAGATTTGATCAATGCTGGTTGCACAGAGGATTTGAGCACAATTGTCAGTGATGTCTTCACTGCAAACTCCTTGAAGAAGATGGGCTTAATCCAGAAGAGATTGCTCCTGTCATGAAGACACATCTTCTGAGATCAGAGGAAGAGAATGCCTCTGAATGACTACCCTCTGTGGACTCAAGCAGACCATCCTGAAGCCATCAGATGCTATGTTGAAGACCTCAGGGCTCAAGGTTTCGAAATTGACCTTGATGATTTCATCAGCAGACTACCGCCAGCTCCAGAGTTTCCTTCTCCTCCAAAGAAGAAAGCTCAGAGGAAGATGGTTCTGGAAGAATCCTCTGAAGACTCTGATGTCCCTCTGGTCAAGAAGACAAAGAGAAGCCTGATGATGGTGATGATGATGATAGTGAGGATGGTCCTCCAAAGAAGAAGCAGAAGAAGGTCAGAATCGTGGTGAAGCCTACTCGGGTGGAACCAGCTGCTGCAGTGGTCAGAAGGACTGAACCTCCTGCCCAGAGTGACTCGATCATCAGCACATACAAGTAAAGCCTGCACTTGCTTCTGATGATGATTTGAATTTATTTGATGCACTCCCTATTTCTGCCTTGCTTCACACTCCTCAAATCCCCTCAACTCCTATTCCTGAATCCCAGCCAGCCGAACAAACCACCTCTCCACCACATTCTCCCAAGATCCTCCTTCTTTCAACCTTCTCCTACTGAAGCACCTCTCTGGAATTTGCTTCAGAACCAAACCTCTAGGTCAGAAGATCCAACCTCTCTCCTTACCATTCCATACGACCCATTATCTTCTGAACCAATCGTCCAAGACCAACCTGAGCCCAACCAACAGAACCACAACCCAGAACGTCTGATCACTCTGCTCCCAGAGCATCAGCACGTCCTGCTGTCAGAACCACGGATACAGACTCTTCAAACCGCCTTTACACCTGTATCCTTCCAACCAATGTTATTGACTCTCCTCCCTCCAATACCTCTGAATCAATTAGAAAATTCATGGAGGTTAGAAAAGAAAAGGTATCTGCCTTGGAAGAGTATTACCTTACCTGTCCAAGCCCTAGGAGATATCCTGGCCCTAGACCTGAACGTCTAGTTGACCCAGATGAACCTATCTTGGCCAATCCTATCCAAGAGGCACACCCCTTAGTTCAACAAGCTCACCCTGTCCCTGACCAACAAGAGCCCATTCAACCAGACCCTGAACCTGAACAATCAGTGTCTAACCAATCCTCGGTTAGATCACCTCACCCTCTGGTTGAAACTTCAGACCCTCACCTTGGAACCTCTGAACCCAATGCTCCCATGATTAACATTGGTTCTCCACAAGGTGCCTCTGAAGCCCATAGCAGCAATACCCAGCCTCTCCTGAACCCAACCTCTCCATAATTCCCTATACTCACCGTCAACCCACATCTCTCTCTGAGTGCATCAATATCTTCTATCATGAAGCCTCTTTGAGGCTCCGCAATGTGCACGGTCAGACTGATCTCAGTGAGAATGCTGAAAATGTGGCTGATGAGTGGAACAATCTGAGCACTTGGCTAGTGGCTCAAGTTCCAATTATGATGCAGCTCCTGAATGCAGAGGGCAGTCAGAGCATTGAGGCTGCAAAGCAAAGGCTTGCTAGGAGGGTGGCTCTTCACGAACTCGAACAGAGAAATAAGCTTCTGAAGCTATTGAAGAAGCCAAGAGAAAGAAAGAACAAGCAGAAGAAGCTGCACGTCAAGCAGCAGCTCAGGCTGAACAAGCCAGACTTGAGGCAGAGCGTCTTGAAGCTGAGGCTGAGGCAGAGCGACTTGCACCAGTTGTGTTTACTCCTGCTGCTTCTGCTTCCATTCCAGAACCTCAAGCTGCTCAGAATGTTCCTTCCAGCTCTACTCAGACAAGCTCATCCAGACTCGACGTCATGGAACAACGTCTTGACACTCATGAATCCATGCTGATTGAGATGAAGCACATGATGATGGAACTTCTGAGACGCACTGACAAACCTTAGTTTTTAGGATCTCTTCTTTTTTCTTTTTTGTTAACTTTGTTTTCCTTTGTTAAACTCTGTTTCTTTTTACTTATTTATTCTCTTTTGTTCGTTTGTGATTATATATGCATATATATCTATATACTTATGTCACATATGTTTGCAAAAGTCTTTTTATTCATTGTTCTATGTTTACATCATATTTCTTTACATCATATAATCTAGAATGGAGGATCCCTCCTCATTCTTCTGCACTCCTGGCGCTGCTCTGACCTATCCTTCTCCAGACGCTCCAGTACATGCTGGATGTTGTTGAGTCTGACCTTTAGCTCATCTTTCTCCAGAATCTCTTATGAAGTCCTGAGCTTCTTTTCCAAGATTTCTTTTTCTTCCAGCAGCTTGAGTTCAAGCCGGCTGAGTTCTTGCACCTCCTCCACGAAGGCAAGAAATTCCTTCAGGTCTCTCTCCAACTCTGGACGCAGGTCCTCTTCCAGCAGTGTCCGTGTCAGCTCCGCGATGGTCGTTGCACCCTCTGGATGCCTGATGTTCAGGAACAAGTCCTCTTCAAAGGCCTTCTTCCTCAGCTCTTCTAGTGCTACGTTGTATGATGCCATTTTTTCTTACTGAAAATTATTCGAGGTGTGAAGCTTACCTTTCTCTCCAACGCTTTTTATAGGCTTCACTTTCTCTCTGAAAGTTAATGCTATTACAGTTTCTCGAGGTTAAGTTCTTGGTAACTGACCCTTCTATTTACTCACTTGACCGGTGGTAAACGTTCATCCCTTGCATTAACTCTTCTATTTATTTTCGCCTAACTCTGATTCTTACATCGTTTTCATTTTCCTTAAACTTAGACCTTCTCTAAGGGGGAGTACCTTGTACTTCAGCTAAGTTTTTCACACCCCAAGCTTTTTGCTTATGACAAAAAGGGGGAGTAAACCCAGTTTTTGATGTGTAAGATGTGTTAGTGTGACTTATTTTTTTTTT